>NC_083428.1:28358876-28664012 GCF_020745735.1 Hemiscyllium ocellatum | reverse complement strand
AACATTAACCATACATATCTCACTGAGTGGGCTATATTATAATGCAGTGATATTCCTCAATAGAAGAGAATTCCATTCTATCAATGTCTAAGTACTTTATGCTCACCAGTACTACTTCTTTGGGGTTTACATTCAGTACACTGGGAGCTACTATTCCCATATTCTTGAGTTCACTCACATTTGAGGGTCCAGATATTCTTGAGACCTTGCATTTGAGGGTCCAGATGCCTTCCCAAATTGGTTACCGGGAGGCAGATCAATGACTTTGTTAAGCATTCCCCTGACTGAGGCTAAGTGTAGATGCAATAAAGCCCACTCTTCACCAGTGCCATGGTGCAGCAGATGACTGGCTTGTTGATTATGAGGTTTCATTGTTTGCATATATCTGGTGGGGTCCTTCACTGTATTCCAGACAGAGTATGCCACATAATCAAGCATGCTGTTTCGTGCATAAATGGAGCCGGAAGAAGGGGATTTGCTGAATGCTGAAGATGTAGGAGATAGGGAGCAGACCTCCAGGAGGAATCTCACTTTGTTCATGAAGAGTACAGCTGCGTTGAGTTCAACAAAACAGACAGGACTTACTTGACACCCAGTTCCAGTAAATAACTGGGTGCAGTGATCACTCATTGACAGTAAGGTACTTCTTGCTCAACAAGCCAGAAGTTCATTTGTGTGTTGGTTTGTGAGTAGGGGTAGGGGGATGCAGCATTTGTTTGTGTTCCCTTTTGGATTTTTAAAATAAATTTTATGATATATATTGTTTGAAGGCTTTCTTGTCTATGATGGCTCCTCGACGATATGGTGCTGGGGTACAATGGGCATTGAAGATGTGACTTAAGAGAAGTTTATGAGATTCAATGTGGCTGTGGACAGTGAGGTATGTAGCCTGATGCTTGAACAGTGAACTGAGTAGGAATGTGCAGTTATATATGCAAGGAGGAGTCAGCTGTGTTATCCCTGTGCTTTGAGAAGCACTGGATTATGAATGTCATGCCACTATGTTGATGATGAAGGACTGCCAATACTTGACTGGCTGCACATCTGGGATTCCAAGTTGCATCAGCGCAAGAGATGCCAATCTATTTCAGGATATCATGGAGGTAGCAAGTCCCCATGGCTATAGCAAGTGGTAGAATAAGGTATGCATTGGTTAAGAGGCATGTTATAGTTAATGAGACAAGTTTGGGGTGACAGCATGAGAAAACATGATAGGCTTCCTGGAGAGGTAGCTTCTCTGAAACTCAATAAAAATGACACAATACTAAAATATTGCAGAATTTAGCCCTGCATTTCTTGTTCCACTTCGATTGGTTGTTGTGTTTCCTGCAATAATGAAGGAAATTAAAATCTAGTTCATTGACGGTAAAGTGGCTTTCGAGATTCTGAATACATGAAGGTGCAATAAAATGTTTTTGTTTATGGCATTTGCCTACCAACCTTGATGCAATGACTTTGTTACCCAAAGTAAATTATTAAACTGAATTCAATAATCCTTGTACAGGTTACTCTCTTACAACATGCATTTCATTAATTCATTATAATGCGAATGACGAATTAGGGACACAGTTTCTAAAATGCGAATCTTTAAAGTGTATATTGGTTATAATGTTATTCCACTCCCAGTAGTTTAAATGGTGCTGTGATTTTTATATAACTTGGGACTGCACAAGAACTGAACCACCAAGTTATCGCAGAATTGACTGTAATTTGTTGGTTGGTTGAAGGTAAACATATTTCTTACATGGTGCTTTGATAACCTTGAGATATTTCAAGGTAATTCAAAGACAATCAAGTACTTTCAAATTGCAATCACTGCTGTAAATTTGTAATTCTATCCCCAGATCAGAGACTAACTTTTGGAATTCTCACATCAAGGCTGCCAGCAGATGAAATCAAATCCCATAACAAGAGCTGTCACAATGATGGAGGCACCAAAAACAAGCAAGTTATTAAGCCTGGAGTGAGAAATGTTAGACAAGGCCAGATCTTTTGAACAAAGAATAATGCTCAACTTAAATGCTCAGTTGCTTCTTTTACAAACTGATTGGTGTGATCACAGTTTAAAGCCGAGAATAGTCACATTTTCTGACCTCATTACAGCCTTAGTCAAAACATGGTGAAAAGAGTTGAACTCGAGAGGTAAGGTGAGTGCTGGTTCTTGACATCAATGCTCCATTTAACCAGATTTGTAATCAAAGAGCCCGAGCAAAACTGAAGTCAATGGGTATTGGGGGAAAACTCTTCACTCATTGGTGTCATACCTGGCACAAAAGAAGATGATTGTTGTTGTTTGAGGTCAAACTCTCAGACTCAGGATTTCTCTGTAGGGGTTCCTCAGGTGAGTGTCCTAGATGCAACCATCTTCAGCTGCTTCATCAATGACCTCCCTCTATCATTAAGTCGGAAATAGGGATGTTTGTTGATGACTTCACAACATTTAGCACCACTTGTGATACTTCATACACTAAAGCAATCTATTTCTAAATCCAGCAAAAAACCTGGACAATATCCAGGCTTGGGCTGACAAGTGGTCGGTAAAAGTTTTGTCACTCAACTGACAGGCAGTGACCACAAAGGATAATCTAACCAGTATCCTTCGATGTTCAACGGCATTAATGTCACTGAATCCCTGACTATCAACAGTCTGGAAGTTACCATTGATGAGAAACTGAACCAGACCAGCCATAGAAATATTGTGGTTACAGGAGCAGGTCAGAAGCTAGGAATTCTGCAGTGAGTAACTCATTTTCTGTTGTCCCATAGCCTGTCCATCATCTATAAGACACAAGTTAGGGCTGGGAAGGAAAGGTCCCCACTTTTCTGGATGAGTGCAACTCCAACAGCACTCAAGATGCTCAACAACATGCAGGACAAAGAAGTGCACTTCATTAGTATCACCTATAAATTACTGTATGATAAATAATGACAGCCGCATGAACCATCTACAAGACACACTGCAGTAACTCATCAAGGCTTCTCTGGAGTACCTTCCAATCCCATGACATCTACTACCTGGAAGGACAGGGACAGCTGTTGCATGGCAACATTGCCACTTGTAACTTCCCTTCCAACTCACACACCATCCAGACTTGGGAGTCTATGTAAGTCTATGTATTCCTTCAAACATGTTGATTCATATGCATGGAACCTCAGAGCAGTTGTGCAGCCATACAGCTTATAAAGAATGTTGTCCAATTTAGATCATAGACTCCCTACATCACGGAAGCAAGCCATGCAGCCCATTGAGTCCACAATGATCCTCTGTGAGCAGCTCACTCAGACCCTTGCTATAACCCTGCATTTCCCATGGCTAATACACCTGGTCTGCACATCCCCAGACACTATGAACAATTTACCATGGCCAATTCACCTAACCTGCACATCTTTGAACTTGGGGAGGAAACCAGTATACCCAGAGGAAATCCATGCAGACAGGGGGAAGAATGTGCAAACTCCACATAGTCAGCCAAAGGTAGAATTGAACCCAGGTCCCTGGCATTGTGAGACAACAGTGCTAACCACTGAGCTACGATGCTTCCCTTCTTCAAGGCCGTTAAAGATGGGCAATAAACGCTGGTCTTGCTGGCAGTGCCCACTTCCTGTGAATGAATACAAAAGGCATATGGATACAGATGGCAATGGAAGCCAGCAGTAGAAGAATGACCAGGAGGAAATCTATCAATCGTAGCTTGATCTGAGCTTATCCTGGTGAATCTGCCTTGGAATGGAAATATTCCCTTGCCCTCAAGTATAAGATTTCTATGACCTGCTTCTCGATGCGTTGAGCTGCAAACTGTGAGATATCACCCAGGCTTCAAGCTAATCTTTAGAACCCATGGGGCTGCAAGGCCTGATGTCACTGGGGACCAAAACACAAGTATCTGAAGCCATCTCCAGGGATGCTCTTCAGTACTGGCACTCTGTTATTCATAGGTGTAGTTGACCTTACGTCTTAAGTAGTGTCTTCTTCCTCTTACATCATCCTCTAGACAGGGAAGAAGCATCTGTTGTAGCCCCATCTCTCGGTTCTATACAATGGCAGAGTTACATGCACCCATCTCAGCTCCCCTATTGACATTCATTCATTCACTGATGACTTCCTCTAACAGCAGCTACTCCCCATGTGATACCAGTGGTTTCAGATCAGTGTCTCTCTTAATCCTGACTGAAAATTTCAAACAGTTTGTTTGGAGCCTATTAATGGGCACATCAATAACATCACCATCTAGTTAATTGGAGACGAGTGCATTCCTGGCAGACCCCTGTTGAACATTGTATTAACATTCCAGATGTGATGAAATCTAGTGATGGTACTCCAGGAGCATCCTTATCTAAACTCAGTCATCAGCAACTGCAAATCCCATGCCAGGGCTCTGTCAGGACCAGTCGAGCTATTGCTATGACATTACACAAGTCCCATCTCACCACGGAGCAGGAGAAAACTGGAAAAAATATAAAAATCTAATAATGAGCCAGCACAAAATTACCAGACTAAATAATCTCCTGTCCTGAAAAACCTACTTGATTCCCTATTTTCTCCATAATTTTATTGCAATTTCTGTACCAAGAAAATGCTTTAAACACAGTATCAAGGGAATAGTTAGAGTGGTTTTCTTTTTGTAATTGGATTCTTATCAAAACTTCTCCACAACACAGAAATAGGTGCAGGAGTAGAGAATTTGGCCTCTTTGTGTGGTGTTGTGACCTGGTGTCTGTCTGATACCTCCAGTGATTCCTGCAAGAAGGCTTGCTGAACCTTTTATGTATCGGGGAGTGTCTCTGTCTTTCTCATGCTATGGTTATTTTGTTCAGGTCAGATGCTGCATAGAGAGACAGACCTCACCAGGGACTGTCAAGTGACAGAATGTGGCGGCTGCCTTCCACACCCAGAGACAACCTGCTGCTGAGGCACTTTGTTGATCTGAGGCAATACCAGCACTGGTACTTCGTGATGCTGCTGCTTCCCTGCAGCACCCTCTGCTGATACTCTTAGCAATACAACACTCTGCAACTACAGAAATTCTGAGGGGGACAGGTTCAGTGCTTCAAGATAAGTGAAGAATGCAGACAAGTCAACATTGAACCTTTTCTGTAGATTTGTTCTTTATCGCTTTGTTCAAGTGGAGTACCCTTTCTGTCATGCTGTTTAGTTCTGATCTTTATAGCTTTATGGGTTACAGGATAAATTGAGATAATGGTTTAAACCAGTGGGAGCAGATTACCAGTGAACCAGTGAACTTGTGTTTTGTGTTCTGTGCTTTGCAACTCCCTGACTTCAAAGAAAAGGAAAAAAATGCTACCATGTAAAATGGATGGCATAATGAGCGCATTTTCCACCACTGTCAAGATAAGTTTGGCCCCTCTTTCAAATACTTTCTGCTATCATTGGAACAAGTTCAATCAAGCTTTATACATAGTAGCCAACATGTTGGGTTAACTGAGTAGGTCAAAGGGGCATAAATGCAAAATAATAAGATGAGTTAATGCTGATATCAGGTAATTCTGCTTCAGAAGCATAGACAACAGAATGTGGCATGGGTTGTATTGCAACACAGAAATCCTAGAATTATTTAAGACACAATTGAATAGGTAATGGGGTGTTTTTGATGGGTGAATTAAGATGGGCTGAATAGCCTTCTTCATGTCTAATTCTCTCTGAGTTTGTGTTTGCTATTAGCTCCATGAGAAGCCTCCTTAGGGAAATTATTCTGAATATTCCTGGTCAAGGTCCTAGCGCTCCTGACCAATAGAGATTAGTCACATTTAAACTTCCATTCAGACCAATTCGCAGTTTCAGTGATTTGAGATTATTAACATTGCCATTCACTTTCAAAAGTAGGAAAGTGGACCAAGAGCAACCCATGCCCCAGCTCTAAGGCACTAATCATTCAGCTCCACTGGCAGGGCATGTCATTCATATGTCTGACACCAAATTCCAGAATCAACAGTGCTACCAGGAGCTCACTCACACATATTTAACAACCTTCAGGATTGCCCCAGAACCTCGAGGAATTAGTTTTGATAAGAATCCAATTACAAAAAGAAAACCACTCTAACTAATCCCTTGATACTGGGACTAATCTCCACATTACCCACGGAAAATTAGAACATATAGCACAGAACAGGCCCTTTGGCCCACGATGTTGTGTCGAGGTTAATCCTAATGTAAAATATAGTAACTTTGCCTACGCACCCCTCAACTTACTGCTATCCATGTGCATGTCCAGCAGTTACTTAACTGTCCCAATGACTCTGCTTCCACCACCACAGCTGGCTATGCATTCCATGCATTCACAACTCACTGTGTAAAGAACCTACCTCTGACGTCTCCTTTATACCTTCCTTCTAATATCTTCAAACTATGACTCCTCGTACCAGTCAATCCTGCCCTGGCTATTGACTCTATCTATTCAACTCATTATCTTGTATACCTTGATCAGGTCTCCATTCTTCCTCCTTCTCTCCAGAGAGAAAAGTCCAAGCTTATTCAACCTTTCTTCATAAGACAAGCCCTCCAGTCCTGCCAGCATCCTGGTAAACCTTCTTTGCACCCTCTCGAAAGCCTCTGTATCTTTCCTATAGCAGGACTGGACACAATATTCCAACTGTAGTCTCACCAGGGACTTGTAGAGCTGTAGCAAAACCACGCGGCTCTTAAATTCAATCCCCCTGTTAATGAAAGCCAAAACACCATAAGCTTTCTTAACAACCCTATCCACTTGGGTAGCAACTTTGAGGGACCTATGTACTTGCACACCCAGATCCCTCTGTTCCTCCACAGTGCCAAGAATCCTGTTTTTAATCGTATATTCAGCATTCGAGTTGAACCTTCCAAAATGCATCACTTCACATTTATCTAGGTTGAACTCTACCTGCCATTTCTCAGCATCCTGTCTATGCCGCGTTGCAACCTGCAATTGCCCTCTATACTATCGACGACACCTCTGACTCTGTCATCTACAAATTTACTAACCCACCCCTCAACCTCCTCATCCAAGTCATTTATAAAAACGGCAAAGAGCAGAGGCCCAAGAACAGAGCCCTGGGGGACCCCACTCAACACTGACTCCAGGCAGAATACTTTCCATCTACAACCACTCTCTGCCTACTGTCAGCCAGCCAATTCTGAATCCAGATAGCCAAATCTCCCTGTATCCTATACTTCCTGATTTTATGAATGAGCCTACCATGGGGAACCTTATCACATACCTTGCTGAAGTCCATATACACCACATCCACTTCTCAACCTTCATCGATCTGTCAACCTGAGGCGGCACAGTGGCTCAGTGGCTAGCACTGCTACCTCACAGCACCAGGGTCCCAAGTTTGATTCCAGCCTCGGGTGACTGTCTGTGTGGAGTTTGCACATTCTCCCTGTGTCTGCGTGGGTTTCCTATGGGTGCTCCATTTTCCTCCCACAGTCCAAAGATATGCAGGTCAGGTGAATTGGCTATGCTAAATTGCCCCATTGTGTTAGGTCAATTAGTCAGAGGGAAATGGGTCTGGGTGGGTTACTCTCCGGAGGGTCAGTGTGGACTGGTTGGGCCGAAGGGCCTGTTTCCGCACTGTAGGGAATCTAATCTATCTTGTCACCTCCTCAAAGAACAATAAGATTTGTGAGGCATGACCTGCTCCTCACAAAGCAATGCTGACTGCCTTTAATCACACTATGCTTTGCCAAATAGTCATAAATCCTATCCCTCAAAATGCTTTCCAAACTTTGCTAACCACAGACGTAAGACTGACTGATGTGTAATTGCCAGGGATTTCCCTATTACCCTTCTTGAAAAGAGGAACAACATTCGCCTCCTTCCAATCCTCTGGTACGACTTCCGTGGAGAGTGAGGAGGCAATTATCATTGCCAGCGGCTTAGCAACCTCCTTTCTCGCTTCCTGAAGCAGCCTAGGCTAAATCTGGTCTGGCCCTAGGGACATGTCTATCTTAATATTTTCCAAAATGTCCAGCACATCAACTTCATCAATCTTGATCTGGTCAAGACTGTATCCCAGCTCCTCAAAGTTTTATTTACAATAAGTTCCCTTTCCTTGGTGAAAACCAAAGCAAAAAACTCATTTATGTCTTCCCCTATATGCTCAGACTCCACACACAAGTTCCCTCCGCTATCTCTGATCGGCCCTACCTTCTCCCTGATCATCCTCTTATTCCTCATGTATGAGTAAAATGCCTTTGGGTTCGCCCTAATCCTTCTTGTCAAGCCTTTATCGTGCCCCCTCCTGGCTCTCCTCAGTCCATTTCTGAGCTCCATTCTAGCAAGCCTGTAATCTTCTAAAGCTATGCTAGATCCTTGCTTCCTCTACCTTACGTAAGCTGCCTTCTTCCTTTTGACGAGAAGTTCTCTGTTCTCATTATCTAAGGTTCCTTAATCTTATCCCTTCTGACCTGTCTCAGAAGAACAAATTTGTGCATTACATGCAACAACTGTTCCTTAAATAGTCTCCACATGTCTGCTGTGCCCTTTCTGTGGAACAATTGCTCCCAGTCTGTACTTCCTAACTCCTGTCTGATAGCATCATAATTTCCTTTTCCCCAATTAAATATCTTTCCTTGGTAACTGCTCCTTTCACTCTCCAAGACAATGCTAAATGTGAGGCAGTTGAGATCACTGTCACCAAAGTGCTCTCCCACCTTGAGATATGACACCTGCCCTGGCTCGTTGCCGAGCACCAAATCCAAAATGGCCTCTCACCTCATCAGTCTGTCTACATACTGAGTAAGGAAACCCTCCTGAACACACCTGACAAAAATGGCTCCATCCAAACCATCTGCATTTAGGAGGTTCCAGTCGATATTGGGAAAGTTGAAACCACCCATAACAACAATCCTGCTACTTCTGCATTTTTCCAGAATCTGCCTGCCTATGATTTCTTCAATCTCTCTACTGCTATTAGGTGGTCTGTAGAAAACTCCCAATGCAGTGGCTGTTCCCTTACTGTTCCTAACTTCCACCCATACTGACTCAGTAGACAAACCTTCCTTAACAACCTTCGTTTCTGTAGCTGTGATGCATTCTCTGATTAGCAATGCTACACCCCCCTCCTCTTTTTCCACTCTCCCTGTTCTTTTTAAACATTCTAAACCCTGGAACATCAAGCAACCATTCCTGCCCCTGTGAAACCCACGTCTCCGTTATGGCTACAACATCGTAGACCCAAGTACTGTTCCTTTATAAAACATTTCTTTGAGAATTTTTGTAGTCTCTACTTAAAGCATGAGAAAAAAGATTGTTGATTGACAGTGAGATGGGTAATGAAGAGCCTATTTGTATTCTTAATGGTAAAGGCAAGTGATGTGCCACAAGGAAGGCAATGTTCATCAATCTATGAGGGAAAGACATTTCGATACAATTGGTCATGCCATGATGGCTATGTCCATGCAGAGCTGACAACGTTGTATATGGCAGGAGACTCTCAGAAGGTCAGTGAAAACACTTCAAGAATGTCCTCTACTGACTCAGGGAGATCTCAACCTATATACAACCAAAATGGAGAAAGTTGCTGCAAGGAGACATTGAACAGATTGACAGACATCCTTAGGAATCTGCAGAGGTCAAGTCAACAAATTGGAGAAAACTTTACCCACCCAACCCTTCAAGCCTCAAACATGACGAAGTCTGTAGACCATGCATAGGACTTAACTAGGTAAAAACAATGACTGCAGATGCTGGAAACCAGATTCTGGATTGGTGGTGCTGGAAGAGCACAGCAGTTCAGGCAGCATTCGAGGAGCAGTAAAATCGATGTTTAGGGCAAAAGCCCTTCATCAGGAATAAAGGCAAAGAGCCTGAAGTGTGGAGAGATAAGCTAGAGGAGGGTGGGGGTGGGGAGAAAGTAGCGTAGAGTACATTAGGTGAGTGGGTGTGTGGATGAAGGTGATAGGTCAGGGAGGAGGGTGGAGTGGATAAGTGGAAAAGAAGATAGGCAGGTAGGACAAGTCATGGGGACAGATTTCCCTCCCCACCTCTTTCCTCCTTCCGCAAAGACCGTTCCCCCAGTGACTACCTGGTCAGGTCCACGCCCCCCTACAACCCACCCTCCCATCCTGACACCTTCCCCTGCCACCGCAGGAACTGCAAAACCTGCGCCCACACCTCCTCCCTCACCCCCATCCAAGACCCTAAAGGAGCCTTCCACAACCATCAAAGTTTTACCTGCACATCCACCAATATCATTTATTGTATCCGTTGCTCCCGATGCGGTCTCCTGTACATTGGGGGGACTGGACGCCTCCTAGCAGAGCACTTTAGGGAACATCTCCAGGACACCCGCACCAATCAACCACACCGCCCTGTGGCCCAACATTTCAACTCTCCCTCCCACTCTGCCGAGAACATGGAGGTCCTGGGCCTCCTTAACCACTGCTCCCTCACCACCAGAGGCCTGGAGGAAGAACGCCTCATCTTCCGCCTCGGAACACTTCAACTCCAGGGCATCAATATGGACTTCAACAGTTTTCTCATTTCCCCTTCCCCCACCTCACCCTAGTTCCAAACTTCCAGCTCAGCACTGTCTCCATGACTTGTCCTACCTGCCGATCTTCTTTTCCACTTATCCACTCCACCCTCCTCCCTGACCTATCACCTTCATCTCCTCCCCCACTCACCTATTGTACTCTCTGCTACTTTCTCCCCACCCCCACCCTCCTCTAGCTTATCTCTCCATTTTTCAGGCTCTCTGCCTTTATTCCTGATGAAGGGCTTTTGCCCGAAACGTCGATTTTACTGCTCCTCGGATGCTGCCTGAACTGCTGTGCTCTTCCAGCACCACTAATCCATGCATAGGACTTCTCAGCCATCTCAGAATCCAAAAAGCCAAAATAGAAGCAAGCCATCCTCAATCCCTGGTGTCCTTAGAATTGCCTAATTGGTAGAGGGTTTTAGTGGGCCTTCACCAAGATAGGACCTTTGAGATGTTTCCAGGCCAGATTCTGCCCACTGTCATTCAGAACTTTCACCCTTGAGAATCTCAAGCTAAAGGAACATAGGGCCACCTTTCTACATTCCCTGTGCTTTTCCCTCTGTAAAACTGACTTCCCAAAGATCAATCAATGTTTCAGCATATGCACTAAAAGAATGGATTTGGTACAGACCCTCAAAACCTCCTAAGCAATATATGTGCTAACAGGAGAAAGGGGACAAAAATCTCACAATACAGACTTAAATTAGTAACAGTCTCACTCCTGCCTAGAATGCTGTGATGTTCAAGATCCAATCTAGAGACATGAGACTTAAATCTAGCTCTGTACCGGAGTGTTGCACTAAGGCAATGCTGCACTAACAGAGGCACTGGCTTTTGTGTGAAATAATTAATCCAAAGCTCTGTCCAATTTCTCAGGTGGATATAAAAAGTCACACAGCCACTATTTTAAAGAAAAGCAGCTGAGTTTTCCCTGTTGTCCTGGTTAGCATTAATCCCTCAGCCGACATCAAGAAAACAGAGTATCTGCATATGATCACATTTCTGATTATGGAATGATGTTGTACACAATTATTTGCAATATCTGCCTTTATGAAAAATGCTGTATAAATGTAAGTTTTTCCTGTGAACCTCTTAGATGCACTTCTGCTGTTCCAAAAGGAAATATAGATACTTCATGTGGAGCACTTATGTGTCTTTGGTACTTTAGTACAAATTTCACAAAATTAATTTGATATTTCTGAAAATAGAGACATGCAGCCAAAGTTTTTTTCTTGTCTTGCTGTCATAAGGACTAATGTAAGAATGCCAAATGTCATATGATCTCAGCAATATATACTACAGGGGAAAAGGGTGTTGATTGTTGTCAAGTTGACCCAGATTGGCTGAGGGGTTGTCATAGAGTGTTCTAAGTTCCTGGGTAATTCAGAAAACAGACAAGGCTTGAAAATATCCCCTTAGTTTTCAGTGAATGAATCCTTATGTGTGATTAGATTGGATTCCCTACAATATGGAAACAGGCCCTTCCGCCAAACAAGTTCACACTGACCCTCTGACGAGTAACCCACTCAGACCCATTCCCCTATATTTACTCCTGACTAATGCACCTAACACTGTGGGCAATTTAATGTGGCCAATTCAACAGGGAGAATGTGCGAACCACACAGAAAGTTGCCCAAGGTGAGAATTGAACGCCATGAGGCAGCAGTGCTCACCACTGAGCCACCGTGCCCTATATTTGATTCGATGTATAAATAGCCCCATTGAAACCCTACTTGAATGCTATATTTACTGAAACCTGGCAATGAGCACTTCTAAAACTATCTAAGAGTGGCGGAAAGGATGGGCTCAAAATGGGGAGGGATACTCATGTATTACCAATTGGTTCCCATCTTTCATCTATTATCAAACAGAACCAAAACACAACATTGTGTGTCAAGAACATACAAGTACAAGAGTTAGAGTAAAAGACTGGATGAAGTGATAGTCTCTTGCAATTGGGTCTCAAAATACCCATTTATTTGCAAATACAAAAGTCTAATGCCTTTTTCAGGGAGAGACACTAGGTTCCCCTATTTCTGACCTTTACCAAAAAGGCAGGTGGTGCCCCTCTGGTTCATAATCAGTGTTGCCCTCTTACCCACTAAAATTGGAGATTTGGGGGCCTTTAATGTTTGAAAAGCATATGCTGTTTGGTTACGGGTCTAGCCACTAGGACAAAGGCTTATTCCCTTGTGACGGTGGTCTGAGGAAAGATTAGATCCAGTTGGATTTTTGAGCCTACATGGGAAGCATGTGGGAGATTTTATAATAATATTGCTCATACAATGGAACAATTAGGCCTAATGATCTGCAACAGTTTACATTGTGGAGCAGAATCAAAACCTACAGGTTCATACAAGTATGGTAATATTAAGATTTATATCAGAGAATTTTCCTTCTCACAAAGAATGATCACATTCGGAATAATCCTCTAAATGGACAGTGGAGACAAACCTCCTGAAATTTTCTTCAGAAAAAATTGGATGCTATGGTTAAGGATTCTATGACCTTTCTGGGTTCAATTACAAGAAATTTTTCCCACTCAATGTGGGCTCACATTAGCCATGTACCTCAATGTTCTGTTTTGTTTGTGGGAGCAGCACGCTATGAGTTAAATTATCTGGCCGTCTCAACAACTTAGTTTGGAGATTCAAATGACCCAGCCTGATCTTGGTTATAGGTTATTTAGGGAGGGCAATTTGAGTTAATCAAAAACAGCAGAAGAACATCTATTGGTCTGGGATGGGAATCATCAAATGGAGCTGTGCAAACTGGATCTGAATTGTAGGTGGTACCTGTGCAGCAGACTGACTGATAAGAGTAAGTCTTTGATTTTTCTCCATGGGTTTTGTGTCCCTATCCTCCTGCTGTGTTTGTCACCTCCTCTCTCACATCCCCTATTCTGACCTCTGCTAAGCGCAAAGGAAATTCTTACAAGTCACCCCATTTCAAAGTGGCCACTGAAACTTTTTGATTTAATCAAAGTGTGTGTTTAAATAATAATCTCAACCAAAACAATTCATAAACACGTGGAGACCCAATTCCAGCAGCTATGAGCCAGGCAGACCCACACTTCACTCTCTTGCAGAGAGTTCCTTTGAAAAGCCTGTCTAGAGCCAGGTGTATATTGTTTTAATGCTAGTTTTGTGCCTTATGAAGGATGGGTGTAGAGGGTTAAGTTAGCAGTATATACCCCATCCCTGCTCCACATCCCGAAACATATATAGCCCTTCCTGCCAAGACTGAGAGGTCTCAATAAAACCATGCCTTGTCTGGCTGACACAGTCCTGAATTTGTTTGCTCATCTTCCACTCTAGCGATCTGACAGGTATTTATGTTATAATAAAGTCCAACTTGGCTTTTGGTTTTGGAACCCAGAGTGAGAAGGATAACTAGTTTGTTTAAAAAATATGCAGAAGTGAACTGGCATGGGCATTGTTACTAATTGTAAGTCAATTTGAGTTGATGTATGTTATCTGGAAGTGCACCTTTTAATGCTTGACTTTTACCGTCAATAACAACAATTTATAGTTATGTCATCTCTACTGTGTAATAAATTAGCCCAAACACTTTCAGAGGAGCAGTACAAAATAAAATATGGCATAAAATCCAAATAAGGAGATATTAGGTCATTTGAGCAAAGGCTTGGTCAAAAGGTAGGTTTTGAAGGATTGTCTTAAAATGAGTTGGAGAAGCAAAGAGGTTTAGTGAAGGAATTCCAAAGCTTAGAGACTTTGCTGTCAATCGAGTAGCCATTGATGATGAAGCAATTAGAATCAGGGATATTCTAGAGGCTAGGACTAGAAGAGCACAAACATCTTGGATCATTGCAGGTCCAGAAGAAATAACAGCAATAGGAATGGTTAAAGATCAATATGAAGTGATGTTGTTTGACCAGAAGGTATGTCAGTGAGCACAGGGATGATAGGCACAAGTACTTGGCACAAGTTAGGACACAGTTTGCCAATGACCCAAGTTTATGGGGAGTAGAATGTTGGAGAACAGCCAGGAGAGCATGAGAATAGTCAAGGTCTCAAAGACATAAATTGGAGCTTCAGCAGCATTAAAATTGAGGCAGGAGTGAAGTCACACCATGTTACAGAGTTGGAAATAGATGGTTTTAATCATAGCACAAACATGTAGTTGGAAGTTTGACTTGGACTCAGATAGAACATTTAGATCATAAACAATCTGGTTTAACTGAAGGCTGCTAGGGAAAGAGATGACATTGGTAACAAGGTACAGAAAGTAATTGCTTTAGTATTTACACGTTTAATTGGAAGACCTTTCTACTCATCCAGTACCAGATGTTGGATGAGACAGTGTGATCATTTAGTAATAGTGCAGTAATTGAGAGACATGATGTGGAGGAGCTGGTGTTGGACTGAGGTGGACAAAGTTAAAAATCTACAACTCCAGGTGAAGACCAACATGTTTATTTGGAAGCACTAGCTTTCGGAGTGCTGTTCCTTCATCAGGTATTCTGATTGGTCAATGCAATACCGGGGAAGTGCACCAGGGAATGGGTATTCCCCAAGCTTTTGTTTATTTGAAAACACCACAATGTGGGGACTTTTTTTTCTGTTTGTAAAGGACAGGGCTCTGCATATGAATATATATATATATCTTCTAGGTAAATCAGCCACAACAGAAGCCCGATGAATAATCATGTTGCTAGTGTAACTATTAATACAGTCAGGATTGTTTCATGTGTGTTGTCCAATTATGGGAAATATCTAATGTTGGACATTGTTCTGACTTTCGTAAGGGTGGGCTGTTTCGGTATTGTCAGTACTCTGCCTGTTGTGAACAGCTGAAGGGTTGTACTGTTTGATATGTCACTGAGGCTTACATAAATGGCATCACATGGCACAGAAATTCATGGACAGTCAGTTCCAATATAATGTGACAGTTCCGTTCCTATGCAATCCAGCATTAGAAGAAAATCGTGTAATAGCAGCACCATTTAAACCAATGGGACTGGAATCGCGTTATAGCCAATACATGTAAGGAAAGTTTGCATTCTACAAATAATGGTCTAATTTTTTCAATCATATTACAGTCAATTTGGATTGAAGAAACACATTATAGAAGAACTGACTGTACCCAATTACTCATTTTTCTGTTTGACAGCAGCATCCCAATAGTGACGAACACCACTTGTTTTGCTACTTCATTGTAACAGCACGAAGCAGTTAGCTTCACCTGCTGTTCAATTTTTTGAGATACTTTATTATAGAATGAGCATTTTCAGAAGTGAAAATGGTGGCCTTATGGCTGGCTCATGACATTGCACATATGCAGCAATGAGGTTAATCTGATCTCAACAGCCATTATCTTGCAGGATAGCTTTGGCATGTCCTATTTCAGCAATCAAGCGTGCAAACCTCAACAGCATGTCTCCTTTTCTGCAAATATTTTTTTAAAAAATTATCATGAAGCAAAGATACAAGAGAAAAAGCTTTCTTAAAAAAATGTAGGATTAACATATTTGGATTTTAAGTTACAGCCCAAACTTTTTGTGAGAAGAATGGAGATTTGAACATTTCCAGGTGACTGTTCTGGGCAATGTTGGCAGAATGCCTGGAAACTAAGTGGTATGACCCGTCTCAGACTCTTAGCAGCAGTGCAAGTTTAGATTAATTTCCCTATCTATAAATCTCTCCTTCTACCCCAGTCTCTGTCTCACCCTCTCCAATTTCCTCCCGTTTTAATAAATTTTTGGGTAGAAGTGATTGGATTCTATACAGGTCTTTCATTTCTCAATACCTTTCTGATTAGTCTCACACTCAGTATCTCTCTCTCTCTCTCTCTCTCTCTCTCTTCCTCTCCCTCTGTCCATGACCTCTCTTTCACCACCCACCTTCTCGTATACCATCCTTCACATGCTTTCACTTAGGGTTTAGTTTTACTTGGGGTGGTCACTGGCAGTGCTCAAAACTACCTGAAACCGATCCTAAGTAAGGTGTTAAGATCAGACTGCTCAAATTACTATTAGAAACTCAGGTGCATGTATTTTTAAAAGTATAAATCCAACATAATTATAAACTAACGTATATCAACAGATTGTAATGCTGTTGGGCTAGAGATCAGGTGGTGATGGTTTTAATGTTCTATGTTTGTGGATTATTTTTGTATTTTTAAGGGGCTAGATTACATTATGATGCCAGGACACAGTTACAAAGTTCTCTTTTAGCTGGGCCAGTTTATCCTTGGAGGTAGCACATTGAGGCTAGCCATCATTCTGGTTAAATTATCTTGGACAAAGGACCTTGGAGATCCTGTTAGCCCAAGTCTTGGATTACCCTCATGTGTTGGTTGTCCTTGCTTTCCTCAGATGCGAACTTGTTTTCAAGCAGCCCTCAGCTTGTTACCATGAAGAATATCCTCACTCAGGAGTCTATTACAATGCAGTTAAAAACAAAATGTTGCGGACACTGGAAATCTAAAATAAAAATTGGAAGTGCTGGAGAAACTCAGAGGGTCTGGCTGCAGCTGCAGCCTTTTTGCAATGCAGTTCAACTACATAGCTGGGGGCAAAAACAGGATGGTGAGGTGAACTCAATAATATTTGTGGGCCAGCAACATAGTCCAGAACTGAATACAATGGACATTGTTAATGACTCCAAAATGAAATATTGGACATAATGGCATTCAGTACTAGACAAGTGTCAGACTAGCTGAAAATCAGCTCATTATACACAAAACAGAAATGGTTGGAAAAATTCAGTAGGTCTGGCAGCATCTGTGGAAACAAATCAGAGTTAATGTTTCCGGTCGAGTGACCCTTCCTCAGAAGTTTCTGTTTCCACCTTTATTATAAAACTGGATTCATGACAACCCTCAATCTACCTAATGTTGAAAAGTCACTTGTGTTCCTACAGTTTGACTCTAGTGGGTCAATTGGAGATACCTTAGGATGGAGGATGGGGTGGGAGTGCTATGAGGTTATTAGATGGAACATAAGGAAACAACAGCTTGTCAACCTTTAAATGATCAAAATTCTAAACTTTTTCAGGAGCAATAAACTTGGGAACTGATTTTCTAATTGAGTACAAGTAATCTTTAAAAAGCAAAGGAATAGTGCTGAGTCTGCCTGAGGTAATTTGTTAATCACAGTTTTTTGGGGTTAGGTCTTTTCATCAATAATCGTAAATTCAAATGTGAGAAGATCTGCAATGGTGAGAATGGCAAATTGTGTAGATTATGAAGTGGGGAATTTTTGTCTTTGTCTTACAGATAAAGCAGTAAGAGTCTATTAACTGTCCATTCCATACCTCTCCCGAACTTTATTTCTACGTGAGGTAGGAGAGCTTAGACGGTGTCAGACTATAATGTGGGGAAGTATGAGGTTATTCACATTGATTATAAGAATAAAAAAGCAGAATGCACTTTAAAAATAAGTTTAAAACCTGTGAAATTTGTTCAGAGGGACTTGGGTATACTCGGACAACAAACACAGCAAGTTAGCATGCAAATATAGCACATTGGCAACAGGGGTCTTGTGGCACAGTGGTAGTATTCTTACCTGCATTCAAAGGACCTGCATTCAAACTCCAGATGTGTGTCATGGTATGCCTGAGCATAAAATATTTATGCATGTTGGCCTTTATTGCAAAGAATTGGAGTCCATAGAAGAATGAGTATGCCTTGCTACCATAATATGGGCTACGGATAAACCACACCTGGACATCTGTGTGCAGCTTTTTTCTGTTCACTCATGAGACCTGGTCATCAGTTATTGTCGCTCTTAGTTGCCTTTGGTGGTGAGTTCCACATTTAACAAAGGATATCCTTGCTTGGGGCGAGATTGATCACTGGATGAGAAGATTGTCTTATGACAAGATGCTGAGTATAATGGGCCTGTATACTCTAGAGTTTAGAACAGTGAGAGGTGAACTCATTGACAATATATCTATGGGGCTTGACAGGGCAGACACTGAGAAGTTGTTCCCCAGGCTGGAATCCAGAATATGGGGACACATCCCAGGATACGGGGTGGTCATTTAGGACTGACGTAAAAATATTTCTTCATTCAAAAGGATACGTATCCATGGAATTCTCTACTCCAGAGGATTCTGAATGCTCCATCATTGAAGATGTTTAAAGTTGAGTTAGCAGTTGGAGATCAGAGTCGAGAGTGTTGAGCTGGAAAAGCACAGCAGGTCAGGCAGCATCCAAGGAACAGGAGAATCGACGTTTCGGACATAAGGCTGAATTAGGTAAATCTTTGGTCTGTCAGAGACTGAATACAGAGATTGGGGTAGAAAGAGGAGTTGAAGCCAAACATCAGCCTGATCATACTGAATATAGGGCTAGGGTCGACAGGAACATGATCTCCTACTGCTTCCATTTCTTATCGTCTTACGTTTTCTCTGTCTGGTCCAGTCTCACCCTCTGTCTGATTCAATTCCTTCCTATCTCAGGTAGACTTACACTTCTACCTCAACTAGTTTTTGTCATGTTTGTTCTTTGATGCTCAGTTTGTGAAATATTTTGGTTGCTTTGCTGTAATGCTTTTCCTGAGCATGGCTGAAAAGAATTTCATTTTAAACATAGTGTACGTTTAGGTCATCCTTTTCGTTTGTGACCTGTACCGTTCTGTTCTGACAGATATCAGCAGCAGCCCTGTCAATATCGACATTGGGAGATGTCATTCTCACTGTGGTAACTGTCAGAGATCAGAAAAGTACAACAATGAATTCCTCAGATTTCCTAAACATCTCTGTGCTGGATCAACTCCAAATTAACAAGATTCAAGGGAAAAAAACTTTTCACTAACTCACAAAAAATGTAAAATTAAAATTAATGAGGTATTTATAAGGAAAATTGAGGAGTGAATTTCCTCAGTAATAGGTTTGAAGCCAACTCTCCTGGGAAATGTCATCAATTGAAATCTCAACTTTGTTTCTCTCTACAGATATGGCTTATTAACTGCATTTTCTGTTTTAATTTTATATTTGCAGTATCTGGAGTATGTTGTTTTCCTATCTTGTAAAAAGTATTTTCTGAAGTTTGTTCAGTATGTATTCTGCAGAATACAAAGATGATTCTGTGGAAACCTTGAGTTCCTGGTTAATGTGAGAATAGATGGCATGCTATTCACTTTAAGAAGGATTATAGGACATTGATTCAGTTTCAATTAAAAACTTTGTCTCACTGTTGTTCGCATTACTTACTTTCCTTTCTCCAAAAGCTAGCGTTAGAACAGACATTGGAATTTGCCTGAATGCCAACGGGGTCTTCATGCCCCCCACCCCCACCCCAAGTTTCTTTGTGTGAACCGGTGCTGGTAAGGGTTGAGCAGGTTTTGCTGTTTAATGGAGTCTGAGTGTCAGTGCAACTCCAGACCAACGTGTTCAATCATTCCTTCTGAAAACATTCAGCTGATAGTCCACTGGAGGTCACTGTAGATGTGGGCAAGTGCTCCAACCCAAGAACTCCAGGTAATTCCATGCAGTGGTTAGCTATTAGTAAGGGAATAAAGAACTTACAAGTGCCGTTAAATGGCCTCGAGATATTTCCAGGCTTTTTACAGGCTATCAAATGCTTTTCCAAGTGTAGTCATTATTGCACTATCGGAAAGATAACAGCCAATTTGTACACAGTAAGCTCCCACAAATGACATTGTAGGAATGACCAGATAATCTCTTTTCAGTTATATTGTAGAAGACAAGAAAGGCTCATCAGGAACACCATTAATAACTCGTAACTATTCTTAGAACCCCCACTGAATTCTTCATGGTCACCTGAGAAGGCAGAAGCAGTTTAACATCTCATGCAGAAAGGCTGTGGTGGAGTGAACAAGGAAATTAGCTGTACTTCTGCACCACTGAAATGTTGTCCTGACAAACCTGATAACCTCCTCTAAATTTTTTCAACATACACTATTCTCTGTGAGGAGAGAAAACTGGCAATAAGTGATCAAGACACATTCTTGATTGATCAGCAATTCTCCTCCTGACATTAGTGATAAATTGGGTCAACAAATCTCATTAAAACTACACAATGGATTAGACTTCATTTATAATTATCTGGCCTAGAAAGCCAGATAGACAGCCTCAATGACTGCTTACATTCTGGACTTTACCTTCCTTTCCTGGGAGTCCAGTCCTCTAAATTCTGTAAATTGCCCTCCAGCCCTTACAACCATAATTCCTGCTTCTCACCAACAGTTAGCTTCGTCAAGCAAGTACTGCCCCTGGGTTTTTCCCTGTGTTCTAATCTTGCTCAGTTGTATCAAGTAGCTCCTTCTTGTCTCCTCATGACACAGAACTACCCAACAATTTCTTTTGCAGTTTTTTCCTGGACCCAACACACAGGTCCAATTCAGTTACTTTTCTCAACAGTCCAACTGCTTGCCATGAAACCTGATTCTTACTCTGCTTCCCCAATTGCCTATTAGCTTCGAACTGCTCTTTGAGAGACTCTTGAATTGCTTTTTATGGCCAATTGAAATCCTTGCAGTCAGTCCCATCTTTGGCTCCTAGGTGTAGTGATTGTAACAAAGACAGCCAGGTGGACCTCATGGAATATGAGTTCCATGTTTGGGGCTGTTAATCTGGTCCAAACAGTGAGCCCTGGTTGACAGACATAAACAGGAGTGTCAGAGATTCTGTTCACTCTGACAGTTGGCTCTGAGGGAGCTGGAATAGTGTCAAGGAATTTCCACATGTAAATAAAGGGTGACTTAATGATGGGATCCTGGTATCTGTGGAGTTATTTCACAAGGCAGTTTGAATGAAGCTAACTAGAAATCAGCGGGGAATGTTATAATTCAGTCTCCTGGCTCACATATGGGTATAATGGATACAAAATAGAGAAAATTCCATCTCGAGCATTACTTTCTCTCTTATAAACGTCATTACTTTCTCTCTTATAAACGTCTTCAGCTAAAACAAAGGAACTGAAATCACACAGAATTTATAGCACCAGAACAAGCATTTAGTTTAGCTGGTTTGTTCTGAAATTTATACATGACATAACTCTTCTCCCACAATGACATCTAACATTTTTATTCTTCTATTTAGACTAACTAGAAGTCAAGTCTTTCTTAAATGACCTGGTGTCCCAACAACATCCGAAAAATCATTTGATTATACATGGTTAACATTCCCCCTTTTCTTTATCAAACTAGGTCTGGTGGGGGAAATTGATTGGAAACTTTATCCTCCTTCCTGTAAACAATGAAACATATTGAATTGCATGCAGAGGACTTGTAGCTCTCTCTCTACTGCCCCCTGGTCATTTCTAAGGGAGTTATCACTATAGTTTTAGTGTCAATGGCTCCATTGCTGAGGATGCCTTTTTAAACAACTATAGTATAGGATTACCAACTCCGGCTGGAACATTCTAGGAGATGTCATCAAATCCACTCCCATCTTCGACTGTCCTTTGTAGATTCTGCTGTTGGCAGCCAATATGTCAGCTTCACAAATGGCTTTTCAATGTGTCCCGGTTTTGACATTTGAAAATCTGGTCATCTTGCTTCTACTTCTTTCATCCTCTTGCACTTATATAGCTTCTCCTGAAATACATCTAAACTAGACCATGGTGGCTCAGTGGTTAGCACTGCTGCCGCACAGCACCTGGGACCTGGATTCAATGCCATCTTCAGGCGACTGTCTGTGTGGGGTTTCAACATTATATCCCTACCTATATGGGATTTCTCATGGTGCTCTGGTCTCTTCAACAGTCCAAAGATATGTGGGTTAAGTGGGTTGGCTGTGCTAAATTGCGAGGGATGTGCAGGCTAGGTGGATTAGCCATGGGAGAGGTGGTGTGGGCCTGGGTGGGATGCTCTTTGGAGAGTTGGTGTGGACTTGATTGGCCAAATGGCCTGAGTCCAAACTCATGGTATTCTATTCTTTTCAACTCATCCACATGGTAACAAGTTGCACATTCTAATCATATTTCATTCCACATTCACAAGATAAGACATTTATCCTGAATTCATTGTTTCAGATAATTATGTGATCCTTCTGACCTGCCACCATGGACTACTCAACACGTGAATATACCTTTTCTTGATGTCTATCTAATAAAACTGTGTTAATTACGCAGTGTTTTACTGAGAGGTCATTTGTTGTCTGGAAATGTAACCATAAGAGGTTTTCATAAAAAGAAACTCACTGCCAGTGCTTGTTTGCGAGGAAAGGAATTAGACACGTTTTAAACAGACAGGCACCACATGAAAAACTGCCAGGAATGAACTAAGGAGAATTAATTATGGGCACGCTGTAAGTGTACAAGGCTGACCTGACCTACCTCTAAGTCCACCACCATGTGTCCAAGAAAATGTAATCCATGAGTAACTTTGCTGTGCAATTTACATGGGTGATCTCATTGTGTAATCTCAGAGTGTGCACTATCCTATGGGTGATAGCCAATCAAAGCCTGTTCCATTTCTCCTAAATTTAATTTCCATTAACTCCAATAATGTACGTAATGCAACATCAGTAACCTACTGGAGGACTTTCAGCAGACATTTCCCTGGAGCATCAGAGGCTGAGGGGTGACCTTATGGAGATTTATAAAATCATGAGGGGCATGGAAAGTGTAAATAGACAAGGTCTTTTTCCTGGGGTAGGGGAGTCCAGATTAGAGGGCATAGATTTAGGGTGAGAGGAGAAAAATTTAAAAGGGACCTAAGGGACAACTTTTTCATGTAGAGGGTGGTGCGTGTATGGAATGAGCTGCCAGAGGAAGTGGTGGAGGCAAGTAAAATTACAACATTTAAAAGGCATCTGGATGGATATATGAATAGGAAAGGTTTAGAGTGATATGGACTAAGTGCTGGAAAATGGGACTAGATTAATTTAGGATATCTGTTTGACATGGATAGGTTGGACTGAATAGTCTGTTTCTGTGCTGTACATCTCTATGATTCCATTAGACTCCATCCTAACTGAAATCAGGATAGGGAGGAGAAGATAGCTTGGACAAGCAAAACAGGGTGAGTGAGAAAGAGCAATTGTGACAGGACATTAGGTTGGTGCTTGTTCATGGGAACATCTAACCTTAGGGAAAAAATAAACAAAATAGCTATATATAATTCATAGCAGAATATTAAGACTTGGAGGTGGTGGTCAAGCCTGAATCAACAGCAAAAGTTGCAGAACATTTAATTTTCAAACCACTGCATTGTATCACTAATACCAAAAGTACAATCTCCTGCCTATATTATAGTTGGTGCTTATAAATACTTATTGCTTTTGAGAGATGTAATCATGTAGCTCCCTGTAAGGTAACAGCTGCTTACGTAATGTTCTCCAGTAAATCCTTAAGGAAGAACTTAGGGAAATACCATCATTAAAGTAAGCCAATCTTTTTCCTCAATATTTTCCCTTGTTTTGTTTAGTCCCTGCAGGTGGCTTGGGATGTGTACCCACCAAATTTGAATCAGTTGTGTTTGAGAATCCAAATGCATTAGAGCTTTTTCAAACTGTGGAATTGTGTGAAATGACAGAGAACCGTTACAGACTGCCCCATGTGGAGTATTACTATGTGATCACTATTAATTCCAGCAGTGAGAAGGAAGAGAGCCTTAAGGTACTGGAGGTGTTAATTACTCAGCAGCTGCAGTTTGCTCAGTGTTTGGCTTTTGTGCATTGTATTGGCTCCAGAAGTGATTGAACTTCTTTGTTGTGATAATGTTACAGGAAATCGAGGTTGGCAGATGTTTGGGAGTGCGTACTGCAGGAAGTGGCTGTCACTTCAGGTGAGCACAGCTGGTCCAAGTATCTTCCCCACCTCCATGAATATGTTTTTCAAAAGATAGTCTGATGCTGAGTTTCACTATTAGTAATGTTCTGGCGGATGCCATGACATCTGGTTAATTTTGGGCACTAAATGATTTGGTATTGCTGTCCACAGAGGCTTGGTCCAAACTCAAGAGACAGATTCTCCCTGTACAGCAGCAACAAAAATATTTTTAAAATATTAACTGTATTTTCAATCAGCAAGAGAGAAGAGATTTAGGTGTTCAGGTTTACAAGAAGTTAAAAGCACCACCTTAAACAATATAGGCCGAAAGAAGGCTAACGGCATGCTGTGATTTATCACAAGATATAGAATACCAAAGTCAAGCTGCAATGGTATATTAAACCATAGTAAAATCATAGTGGAAGTATTTTCTGCAGATTTTGGTACCACGCTTTAGGAAAGCTCTTAAAATAATAGAGGAGACAAGAAGGGTTTAACAGGATGCTGCTTGCCTGTCTGCTGAGAAAATATACATATGAAGACTGGATGAAAAATGTAAGTTTAGCTGAGTGTGAACTGTTTCAACATGATTTAATAAAGATATTTTTGATCATGAAAAGATATAAATGAAATAGTAGAAACCAACTCTTTCTGGAGATTGAAGGCTCAAAGTGAGGAACATAAGATTAAATATAAGATTTAGGATGGAGAGCAACATTTACAGAAGCTCATCAGGTTATTGAAAGCACTACTGGAGCCAAGATTAAAGCAGGAACCATTGTGTATATGATCTACAAGGTTCTCCAAAACTCTTGCAAAAATATTAATGGATGTGCCACAACAGCTTAAGTAGCTGTTCATGCTGTTTCTCTGAATTTCTGGCAAAATTACAGAGGGAGATCAGGAGAATCTTTGAGGAAATTCTATTGTCAGTGTCAGCATTAAAAGCAAGTTGGGTAGGTGCTTAAAAGAAAAGGAAATAAATGGATATGGAAACAGAGCTGGCACAAGGGATTAAATGAATTAACTTTAATGCTAATGACGCGGTAAAATTGAATTACCTTCAATAAGAAACAGTAGTACAGAAATAGAAACATCAACAGAGCAAAACAAAAGCCAAAGATAATTCATAATTTTGTTTTATTATGAAATTAAGAATCAGAGTTCTTTTATTCCAACTACTGAAAAGATTAACATACTTACAAAGATCGTTCTGAATTAGAATTTTATTCAATTGTTTGACCTTTCTTGCCAAACTGTTTTAAGATATTGCAACATAATTAGCAAAAACTGTTTAGTGGATTCCAGAAGTGTTCACTGGATCACTATTTCAGGGAAAGTATCAGTTAAAATTACTGTTGTGCTAAAATTGTGTTAGAGGAATGTAAACATGATGAAGTGATGTGCCACTGGAAATTCTTTTGAAAGCTCACACATTCATAGATCCTTAAATTATTAGTGAGACCTTTAATATATTGAATGTGTAAAATCCTCCACATAATTATTTTCAACCAAAATCTTCTAACTTTTAGTATGCAAGGTAGGCTTAACTTAATCACAATGATATACCTCATTGCCTTTGTATTCAGTACTATAGATGTTGGGCCTGCATCCAGGTTTTGCAGTATTAAAAAAAATTTAAAAATTTGAAGTACACCTTACACAGTATAAACAACATAATGTTCTTCAGCAAGTCAAGACACCGTTAGAGGCAGAATAAAGTTTGTATGTAGCTTTATTTGTAGGTACTGTACCCAATCTTCATGTACTTCTCTCAGAACTATCCGATTTCTGTGGAATTTACTGAGATTTTATCAATCTTTGTGCAAGTCAACAAGAGATATCTAATCTCTGTGTAAATCACAGCTGTTTGACACTCTGGTAGAGCCAGGGTTAGACTATTATTAGAGACAATTTTAAATAATTTCTGCTGTGGAAATTTATAGGAGTACAGTTCAGCTTTGTTTTAATGGTTTGTTTCAGAATATGACATCTAGGATGCTGCCTTTCCTGCCATGATCTGTAAGCCTTTTTGAGTTTGGTTTGCTTTAACTTCAGAGGACCTGTGTATTTCTGACAGTCAGTTGTTGAACTGAAGGGGAGACATTTACTATAAAGACAGTGATGCGGTAACTGAATGTTCAGCTGTTCTTTGAATGTACTGTACTTAAAAACTGGTTGAATTTTTGACAAGATCGTGATGTATTGAAATATTGAGTTAATCTTAAAAGCACTCACTGTTAAATTGGAATGGCAAAACAGTTTCAAGTCCCCTCCTCACAACTGATACTTGACCAAAGTTCCATGGATGAAATCTGGTCCCCTTATCAAAGATGTAGATGGCTCTTCCCATTTTTTTCAGGAATTCTCAGAAGGATCAGTGCTTGGTTTGTGAAGACAGCTCATTAAATGATTGTACCCTGTGGGAATAGAAACTCTCTCATTCAGAAGCCGATGTGGAAAGTTCAAATCGATCTATACCATCAAACCCTGCAATTGCCACGGGACAAAATAATAATGAACAGAGAGACAGAAAGTAGGGTTACACCACAGTGTAATCACCGCCAGTTGTCAGATGTCCATTTCACATCCACTTTCCGAGCCAGTAATAGTAGAGATTACCACATCCCGAACAGTCAATCGAATGTCTTGTATCATGTCTCACTTTAATATATGTTATGCACTACTCCTTTCCCAGACAACTGAATCGTTTCAGTGATTGTGAGCTATCCCATGATTTTGATTTCCACAAACCTGTATCCAATTGTTGCCCTCACTTGGTGCTTGTGCTTACCAGCAAGAGCTATTAGAGAGAGCTCTGAGCCAATAGCAGTAACCCCTAGCCATGTTCTTAGCACCCTCTTCAGGACAGAGATGAGAACATAGAACAAAGAACAGTACGGCACAGTACAAGCCCTTCAGTTGTGCTGACCTTTTATCCAACTCTAAGATCAAACTAATCTAAATACCCTTCATTTTACTATTATCCATGTTCCTATCCAAGAATCGCTTAAATGTCCCTAATGTATCTGACTCTACTAGAGTCATGGGTTCATTGAGATGTACAGCACGGAAACAGACCTTTTGGTCAACTTGTCCATGCCGAACAGATATCACAACCTAAACTAGTCCCATTTGCCAGCACTTGGTCCATATCCCTCTGAACCCTTCCTATTCATATACACATTCAGATGCCTTTAAATGCTGTAATTATACCAGCTTCCATCATTTCCTCTGGCAGTTCATTCCATACATGCACCATCTTCTGTGTGAAACAGTTGCCCCTCAGGTCCCTTTAGAATTTTTCTCCTCTCACCGTAAACCTATGCCCTCTAGTTCTGGACTCCCCAAACCTCGGGAAAAGACCTTGTCTATTTACCATTTCCATGACCTTCATGATTTTATAAACCTCTATAAGGTCACCCTTCAGTCTCCGATGCTCCTGGGAAACAGTGCAAGCCTATTCAGCCTCTCCCTATTGCTCAAATCCTCCAACCCTGACAACATCCTTGTAAATCTTTTCTGAACCCTTTCAAGTTTCACAACATCCTTCCAATAGGAAGGAGACCAGAATTGCACACAATATTCCACAAGTGGCCGAACCAATATGCTGCACAGTTGCAACATGACCTCCCAACTCCTGTACTCCATGCACTGACCAATAAAGGAAAGCATACCAAACACCTTCTTCACTATCCTATCTACCTGTGACTCTGATTTCAAAAAACAATGAACCTGCACTCCAAGGTCTCTTTGTTCAGCAACACTCCCCAGGACCATCCCATTAAGCGTATAAACCCTGCTCTGATTTGATTTTCCAAAATGCAGCACCTTGCACTAATCTAAATTTAACTCCACCTGTCACTCCTCAGCCACTGCTGGCAGTGCATTCCACATACCCACCACTCCCTGTGTAAAGAACTGACCTCTGACATCTCCCCTAAACCTTCCTCCAATCACCTTAAAATT
Organism: Hemiscyllium ocellatum; assembly: GCF_020745735.1. Taxonomy (NCBI): domain Eukaryota; kingdom Metazoa; phylum Chordata; class Chondrichthyes; order Orectolobiformes; family Hemiscylliidae; genus Hemiscyllium; species Hemiscyllium ocellatum. The sequence goes on along the minus strand of NC_083428.1, from coordinate 28,635,860 downwards.
ATGTCCCCTTGTGACAGCCATTTCTGACTGGGTAAACGTCTCTAATGACTCTCTCTATGCCTCTCATCATATTTTACATATCTATCAAGTCGCCTCTCACCGTTCTTCGCTCCAATGAGTAAAGCATTAGCTCCCTCAATCTTTCTTCAACAGACATGACCTCCAGTCAGGCAGCATCCTGGCAAATATCCTTTGCACCCTCTCTAAATCTTCAACATCCTTCCTACAATGAGGCAACCAGAACTGAACACAATATTCCAACTGTGGTCTAACCAGGACTCTATAGAGCTGCAGCGTAACCTCACGGCTCTTAAACTCAATCCCCATGCTAATGAAAGCCAACACACCATAGGCCTTCTTAACAACCCTATCAACTTGGGTGGCAACTTTGAGGGATCTATGGAGATGGAGCCTAGGATCCCTCTGTTTCTCCACACTGCCAAGTATCTTGACTTTAACTCTACATTCTGCATTAAAATTCAACATCCAAAATGAATCATTTCACACTTCTCCAGGTTGAACTCCATCTGCCACTTATCAGCCCATATCTGCATTCTGTCAATGTCCCATTGCAATCTACAACAGTCCCTCACAGTATCCACCACTCCACCAACCTTCATGTCATTGGCAAACTTACAAACTCACTTTTCCAATTCCTCATCTAAGTCATTTATAAAAATCATAAGGAGCAGAGGTCCCAGAACATATCCCTGCAGAACACCACTGGTCACCAAGCTCCAGGCTGGATATGTTCCACCTACCACCATCCTCTGTCTCCTATGGACCAGCTAATTCTGTATTCAGACAGCCAAATTTCCCTGTATCCCATGCCTCCTTACTTTCTGAATGAGCCTACCATGGGAACCTGATCAAACGCCTTGCTAAAATCCATGTATACCACATCCACTGCTCTACCTTCATCAATGTGTTTTATCACATGCTCAAAGAATTCAATAAGGTTTGTGAGGCCCCTGACAAAGTCATACTGACTATCTCTAATCAAACCATGGTTTTCTAAGTAATCATAAATCCCATCTCTCAGAATTCTCTTCAATAATTTGCCCATCACAGATTTAAGACTGACCGGTCTGTAATCCCCAGAATTATCCTTATCCCTTTTCTTGAAACAAGGGAGTAACATTTGCCACCCTACAATTATCTGGCACTACTACTGAGGACAGTCAGGACACAAAGATCATCGCCAAAGGTGCAGCAATATCTTCCCTCGCTTCCTGTAGTAACCTTGGGTATATCCCATATGGCCCAGGGTACTTATCTATCCTTATGTTTTTCAAAATTTTCAACACATCCTCCTTCCTAACATCAACCTGTTTGAACATATCAGCCAGTTTAATGCTATCCTCCCAAATGACAAGTCACTCTCACTGTTGAATACTGAAACAAAGTATTCATTAATGACCACCCCTACCTCTTCCAATTTCAGGTACAAGTCCCCTCCACTATCCCTGATCCGCTTTACCCTCACTCTGGCCATCCTCTTGTTCCTCACATGAGTGTAGAATGCCTTCGGGCTTTCCTTAATCCTACCCACTAAAGCTTGTTCATGCCCCCTTCTAGCTCTCCTGAGTCTATTCTTCAGTTCCTTCCTGGCTACCTTGTAACGCTTTAGAGCCCTGTTAAATCCTTGCCTCCTCAACCCTAAGTAAGCTTTCTTCTTCCTCTTGACTAGATGTTCTACATTCCTTGTTACCCAAGATTTCTTCACCCTACCATCCCTTCTTTGTCTCAGGGGAACTAATCTATCCAGCTTTATCAGCAAGTACTCCCTAAACAATCTCAACATTTCTGTCATGCATTTTCCTGAGAACATCTGTTCCCAATATGGTCGCCATAGTTTCTGCCTAATAGTATTGTAATTCTCCCTCCCCCAATTAAGTACTTTACCATACTGTCTACTCCTATCCCTCTCCATGACTATAGGAACATCATTATCATCAAAATGCTCTCCAACTGAGAGATCTGACACCTGGCCTGGTTTGTTGCCAAGCACCAAATCCAATATGGCCTCCTCTGTAGTCAGTCTATCTACATATTGAGTCAGGAATCCTTCATGGACACACCTGCCAAAAACTACCCCATCTAAACTATTTGAACTAAGGAGGTTCCAATCGATATTAGGGAAGTTAAAGTCACCCATGACAACAACCCTCTTACTTCTGCACCTTTCCAAAACCTTCTTTCTAGTCTGCTCCTCCGTGCCTCTGTTGCTATTGGGGATCTTAAGAAAACTCCCAATAAAGTGACTGCTCCTTTTCTGGTTCTGATTTCTACCCGTAATGACTCAGTAGACAAACCCTCCTTGACGACTCCCCTTTCTGCAGCTGTGATACCATCCCTGATTAGCAATGCCACTCCTCCACCTCTTTTACCTCAACCCCATTCCTTTTGAAACATCTAAACCCTGGAACATCCAACAGCCATTCCTACACCTGTGACATTCAAGTCTCCATAATGGCATCAACACCATAGTTCCAAGTACTTATCCATGCTCTAAGTTCATCACCCTTATTCCTGATACTTCTTGCATTAAAATAGATACATTTCAACCTACCACACTGACTCAACTTTGCATTATCAACTGTCTATCTGGAGCTCATTACATGGGTCTGAAATTCTAACTAGGTCTCAGGACGTCATCATTCTTCAACCTAGTTCCACTTCAAAGCTGCCCATATTCTTCAGAACTTTTCCAAGGATTGAAATAGGGTCAATTCTACATTTGCTAGGTATTGAATAGTTTTTGAGCCTTTGACTTGCTAGCAAATCATATAAATGGAGTAATATGCATACGTGGAGTCAGAGGCTCACCATTATAAGGACAGAAATCCTGGGTTTGCCCAGAAATGCTTATTTGATTTAGTATGGGAGAAGGCAAGTGTAGAATTAAGCGTGTTTTGATCCTTGGAAAAGTTTTTTAGAGTATAGGCAGCTTTGAAGTGGAACCAGATTGACTAATGATGACCTTCTCCTACGGCCCCGTTAGAATTTCAGACTCATGCAGAGAGCGCCAGGTGTAGCCACTGTGACTAGGCTGAATCTACTAAATTGGGTTGATTCCATTTAAGAGCAATCATACAAGTCAATCTTTGGAAAGAAAACAAACAACCCAATATTTTTGTCCATGGCTGTTCTACTTCTGGTTGAGCTGAAATAGCTCTGTTTTCAACATATTTATACATTTGTTTCATATGATACATTACTGTTGTGTTAGATGTAAATGCTCTGAAAGGGTTATTACAGTGGAATGCTTCAAAGATGATTCACGATGATGAAATCATACAAACTTGGTTGGAGCACAGCTTAGGATGAGTAAGGTATACAATTCACATCCTCTTCATAGTCTCTGTAACAATGTCTAAAACTTCAGTGTTGATAAAATGTGGACCTGGAAAAAGCACAGCAGGTCAAGCAGCATTAGATGAGCAATGTTTCAGGCAGGACACGTCATCAGGACTTGAGTGGGGAGAAGGGGGCTGAGAATTAAATAGAGGGAGGGGATTTAAGCTGGGTAAAAGGTAGATGAGATGGTGATATGTGGATTCAGGTAGGGGGTGATTGAGATTGGTCAGAGGGGATAGGTAGGAAGGAACATGGACAGGTTAGGTCAGGAGAACGGGGCGGGGTGAAGAAGGAGGCATGGACATGAGATGAGGTGGGGGTGAACATACTGGGAAGCTAGTTAATTCTATGTTAAGGCTTGTAGTTTATCACATGCTAGAAATTATGTCTCTTATTTAGGACAACAGCATCTTCTCATTAGTCTAGTAAGTGGTTTTCCCCTACCATTCTAGCGCAAACGTGCTCCTGTAGATCCCAACCCAACATGAGGATAGTAGCAGCAAACCATGGCAAACAAGGTGCAAACAGCCTGATAAGGTGATGTGTGTGACAGGATTATTTATACCACATGTGTCAGATGGAAAATAAATTCTATTGTGTCAATAAATAATGCACCGTTACAGACAAACTTTATTTTTCCAATTCTGACAAACAATCATCAACCATTGTTTTAGAGTCATTAAGTCATACAGCATGGAAACAGACCCTTCGGTCTAACTTGTCCATGCTAACCAGACATCCAATTCTGACCTAGTCCCATTGCTAGCATTTAGCCCATATCTCTCTAAACCCTTCCTACTCATACACCCATCCAGATGCCTTTTTTAAATGTTGTAATTGTACCCGCCTCTACTAATTCCTCTGGCAGCTCACACACACTACCCTCTGCTTGGTCATCCTGGGCCAGGGGAGAGAACTTTGTGCATGTCTCTTCTGAACTCTCAGGGATGAAGTTTACAAACTCCTTTTACAGGACATCAGGAGAGGAGGCTTTACAAACAGCAAATTCCAATTTATTATGGTGCCTTACCTTCTTTTAATGACTTCAAAGGAAGGTGTCTTCCCCTAGCCCAGGCCCAGCAATGAGGTGGCTTTCAACAGCTCGGATTGGCAGTGTAGGCCTGGTGCCTGCTGGAGCAGTCTTCCAGTGTGGCGATGTCATAATGTCGTGGTCCAGGAGGGGCGGTTTCAGCTGGAGTCTGGAGGTCCCATGTGGAGGTCTTCTTCAGCAGCTTCCGGGCATTCGAGCAGACTTCGGTGTGATGGGCCTGTCTCAGCCCAGTGCTGCATGGTGCTCTTGGTCCAGTTTTCCAGTGTATCCCAAACTTTTACTTTCTTTCTTCTTACTTATAACTTATAACTTCTGTCATTAATTTAGGCACTGTGGTATGGTGACTTATAAAGCTTTTCATTTTTTGGAAAAAAAACACCTGACAATAAATTGCAAAAAAAAAGTTACCCCTCATGTCCTTTTAGTTTTGGACTCCTCTGCCCTGGGAAAAAGACCTTGGCTATTCATCTTATCCATGACCCTCATGATTTTATAAACCCCTATAAGGTCCCCTCTCAGCCTCTGGTGTTCTAGAGAAAACAACTCCAGTCTATTCAGTCTCTCTTTACAACGCAAACCCTCCAATCTGGAAACATTCTTGTTAATTTTTTCTGCATCATCTCAAGTTTAACAACATCCTTCCTGTAGAAGGGTATCAGAATTGTATGCAGTATTCTAAAAGTCTTCTGTAGTATGCATTTAAGGATGTAGGAGTCCATGGTTAGGCCAGTTTTTACTACCCATCCTTAGAGCTGAAACATTAACTCTGTTTCTTTTTCCACAGATACTGCCAGATTCCTTGAGTATTTCCAGAATTTTCAGTATTGACTTCATTATTGGATTTGTCAATTTGCAGTTTCTGATAAGTTAGGTACTACAGAGATACCTCAACTCAACTATTCAGTTTTAGGTTAATGATGCTTAACCATTAAAATAAGAATTGCTTAACAAAACCTTCAATGCCTGAAATTAATTGATGGATATAAAAAAAGACTAATCAAAAATGACAATTAAATGAAGCTTCACTTATTTTCTCCTGCCACTGGCTGAAATCAGTGTTGGATGCTGACAGCTAGAACGCAGCAGGATGGTCCTTTAAAGCTGTTCACAAACAGTGGTTTGATGAAATGGTCCTGAGGTGATTCTGTAATGCAACACTTAGATGATAACATAATTCACATAAATAGAACTCATTGAAGCACTGTGAAACCATACTCGATTTACAACATTTATTATCTACAGTGTGTAGTCTTTCAGATTGGAGCTTTTCAGTTGAATTTAATGTTTGCAAATTTAAAATATTCTAGGAATGAGGTTCTCTGCTCAAGCTGAGAAACATCACTGATAAGAAATTGACTATTTCTTACTTTATCCTCCATTGTCAGCAGCAATCACTCTCAGTTCAGATACAACCCAGGTTCATAAGTGCTTGGAAGAAGATGTATTTAATCTGTCAATCTATTTCTAAAGAATCTATTTATGACACAGATGTACCTAGTGCATAGTTAAAATCTTCCTACATTATCACAGAGCAAACTTAAAAATTACTTTGGCTATAAAACACTTGGGAACATCATAAAGACTTGAAAGGTATTATATAAATACTGTTTGTTATTACTATCATTACTTCAACCTCAGATCACCCATTACTGTAATGTCTACTGTTATTTCTGATGTCCTAATACAGTCATAGAGTGATAGAGATGTACAGCATGGAAACAGACCTTTCGGTCCAACCCATCCTTGCCGACCAGATATCCCAACCCAATCTAGTCCTACCTGCCAGCATCCGGCCCATATCCCTCCATACCCTTCCTATTCATATACCCATTCAAATGACTCCTAAATGTTGCAATTGTACCAACCTCCACCACTTCCTCTGGCAGCTCATTCCATACAAGTACCACTCTGTGTGAAAAAGTTGCTCCTCAGATCACTTTTATATCTTTCCCCTCTCACCGTAAACCTATGCCCTCTAGTTCTGCACTCCCCAACCCCAAGGAAAAGACTTTGCCTATTTACCCTATCCATGCCCCTCATAATTTTGTAAACCTCTATAATATCACCCCTCAGCCTCCGGCGCTCCAGAGAAAACAACCATGGCCTATTCAACCTCTCCCTTTTGCTCAGATCCTCCAATCCTGGCAACATCCTTGTAAATCTTTTCTGAACCCTTTCAAGTTTCACAACATCTTTCCGATAGGAAGGAGACCAGGATTGCACACAATATTCTAACAGTGGTCTAACCAATGTTCTGTACAGCCACAACATGACCTCCCAAATCCTGTACTCATATTCTGACCGATAAAGGAAAGCATACCAAACGCCTTCTTCACTATCCTATCTACCTGAGTCTCCACTTTCAAGGAGCTATGCACCTGCACTCCAAGGTCTCTTTGTTCAGCAACACTCCCTAGAACATTACCATTAAGTGTAGAAGTCCTGCTAAGATTTGCTTTCCCAAAATGCAGCACCTTGCATTTATCTGAATCAAACTCCATCTGCCACTTCTCAGTCCATTGGCCTATCTGGTCAAGATCCTGTGTAATCTGAGGTAACCCTCTTCGCTGTCCACTACACCTCCAATTTTGGTGTCATCTGCAAACTTACTAACTGTACCTCTTATGCTCGCATCCAAATAATTTATGCAAATGACAAAAAGTAGAGGACTACCAATTTGAACCAGGTGGTATGGAGGCACTAGGAATTAGGGTTAAACTACTCCATATAACTACTCTCTGACAGAGAGATGAAATTTCCTCTTATTTTAATATGGACACGAAGGGAAAGAATAAATTGCTGACTAGTCTTTGACATAATAAATTAGCTGACAAGAGAAGTGCTTTAAAGGTTTTGTTCCAGAAAAATGCCCAGTGTTCTCCTTTTCCAAGAAATATTTGGCATGTATTGGGGCAGCATGGTGGCTCAGTGGTTAGCACTGCTGTCTCACAGTGCCAGGAACCCAGGTTTGATCCCATCCTCATGTGACTATCTGTGTGGAGTTTGTTCATTCTCCCCGTGTCGGTGTGGATTTCCTCTGGGTGCTCCAGTTTCTTCCAAACATGTGCAGGTAAGGTAATGTGGCCATGCTAAATTGTCCATAGTGTTCAGGGATGTGTAGGTGAGGGTCATTAGTCTGAGGAAATGTCTGAGTAATAGGAAATTGATCTGGGTGGAAGGGTTGGTACGGACATTTTGCTCCAAATGGCCTGTTTCCACATTGCAGGGATTCTACACTGCTCTCGATTATCATAGGATTACAGAATGATGTGGGACAAATAAGACCATTTGGCCCATGAAACATGTGCCAGAGCTTTGAACAAACTCCTCAATCAGCTCCATTTCCCTGCTTTGTCCCCACAGCCCTGAAAAGGTACATTTTCAACTCCATTTTGAATGGTAAAATTAAATCTGTTTCCACCACCTTTCCAAACAATGTTTAAAATTGTAGCACTGAGTTCATACATTGCTTCATTCAACCTACCAAAATGTATCATTTTTCACATCTGTTAAATTTATTTTGCCCATATAGCTAGAATGTTTGCTTTCCTGAAGTCTGTTACTAGCCTCCTCAGATATGTTCCTCTACTTATTTTTCTTCTGCACAGATGTCCAAGGTCCATGAATGGCAGTACTCTGAAACTTAAGAAGTCCATGCGTTGCTACACTGATCAGTGTGCATGTCCATACAGCTTAGAGGAAACATTGCTCCTCTGTGTTTACTACATTTAGGTTTCATGTCATCTGCAAAATTTGACATTTCATAGCTGTCAGTGTTATTCATATTAATTAGAGTCATAGAGCTGTACAGCATGGAAACAGACCCTTTGGTTCAACTCATCCAACCAGGTATCCTAAACAAATCTAGTCCAATTTGCTAGCATTTGGCCCATATCTCTCTAAACCCTTCCTATTCATATACCCATCCAGATGCCTTTTAAATGTTGTAATTGTACCAGCCTCCACCACTTCCTCTGGCAGCTCATTCCATACTGGCACCACCCTCAGCGTGAAGAAGTTGCCTTTAGGTCTCTTTTAAATCTTTCTCCTCTCACCTTAAACCTATGCCCTCTAGTTTTGGACTCCCTCACCTTGGGGAAAATACCTTGTCTCTTCACCCAATCCATGCCCCTCATGATTTTATAAACCTCTGTAATGCCCTAGCCTATTTAGCCTCTTCCTGTGGCTCAAACTCTCCAACCCTGGCAATATCCTTGTAAATCTTTTCTGAACCCTTTCAAGTTTCACAACATCCTTCCTATAGCAGGGAGACCAGACTTGTCTGCAGAATTCCAAAAGTCGCAAACTAATATACTGTACAGCTGCAACGTGACATCCCAACTCTTATACTTAAAGCACTGACCAATAAAGTTATGAGGCAACACTGCGAGTTACTAATGTCACACTAATTTGGTTACACCACATAAACATCATACAAAGTTCTTCTCACCAAGGATCAAATCTAGGCTCTGTATGGATTAGTAGCAGGTCAACTTGCTCAGCATCAAGGTGCTAAACACTAAAAAAACAATTTCTGCTAGTGGGACACATCATTCATATCCCTGACACCAGACTCCTGATTGCAATTGCTCTGCTTGGAGTGACAGTTACCTTTACCTACAGTTATAGCATAATTTGAGGGATGTCGTTAAAGCTAATCTGAAAGGTCAAACATCCTTGCCATAGGAAACCCTGGCTTGTACCTGAAGAAGAGGGAGAAGGCTAGTTCATGAGGGCAGCTAGCACATCCAGTGATTTCACCAGGAATGTGCTCGGGGAAGTTGAGGTGCTGAAGGGAGTATACAAATTTCCAAATATCCATCCAACATTTCAAGCACCACCTGTCCCACCCATGGTAGAATCTACAGATTAGTCTAAACAGCCATTCCAGAGCCTTTCAAATTGGAGCAGAAGCAAGTCATTGTCAATCCTCAGGGATTCCCTAAAGTGAAGGTACAGTTGTCGACCTTTTATGAAGCTATGCCAGGAGTGTGGAGTTTACCAGAAGCAAATAGATGGATTAGAAATCGGGCCTGGGTTATGCTCATAAAGACTTTATTTTTCTGATCTTTTACCAGTAAGGTAATGCTTCACCGCCATTACTACTGAGATTCCCAACAAATTCTTCAGCCTAGCCTGGTGAATTTCTATTGAATGCTGATTTTGCTGGGAATCTGTTATTTTAGTACTTCTCATCTTTTTTCACTACTGGCCTCAAATGTCCCAAATGAAGTGGTAAGGAGTGAACATTCCTTGTCATCTAACAAACAAATTAAAGGAAACCCAGAAGCTTTACTTCATCTCTTTCAAAAGATTTGATCTACGATAAGAAAATATGCAGTATATATGATCACTTCACATGACAGCAAACTTACAAAGGAGTATGTTTTCCAGTGTACAGGTGTCAAGGATGCATTAACCTGGTAGGGGTTACAGCACTGATCAATCAAAATGCTACTGGAGCTTAACAGTTTAAATAAAGAGGACAATTGCATCAAGATTGATTTGTATTACTTTGAGTTTAAAAGATTGAGAGTTATTTCAGTTCTGGTGTTTTTGTTGCAGGTACAGATAAGGTATTTCCCCGGCAGAGAAATTCAGGACAATCTTAAAAATGCTGCCTCGTCATTCAGGAGCAAATATTTTCATTTTCAGGTTTGCTGAAAAGTGGCACTCCTTTCCCCAAAAGTCTAGGATGTTGGGGCAATTAAAATGTTTCAAATTGAAATTGTCAGGATTATTCCATAAAATCATCAAATTAAATCATTAAATTTGGGGGCGGCATGGTGGCTCAGTGCCACACAGCACTAGGGTCCCAGGTTCGGTTCCAGCCTCGGGCGACTGTCTGTGTGGAGTTTGCACATTCTCCCCGTGTCTGCATGGGTTTCCTCCGGGTGCTCCGGTTTCCTCCCACAGTCCAAAGATGTGCAGGTTAGGTGAATTGGCCACGCTAAATTGCCCATACTGCTAGGTGCATTCATCAGAGGGAAATGGGTGTGGGTGGGTTACTCCTCGAAGGGTCGGTGTGGACTGGTTGGGCTGAAGGGCCTGTTTCCACACTGTAGGGAATCTAATCTAAATGTGCCAAAGATGGTATTGATTTGAAGATTGGTCTTAATTTGATTGCAAAAAGGTTCAAGGTATTAACTAGCCTAGTCTTGTCTAGGCTTATTCAACAGGTCCCACCTGCCCAGATGTATGGCATGCTGAGCCTTTTTATAAATATGGGTATGTGTAACGTGAACATTCTGCAAGCAGCCGCCACTCCAATAAGAAGCCAGTTCTCTCCGATGTTTGCTGCTCAATACGTTCAACTAAAGAGCCACTAGGGAATCTTTTGGGATGGGTGGGTCATTAAGAAAGATTGAGACATATATACATCTGTCCTTTACTTTTTCTTTCCACCTTCCAATCTGCAAAACCTATCTACAAGGCTTGCAGCAAATTAAATTTCAAGTTGAAAGACAACCCACGTCCAAATCCACACACCCCCCCCCACCCTCCAATTGAATTCCAAGGGCAAAAGAGTGCTCTTATTAGTTGGCTGTGAGGCTTGGCATTTTCTAATGGACTTTTTAAAATTATTCAGTTAAATTATTAGTTTATTGCTTTGGATCTCCTGAGATTCACATGATGTTTACTGTTGTGAGCAACCTCATCTTTCTGAAATTTGCTCACTGAACTACACACCCTCCCCCAAAGTGAGGGAGAAATTGAAATGTGGCCCCTCAAGTAAAAAGGCTGGGCATGCATGGTGTAAGCAATAAGATCTGTGCAAACCTCCAAGCCTATACAATTCACAGAGAGCAAATCTGTAAATAAGAAATACAAGGACAAATCAGATTGAACTTGATCTTCGATGCTTGGTTTATCATGGCTTTGAGGAAGTGATCCTCACTCTTGTCACATACAGGTACTTTTTGTAAGAGATTTCCAAAGATGTTCTTTCCTATTGGATATAGAATCAGGAGATTTTTAGAAACCAAATTCATTTGCATTCTTTCTGACATAAAGCTCTATTCCCTTTATACTTCAGGTAAAATCATACCTTTCAGTTTGTTATCAGGTTTTTGTTTGTCTTAATTATCCAGCTGTTGTTCTCTCTTCTTTTAATTTTTGTTTGCTGTCCCTGGAGTTCTATCACCTCACAAAACCACTGTTGTGGGAATTTTTTTCAGAAAGCCAAGAAGCATTAAATGGAAGCCATAATGTTCAATCTTGGTCTTAATCCAGAGAAATGATCAGCTATTCAATAGGAATTTACTGTCACAAAATGCTGACAGATCTGCTGTTTCCAGCATTTACTGTTTTTGAGTCCAATTTCTAGCATGCGCAGTATTTTGCTTTTGTACTGTTACTGCATGTCTGTAATGAATCATCACTTCAACCACTGTTTATTGAAAATATATACTTATTGATGAAAATCATCTAGAAATATATACAAATATTCTAAATCAATTCTGTACAATCCTTGCAGAGATAAAGAAACAAAACTTTGGAATTTTGACAGTTGTCAGAGCTTTTCGACAGTTGCAAAAAAAAAGCATTTTCTATAAAAGCAGAAAACTATTTATGTTCATTTTGAGACACAGAGAGGTTCTGAAAAACAAACAACCTCTCATTATAATTTAGCTGGAAGACCTTAGACTGTGGTCTTTTTCCACTGTGCTTTGGCAGCAGCTGCCCCAAGCTTTAGTGCGTTCTTCATCACATTGTCCTGGGACTTGGAACATGCCAGTCTGCAACACTCAATTATGGTCAACTCATCACACTGGAAGACCAACAAGTTTCAGCTAGCCCAAACAAGCAATATCACCTCAACCACTGTACAGTCACTTAGATGCTTCATTTTTACAACTGCAGCATTATCATCTGGTATAGCTATGACTTAATAGTAGCACTCTCTCTTCCGAGACATGATACTGTAGGTTTAAGTCTCACTCCAATGCAGTGCTGAGGGATTGCTGCAGTTATATTTTCCACCTTCGATATAAAACTACAGCCTTGTATTAATTTTCAGGTGGACATAAAAGACCCCACTACCCTAAGAAAAACAGCATCATTCTCCCAATATCTGACTATTTTATATCCTTCAACCAGTATTTTAAAAAAGAGATGATCTGTTGCTTTTTTTTGCTGCACGCATATTGCCAGACACACTTCTTTCATTAGAACACCACCAAAGGCCTTCTAATGTATTTCCTCAGCTGTAGAAGGAGTTTCACACCATGAATGGCATTATTCAGGTCTTCATTTCCCACCTAATGTTAATACAATCCATTTGAACATCGCAGTGTGTTTGGGTAAGGAAGCCCAGAGCAGATGAAAACACATGGAAAACCAAAGGAGGTGGAAGGGCAACATTACAAATCTGAAGCATGAAGACATTTTCCTTGGACTAAATGAATTGACACTGCAATCTCCCTTATTGCAGAAGAGTATGTAGATTTTTATCTTTTTTTCCTTCCAAAAGAAATCGTGCTTCATTCAGAAGTTATTTCTATATATGATGGACCAAATGTCATTACATTTGTTGTTATGTGTGAAATGCAATAGAATGTTGTCCCACAGGATCCAACATACTTTGTGTTTCTGCAGGGCCACCTGATTATCAGCTGCTTGTGCACTTGGAGGAAGAAACGGTCCATTCGTTTTACACCAGAGCATTTACATACTACCAGCATGAGAACAGGTCTCAATTTAGCCCTTAACCCAACAGTTTCTACTTAGGCATCTGACATCTCCCTCCCTGATCTAGGGTACTTTGCCAATTCAATCTTTCTTGAGTTTAATTTTCCCTTTCCACTCTTTAACCTGTTTGCAAAAGCTATTTCTCTGACCTTGTCCCTTTCAAAAATGTCAGCACCCTCTGTTTGTACAGCTAATGGTTTCATTAGCGAAAATTAATCACGCAAGGGTTTAGAAAGTGGCCCCGACTGGGCGAATACAATCGGGAGGGAGGCTCTTCATGTGGGGCCAGGGTCAATGTGTATTACACTTGAAAAGCAAGGTCCTTCCTGGCTTTGGAATCACACCTCGTTAGCAGGAGAGGCCGATCCCTCACACTCACTAATTGTCCGTTTGCATATTCCACTCTAATGGGCTGCACAGGGGGTGGGTTTTCATTATATTGCGGCTCCCTCGGTGGCCGCTGTCCCACTGCCCACTCTCGGTTGACAGTGTGCCATGTGCTGTAGACTCGCAGCCTCGCTGTTGCTCCTGCTCATGTCCCTGCGGCCGAATTGCGCCGCCAGTTTGCCAGGTCACAGCCAGCAGTTCCGATCCCACGCACTGAAGAGGCTGCTCGAGGTCTTCGGGATGGAGGACGCCCCACAGTCCCCTCACAGGGCCCGCCAGCCCCCTCAGTATATGCTGGACCTTTACAATGCAGTTGCAGACGTGGACGGAGTGACCAAGCAACCTGATTTACTCGTGGGAAACACGGTGCGCAGCTTCCTGGATAGAAGTGAGAGCCTAGCTGACCCATGTTGTGTTAAGTAAAGACGTGGTTACTGACAACTCCCCCGCCCCACTTTGCTCATCTTTACATTTTTTCTTTCCCAGCTCGCAGCCAGCAGTTCCAGTTCTTTTTCAACCTGTCCAGTGTGGCTAAGAGCGAAACCATTCTTACCGCTCAGCTGCACCTCTTCAAATTGAGAGGTCGACTCTTTCAGGATAACCTGTATGAAAGGCAACAACACTTCTGTCAGGTAAGAGCGGGGCAAGGCTCTTCAAACGACACTACCTCACAATAAGGGAGAGAACCGTTTCACTCAGAATGTCCTTAGGAAAGAGAGAGGCAGAGGAGGCAAGCCGGGAAGAAGTTCAAAGGGACATAAAAGTCAGAATGTAATTCAGTAAACAGTCGGGGGAAAAAATTGAGAAACCAAAACCATTTCTCTGCAGTTTAAGTCCTCCCACCGTGGGTGAAACAACACGGCCATTTAACACCATTCTCTGTTCGTTAAATAGATATTATGTTCCTGATCACCCATTTTCACAAAGTTAAAACTGACCCAAAGCGTCAAGTATGCGTTCTATGTATGAATGAGGGACTGCCCAAAACATCAGTTGCGTACTTAAAGAAGGAAATTTTATCTGAATTTGATATGATCACTGGATTGTTTACACTGATTCTGCCACGTTTCACATACAGCAGCGTAACTGGTCGAATATTGGCGTGAATGCACAACATAAAACAGGTAGGAATAATTGGCTTGGGCAGGAGGTAAGCGATATGTCACTACTTCAGTGTGCACTGCTGCACCACATAAGAAACAAGACAGTTTTTGCAACCAGATGTAAAGAATGTGGAAATCATTCATGATCAGGAGCAGTGCAGCGATTTTAATTTGTTTTCTTCTATTTTAAAAAATATAATTAGCTGTAACAACTTGCCTGAGCTGTAAACTCTATTTTAGGTCAGTGTCTACCAGATACTGGACAGTAATAACACATCTACAGCAGAGGAATTACGACTGCTGTCATCCAGAATACTGGCAGTCCATGACAGCACATGGGAGGTCTTCACAATCACCAAGGCTGTAAGTTACATTGGATCACAACATTTAATAAAACTTACAGGAATAGCTTTTGAAATATGATATACCCACAATATCCCTAATCACTGTGCCCTCTAGGAAGATGCAACAGGAATCATGTCAACTTGTACCATTATCTTGTTAGTGTCCAAACTAACTGTTTTCACAATCATTTGGCATGATACATTAATACTCTCAATGTCATTAAAGATGGAAGACCAGGATTTTGATCCAGAGACAGTGAAGGGAAGGCAATATATTTTCAAGTCAGGATAGTGAGTGGCTTGGAAAGGACCTTGTAATGTTAGTGCTGAATGATTTATGAAGGAAATACATTTTCCCTGTTCTAAGGCCCTCATATTTCTTAATTAGATGAACAGTAAAAAACATTATTTAATGGTCTCATTTAACATAGGGTTTACTGCTAAAATTTAAAATCCAACAGTTTCCACAAACACTTCTTCCTGTTTCTGTCAGCTTTTTGAAAGTACTACATTAAATCTATAGGAGGTTACACTCAATCTTTATAGTGCTCTGATTAGGCCACAACTGTACTAGTGTCCAGTTCTGGTCACCACACTTGACAAAAGATGGGAAGGCCATTGAGAGGGTGGAGAGGAGGTTTACAAAGTTAGGTTGCAAAGGCTTGGGACTGTTCTCCTTGGATAATACAGAGGAATTCAGATCACAATTTGAGTAAATAAGCTAAGACAAGAAAACAACCACACTTCCCCTTAGCTGGTACAAAGTCTCGGGAACAGAGGAGAATGAGAGGAAGAACATTTTTTAAAAACCTAGTAGTGGCAATAGCCAGAAACTTGCCGTCCTGGAGTATGGTAGACATGGAAACAACCAATGAAATAGTATGGGTAATTGAAATAAACTTGCAATGCTACAGGGCTCAAACAGGGGAATGTGACTGACGAGGCCACGCTATGGGAACCCAACATTCATGAGATGAATGGCCTTCTGTTCCATAGAAACAGTCCACAGAAACATCTATGTACAGTACTTTGTATTGATTATTACAGCTGAGAGAATAATCACAGCAACTGCTGCTGTATCAGCAGTAAGTGAACCAATTTTCAGGAGTAACTTACAGGAGTGAAAAGTGCACAAAATCAGATACAATGTACTCAAGTACAAAATAGAAAAATAAAGACATTTAAAAGTTAAACATTACAGTCCTTCTCATATAAAATAGAAAAATATATTGTAGTAACTGCACAGAATCTTGTTATAACTTGACACATTAGGTGTTAGATAGATGTTTCTCCTTGTTAGGGATATGAAACTACACAGATTACAATCTTAGAACTCTTTTTGTTATTTGTAAGAGTAACAGTATCAGTATTTCAGCCTTTACCAATACGCTTCAACAGAATGTGCATACTAACCAGCATACAGATGCCAGTTGTGCTCTGGTATAATGAACCAGATTTAGGGGTCTGTGTGAGGATAAAGAGCTCACTGAATGCTGGATAGAAATAATCAAACTATTGACTCTGTAAACTACACTGGATTAACATCTGTGGCTCTACAGCAAATATCCAACCAGTCAATTATGTCAGAAAGAATAGTGCTAAAACTGCAAAATAAATAGCACCCTGTTTTGGCTATAAAAAGGAAGGAAAGTAATATTCAATCTACAGATGGTACATAGTTAAATCATGGGATTGATGCACAACAATTGAGTTCCTCAGGAATGACTTCTTAAACCTCAAAACGGTGACTCAAGCTTTGTGTAAATTCAATGACACTGATAAAATTAATCCAATGTCTTGTTTAAATATGCGATAAGATACTAAAGCAAGAACAGTTTTAAGTGGTACAAAAGGACATATGATATGAACTTCACACAAAGTGGATAGGTTTGCATATAATGGACATGAAAAAGCTGTCTTTCAAAGGTATTGACAACTTAATCAGGGTTTTCCTTATTCGAGATATGTGAGCAATGCAGAGCCCAATGACCTCAGATATATCGGTGTTGCAAATGGAAAATGGAAATGTCTCTTTGGTGCAATAGGAGCTGTTGTTCTGGGGTTGATGGTGAAGACACATAGCTTGGAATGAGTAAAAGGAATTTTGTTCGGTTTCTGACATCTGCTGCAGCTGATTTGACAGTGTTCATGAGATACAATAGAGGGAATTATAACCTGCATGAAACACTTGCTGTATTAGATTGATGGAAGATTTCTTTATTTGTGCAGGTATATGCATGGACACAGGATATAAAGAGCAACAAAGGCTTGATGGTCATTGTGCAAACTCTGGCTGGGCAGCAGACCAGCAATCATTTTGTCCGTTTTGCCACAGGACGAGATCATCACAGCAGCAAGCAACCAATGCTGGTCCTCTTCACAGACGAGGAGAGGAGAGGGATTACCACTTCCCCGTCACGAAAAGGTAAAGTCCTTATGATTGGTACCAAAGATAAGATCCACCTCACTACTGTACTCTGTTTAAACACATTCACAAAAAGCTGTAATTAGGCTCCTGCTTTAACTAGTTGGTTTCAGTCTCATTTGGGTCACTTATTGACAGTCTTCCTTCAAACTTATTTAAGAGCCAAAAGTATAATTCTCTTCATTTATATAAAAGTAATTAACTTTAAATTATGGCACCTGTCCTGTGTGCTGCCCAGCTGGACACAACATGAAAAATTATAGGTCTAATTCTTAATCTGATACATTAGTTCAGACAAAATTCAGGACTGCCAGACTGAGGCAAAGTGAAAAACCACAACAACAGTGCAATCACTTTACTTCTATAAAGAACAGGACAGCCAATTCATTCTCCCTCACCTTACATGGTAACTATTTATTTTTAAACCTAATTAATACCCTTACATCCCATGTAGCAATTGGCTTTTTAAAATTCTAAATTACTTCTGCATCTGACCCACATCTAAGTGCTTAGCAGAAGACGTTGGCCCGAATAGACAACTAATGCTTGCGGTGAATTGGAAGAGGCATTGCAGAACTATTGTAATTTTTTTTACACCTTTCGTGGGATGATGGAGTCACTGGCAAAACAAGCATTTGTTACCCATCCCTAACTGCCCTAAAATGTTAGTGAGTTGCCACCCTGAAAAGGTGCAGTCCATCTATTGCAAGAACACCCAAAGTACTGTTCACAGTAAGGGAAAGCTATATGGTTTTACAATGGATGGATTGACTGACTTGAGGGCTCTTCCTTTATTATTTCAAATACTTACTACAAAACAGGAATCGGAGTAATGTCAGTTGTAACAGTCAATGTGTGGCTGACTGGAAGGTAATACCATGCCAGAAAGAGCAAGGAAGCTGAGTGAGTCATTAGCAGAGTTATGTGGGAGGAGTTTGAAAACATGACTGCAATCCCTCATTCCAGATGGCAGATTCAGACACAATGACCTAGACTTTCCAAACAGTGAATTTTCTGCCAGACATGCACTGGAACTGTTCTCTCACTTGACTGTTTTGAGCCATCAAGCACTATTGTATCTACCTGACAGATCCATGGTTGGTTTTAAAGTTGTTAGTAATCTCAAAGGTAGGTCAACACCTGGAGTATAGATTACAGATCAATAACAGGTGTAAAAGGAAAAGCTATTCTCTCCCTCTGTCTCCTGGTAGTAATGCTTGTTTAAGAGATTAATCTAAAAAATTCAAAGATTCCTTGCTTGGAGTATTACCATAATCCAGCACAACAAGATTTAACTTTCCAAAAACTAGTTTCAGTCAAGAATCCTTGCTGACACACACATACAGAGGGCATTAATAAAAACAGAAAATACTTTGTTTTTCCTTCCAAAGGAAACTGTCAAACCTGAGTAAAAGTTTCAGGTCAGATTAAGTTTATTTCCTTCTCTGCAGCTGAAATATAGAGGAACTTCAATTATCCAAAGGACGCAGACAGGGAGTATTTCATTAGGTTAATCAAATTTTGGATAACAGTTTAGCCGAGCTTTGGGACCTTGAATCTTGCCGGATTATCCGATATTCAGATAGATAATCGAGTGCCGGATAATCACAGCTCCTCTATAATTGAAAAATGCTGAAAATACACAATGCCAAAGTCTACAACATTTGCTTTAAAAAAAAACAAATGGTGCTGGTATCTTAAAGGGCAAGAAAAGATTTTTCTTTATAAATGGTCCCTGAATACATGAGATGACTTAACTCATTATACTCCACATTTACAGATATGGCCACAGAGATTCCGTTTCTCTCTCACAGAACACTCCAGAACAAAGCAAGCCAGAACCGAAACACAAGGTCCTTGCATTTCCAAGCATGTCAAAGGCATCCTCTATATGTAGACTTTGAAGAGATTGGCTGGTCTGGTTGGATTATCTCCCCTCGAGGTTACAATGCTTATCATTGTAAAGGAGCATGTTTCTTCCCACTGGGCCAAAATATGAGACCAACCAATCATGCCACTGTCCAGTCTATTATCAATGCTCTTAAACTAGCTAATGATGTGGCATCTCCATGCTGTATCCCAGACAAACTCTTCTCCATTAATCTTCTCTATTTTGATGATGATGAAAACGTCGTCCTGAAACAGTATGATGACATGGTTGCTGGAAGCTGTGGGTGCCATTAACTCATTATGGACCCCTCATTCACTGAGTTCTCATAACCATCCCAGTCTTGCATAATGTCTAGCTCCTGAGGTGAGAAACCAGCATCCTCAGGAGATCTGAAAGCAATGGGGTTAATAGCAATCGTTTTAAAAATGCTTACCATGCAAGAAAAGTGTTGGTCTGAGAAATGGCTTTAAAGAAAAAGGTCAATCCCTAAAGCAATGTGTGCAGACTGCAGAATGAGTTATAAAATGTGTAAATGTGTATATAGTGTTATACAGATGTATTAATATATCAGGATCAAGAGTAATTCTGGCATTGATTAATGTAAATTGATGTATTATACAGAATACATATAGCATAATAGGATTGGTGACTTCAACACATTTGTAAACTTTCAAACAAGAATATAATGTGAACAAACAGCATGATTTCAGTTTTGTTTCATTTATCTTCAGTTTTTTTATTACTTCACTCCTTCACTGATATTATCTTGTCTCTTTCCACCTTTCAATCACACTCTCTCTCAGACTCTAGTTAATAATTTACTTTCCCACCTCCACTATTATACTCCCAAGTCTTCACTGTTTCATTAATTCTCATTTCTACCATGAACTGAAATTCAATTCTCTCACTGCTCCTTGGTCTCTTACTGCTCAAGTGATACTCTCATCTTCCTTCACTGGTTTTCTGTTATTTTCACTATCTCAAAACTCCAGTTTGTTTTCTTCTAATGGCATAAAAGGCATTGCTCGTTTTTGCTGTTTCACCCTTCCCTTCACCTCATTATTCTTGGTCTACCCACTTTCATAAACTGAAATGCAATTTCTCATCTCTCCTAAAATCTCATGCACAAAGGTTGTAAAGCATGCCTCACCTTGATTGCTTGTAGCAACCTATATTACTATATTCAGGCTATTACCGGAATCCAAACATCCTCAAACATTAGTAAACCTCATTCTTAGAAGCAGAGAAAGACCTGCAGCAGTTCTGAATACTATTCGTAAACTCTAGTTGACTGTTTTAAGGATATGTATAAATATGGAAATCATGTTAACCCATTTGAAATCTTATGGTCTCTGCCTTTTGTTTATCAATATCCTCAATGATTGCCAACATCACACCTACAATTACACAGCTTATCCATTTAGTATTCAGGGATATGTTCCATCTATTCTTAGCATTTATTCAAATATAAAAGCTTTCAGCCAGTCTAGAATTGATAACTTTAATCATGTAGAATGCTTACTATCTTAAGCAGGTGATAGCTTAAATCCATTTATGTTATGATGTTTCCCAGCTTCTTTCTGAAAAACCTCTCATGGATAAAGTGGTTAAGGAATTTCTGACTGTTACGCTTTGCAACCACAGCCCTGTCTTTCTTCAGCTCTCCAACGAACTTATTAATAGATTTTCATTTGTTACAACATTGACAAGGTCAGCCTTGTGTGCTCATGCACAAGACCTGGACCAATAACCTCTGAAATCAAAAGCTAAGAAAATAGAAAATGATGAGAGAAAACAAAGTCAACTCACATCAAGAATGAACACGAGGAAATGTACAGCAAAGTGAAGGACTCAACTAACAATCACAAAGGTCATTAAAAATTGAACTTATTCAAAAGATAAAGCACAGTTTTCTTTAATCGATAACTATCCTTTAAAACTTGACTCTCAAACTGGACTCTTCCTGGCCATTAGCATTAACAGGCATTATGACCAACTTTGAATCCAGTTTAACAAATTCTGGTCATTGTTAATTTAATAGTATTTATTGAAGACCCTTTGCATTCTTGTAATTTGAAGGTGGGGGGGGCAGGGAGGTTAGACAAAACATGATACAGCACATGGCATATTAAATTAGTGGAATTAGGTTATGAGGGATTACACAAAGAAGATTATCACTTGAAAATAGGTCATCAAGATATTAGACATTACACAAGTTGACCTATAATTCTCACCCTTCACCAGCAAATTCATATTGCAGTGCTGATAGGACAGCACAAAATCCCTTGTGCATGTAGCAACAGGTATATTGTTTACTGGCCAATAACCCTACAAATAGATATTACAATGGATTCCTCAAGTATATTACTATCAGGTAGACAAGCGACCAAACCGGTTGACGGTAATGAAAAATTGTGGGCTGTGGGATTGGAGTAATCTTGGTTCAAAAAAAAAAGGATGCAAAGTATGACTTGTGTTATTTGACATCATGTACTGTAGTGATACAAAGCTGACTTCAAGTCGAATAAATACCATTAGGGTCTGAAATCACTGACAAAATTACATAATTGTATTTCAATATTAACACCCTCCTGCAATGCACAGGAAGTTCATCTGGAAGTGAGTTGGAAACTAACATGAACGAATAGAATAGCAGTTCTGTTAGAATATATTTCAGGTTGGAATTAACTGAGGGTCAAGGCAGTTAAGTTTCCACACTTAAGCAGTACAGGTTTCAGATCATATCCTGTACAACTGCAATAATGTAAAAGCCTGTGCCCTGAAGCTTTTTGTTGTGTCAGCACACCTTCTAGGATAATATATCATTAGGTGGTGATGCTAGCTTTGCATTACAGATATATTCCAAGTGATGATCTGTTTTGCGTACACTATTGATTCTGCGTTATGTGTTGGGATTTTGTTTTATGCGTGCACATCCTAACCTCAGCAGCAGCATGATTGTGGTTAGGATGTGCATGATTAAGATAAAATCACAAAAGCTTCATAATATAGTCATATAATTGCAAACATTCACATCTGGAATCAATCATTACAGATACAACAACCTTTTTACAGATTATACAAAATATACATACACATATAGTGAGAACCTTTGAACACAGCTCTCTATAGTCAATTTGGCCTCTTGTGAAGCTTGGTTCCAATTCAGTCCAGAGTTCCTGGAAGAATAAAGTGCACTGAAATTCTCTGGAACATACACACAGGAAGCAATTATGTTAACAAAATGCAGACCAAGAAACAGTGACTATTGCAAAGTCCACCTTTATAGAATTGCAGTGGCACCATCAGAACCTGGGAAAAATAATGGTGTTCCTTGGATCAAACTGATTTAGGGACTCAAACAATCAGATCATTTAGAATCATCATTTCAAAACAATCAGGGTGGAAACCAATTTTCTTCATTCACACACTACTTTTCCCATTAAGAGCCAACAAAAGTGCCAGTAAAAAAATTCTATATCAAGAAAGATAACCACGAAATAAAGTGTGGCATACAAGCATAACCATACAGGAGGAAAAAGACGGAGGGGGCAAGAAAGTGAAGGGAGAGAGAGAAAGAAAAAATTAATTGAATCAAAAGCAAAACACTGCAAACGCAGAAAATATGAAACGAACAAAGGCCCAAAATTTCAAAGTTATACAGTATTTGTGATTCTTTCTCAAGATAGCAGTGGGGTAGCAATGCAGCAGGTGGGGTCCTAAGCCCAGGAGCCTGGAGCTTATCTGCTATCTTTTTCTTTTCTTTCCATTTTGTCTTCATTAGATAGTCAGTCATACAATATGGAAACAGACTCTTTGGTCCCACTCCTCCCAATTGATTTCCCAGTCCTAATTGCCAACATTTGGCCCATATGCCTCTAAATCCCTTGTATTCATATAACCAGAGGCCTTTTAAACATTATAATTGTATTCACTTCCATCATTTCCTCTAGCAGCTTGCTCCATACATGCACCACCCTCTGCATGAATAAGTTACCCCTCAGGTCATACTACTTCAATGCAACAGGCCTGACAGGCAAGGCAGATGAATTTAGGGCATGGTTGACAACATGGAACTGGGATATCATAGCTATTATGGAAACGTAGCTCAGGGATGCACAAGACTGGTAGAGTATAGGATATAGATACTATAGGAAGGATAGAAAGATAGGAGGGGGAATGGCGTTTTTTGTTATTTTCTGATGTCATGGGGAATCAGGAGAAATGTTGATTAACTGCGGTGGTGACAGTGCCCGGAGTGATGATTCCTGACTGCGGTAGGCCTAGTGCCTGGACTCGGAGGGTCACTAGTCATGACTGTGCCCAAAAAAAGGTTTCTACCTGTGGTAGGCCAGTAGTGGGGACTCGGGGGGTCTTTGGATGCAGTGATGGTGGTGGTGCCTGAAGCTTCGACTCGGTGGACGTGGTGCCTGGAGCAAAGACTTCTGGCTGGGGACTTTGCAAAAGCAGTGTATTTGTGTTGTAGACCCCTTGTTCAGATGATGAACTCTATTTATGTAATTTTTTAGTCCTTTTGTAGTCTGGAGGCTAGGTACTGTCGCAGACTGGGTTGGAAGGACTGCAATTCTTAATTAAAAAACACATTCATTTATTTATTTTATTCCTATGATTTTGAATTTTTCTAATGTACCCCTAAGAATCTATACTTAAGAATCTGTGCTTACGTACTCTTGTACCTAACATGGTACCGTAAGTGGTGACTTGTAAACTTTTCACTATACTCATGTGAGTACATGTGACAGTAAAGTTAATTCTAAGAAGCAAACAGCATTAACATTTCACATTAGTGATCTGAGCACGTCTCAAAGTAGTTCACAGTCTGTTAATTATTTTGAGTTGTTTGAGAGGGAGAATTGAGCGAGAAATGTAATAACCTAGTAATTGAAGTGAAAGCCAGGCAATGTGGAAATGAAGAGGGATTTGGAATTCAGATAAATAAGACATTAAAAGCAGCAGGATAAGAGTGTAAAGAGATAAGCTTATACAATATTGAGTTTTAAGATGTTTAAAATAAGAGTCAAAATGGCATAGTGAATATAATCATAAGGTCACAATTGGGTACAATACTATTATGAGTGATGTGATAAATACTAAAATCATAAAGAGGTGTGACAATGTACAGAAACTATTTACAGGGGAACGAAAGAAGATTATAAACAAGCAAGTTAGGATAAAAAAACAAATGTGAAGCTGTGAAGTGCAATACCAAAATATGAATAAAGCAAAAAGTATGTCAATAGTTAAGAATAGGGTAAGCAGATCTTGTATCAGAGGTAATGCTCCCATCAGTGGGCCAAAAGGTCTGGGTTCAAGTCCCATGTGTGTCAGCTGTGCCTCATTAAGGGGAGATGATGGCCTATTGGTATTATTGCTGGACTGTTGGCTCAGAAACGCATCTGATCACTAATGTCCTCATTTGATCTGGCCTACATGTGATTCCAGACCCACATCAATGTGGTTAACTCTTAACTGCTCTCTGGGCAATTAGTGTTAGGTAATAAATGCTGGTCTAGCCAGCGACTCCCTCATCATGAATAAAAAAAGATGTCCCAACAGTTTGATTAAGAGTACTTTTAAGAATAGGTTAGAGAAGTGATTGAGTGAATAGAACGGTACATTGTATTAGTAGAATTATTGCTTCCATGAAAGATGAACAACAGTCTTGAAAGATCGTGGAATTCAACAAGTTTGAGCATTCATATTAGTACCTCAACTTAAGATAATTTTGTCTGTTGCACCTTGTTGCAGCAATGCCTTCTCCCCTGGGCTAAGAAGGATTGACAGAAGAATTAGGAGAAAATGACAGACAAAACAAAGTTAAAGCTGTGAAGCAATGAGGAAGCACTCACCTTCCAAAAATGCAAATTCATCTGTAGCATCAACTGCATTGTCTGAAAGAGAAATAAAAATAAACCATCTAGCAATTTGGATAACTTCCAAACAAAACAACAACTGACTATTTCACCTTTGCACCCCCACTCCGCAAACAAACTTAGCTCAGCACTTAAGTGATTTGGATGTGAATACAGGAAGTATGGTTAGCAAGTTTGCAGATGACACCAAAATTGATGGTGTAATGGACACTGAAGAAGGTTACTAAGAGTACAACAAGACCTTGATCAGATGGGCCAAAAATGGCAGATGGAGTTTAATCCAGATATATGTGAGGTGCTACATTTTAGTGCTGCGAATCAGGACAGGACTTACACACTTAAAGGTAAGGTCCTGGAGAGTGTTGCCAAACAAAGTAAACGAGGAGTGCAGGTTCACAGTTCACAGGTTTGGAAGGTTTGAGTATAGGGTGAGGCTGAATAGAGCACAGAGCATAGAACGTTACAGTGCAGTACAGGCCATACCGTACCAACCTGTGGAACCAATCTGAAGTCCATCTAACCCACACTATTCTATGCTCGTCCATATGCCTATCCAATGACATTTAAATGCCCTTAAAGTTGCAGTTACTATTGTTGCAGGCAGTGCATTCCACTTCACTATACCCTGAGTAAAACAACTACATCGGACATTTGAGCTATATTTATCGCCCCTCAATTTAAAGCTATGTCCCCTCGAGCATCAGAGGCTGAGTGGTGATCATAAAGAAGTTTATAAAATCATGAGGGGCATGGATAGGATTAATAGTCAAGGTCTTTTCCCCAGGGTAGGAGGTTCTAAAACTAGAGATCATAAGTTTAAGATGAGGAGAAAGATTTAAAAGGGATCTAAATGGCAACCTTTTCATGAAGAGGGTGGTGCGTGTATGGAATGAACTGCCAGAGGAAGCGGTGGAAATTGGTACAATTACAATATTTAAAAGTCATCTGGACGGGTATATAAATGGGAGGGGGTTAAAGCGATACGGGCCAAAAGCTGGCAAGTGTGGCTTGATTAATTTAGGATATCTGGTCAGCATGGATGAGTTTGACCAAAGGTTCTGATTCTGTTCTGTACATCTCTATGGCTGTATGACTTTAAAACTCAGCCACTCACAAAAGTTATAATCCTAGAAAGACTCTTGAGTATACTCTGACAACAAAGTAGCAGTCTGGAATAACAAATTGCTGGCAGACTCACCCACATCCTTTCGCTGGATAGTTTTGCGTTTTCCCCGCAAAGCGAATGAATATGCATCCTTCGCAATCACTTCAACAAATAGTTCCTGTTGGGAGAAACCAAATACATTGTTCAGTCAATGGGATACCCAGTTTGTTCAGAATACGTTCTCTCTCTCTCTCAAGGAACCCAGTATACAGCTCCAACTCTCCTACAGCTCTAATCTCTTTCCTGAGCAGAAGCAGCATTTCCTCCCTCAGGCAAACCTTTGTATCCCTCCCCACAGAGACAGGTTGCTTTTGCCTCATTAGCAATTAATAATATGATGCCAAGATTGAAGTTTCCTTAAGTCTTAATCTAAATTAACGCATTCTTATGCAAGGTGAGCAATGTCACTGTCATCAAGAATTTAATGATTATACATCATATCAGTCTTTATAAGTGATATAAATTAACTGAAGCTGAAAAATTAAAATTAGAACTTCTAAAATGCTAAACAGATATACATGACTGATTTATGGAAAAAGATAGCAAGTTTTGAGAAGATTCGCAGCTCAGGTTGAGGTTCTGGATGTAAGTTTGCTGAGCTAGAAGGTTTATTTTCAGACGTTTCATCACCATACTAGGTAACATCATCAGTGACCCCCACAGCTACCTGGATTACACCTCCTCCCACCCTACCTCCTGCAAAAATGCTATCCATTATTCCCAATTCCTTCACCTCATATGGTCCCAGGAGGACCAGTTCCACAACAGAACACATCAACTGGCCTCCTTCTTTAAAGACCACAATTTCCCCTCCCACACGGTTGATGATGCTCTCCACGTATTTCATCCACGCTCTGCACCTCAACCCTCGAACCCCACCCCTCAGACGCAACATGGTCAAAACCCCTTGGTCCTCACCTTCCACCCCAGCAACCTCCACCATTTGCGCCACCTACAAACAGACCCCGCCACCAGAGATATGTTTCCGTCCCCACCCCATCCACTTTCCGTAAAGATTGTTCCCTCCGCGACTACCTGGTCATGTCCACACCCCTTAATAACCCACCCTCCCTTCCTGGCACCTGCCCTTGTCACCGCAGCAACTGCAAAACCTCCCCCCCCACCCCCTTCGCCTCCATCCAAGGCCAGAAAGGAGCCTTTCATATCTATCAAAGTTTCACCCGCATTTCCACACAGGTCATTTACTGTACAGTTGTTCCCAATGCGGTCTCCTCTACAAAATGCTTCAGAGAACATCTCCGGGACATCCACATCAATCAACCCCACTGCCCTGTGGCTAAACATTTCAACTCAGTCTCCCACTCTGCCAAGGACATGCAGGTCCTGAGCCTCCTCCACCGCCGCTTCCTCACCACCCGATGCCTGAAGGAAGAATGCCTTATCTTTCGCCTTGGGACCCTTCAGCCTGTTGGGATCCATTATTAAGGTTAGATAGTGTAAGAAACTTTATTGTTAGGTAGTGCTCACGTAAGGTAGTATTAGCAAGTCTGGAACTTGTTGGCTTCACTAGACAACAGTAAGCCATTATGTTACACTAAGAACAGACTGAAAAGCTGATGGCATAGCCTGAAGAAGCCCCAGGGAGGGTGAGAGATAACAGGACATTGGAGCCATGTCTAAACGCACGTAGCTCAAACTGAGGTAATAGAACGTTATCAGGTGAGAACCAATGACACACGAAAATTCTGCATTTTACCAAATAAGGATGTAACTCTGGAATGTGAGAGAACAAAAGGATAGACAAATTAAAAAAATAGGCAGAACACGCCTTCTCCAGTGAGCTAGACACCTCACTGTACTGTGTACGATTCTCTCTCATTAAACCTGTTTATACTTTTAATCAGACCCGGTGTCTCTCTCCTCCAAACGAACACGGGGACAGAGGATCTGTCCCAACAAACCCCATGGCATCAACGTGGATTTCACCAGTTTCCTCATTCTCCCTCCCACCCTTACCCCAGACCCAACCTTCCAGCTCAGCACCGCCCTAATGACCTGTCCCACCTGCCAATCTTCCTTCCCATCTATCCGTTCCACCGTCCCCTCTGACCTATCACCTCCATCCACCTATTGCACTCTTAGCTACCTTTCTCCAGCCCCCCTCCTCATTTATCTCTCCACCCCTGAGGCTCCCAGCCTCATCCTGATGAAGAGCTTTTGCCTGAAACATCGACTTTCCTGCTCCTCAGATGCTGCCTGACCTGCTGTGCTTTTCCAGCACCACTCTGATCTTGACCCCCAACATCATCAGTGAGCCTCTGATGAAGCCTTTGTATGTTGATGAGTCCGTTTTATTTTTAAAAGTCGGGCTCTATCATTTTGATGATGCTCTTTAATCTAGTAGCATCTATATAAACGGGGAAAAGTTATATTGATAACGGTTCAGAAACTGCACCAACGTTTGAGTTTTATTTTAGTGGCCAGGTCTCTAGAGTAATTGATGTTTAACCTATTATCCAGGAATGGGCTACACTAGAGAAGTTCTGGTAAAATGTCCAGCATTTTACATTTTTTTTCTTAATTTGTGTCGTCTCTATTTGTAATTTAACTGCTGGAGATTATTCTGGTAAATATACTCTGCACCTTCACCGACCAGCCCAGACCATGATCAATGAAGGAACGCGGGCAGAGACCCAATGGACTGCACCCGGGAGGAGGTCACAGTGACCGTCAGGGCCTCTAGCGGCCGCCGATGGCTCTCTCCAGGGGGTCGGGGTGGCCACCACTCACTCACCGTGGCCTTGCCGATGGCGAACACGGCCTCCTGGCTCGCCAGCGACACATCGGGATCAGCCTTCATCAGTCCCTTGATCCGGCTCAGCGGCAGCCGGAGCAGTTTATGCTGCAGGCCCGGCCTCTCCACCTCGACCTCCGGCTGCAGGCTCTGCGCCGACTCCCCCGCTTGCTGCAGCCCCACTCCGCTCTCGCGTTCCTCCATCAACCGCCTTCCCGCCTCACCGCCTGCTGCTCTCCGAACCGCCAATCGCAGCGCGCCGTCACCCCACTCCGCCAATCGCAGCGCGCCGTCACCCCACTCCGCCAATCGCAGCGCGCCGTCACCCCACTCCGCCAATCGCAGCGCGCCGTCACCCCACTCCGCCAATCGCAGCGCGCCGTTAACCCACTCCGCCAATCGCAGCGCGCCGTCACCCCACTCCGCCAATCGCAGCGCGCCGTTAACCCACTCCGCCAATCGCAGCGCGCCGTCACCCCCCTCCGCCAATCGCAGCGCGCCGTCACCCCCCTCCGTCAATCGCAGCGCGCTGTCACCCCCCTCCGTCAATCGCAGCGCGCTGTCATCCCCCGCCAATCGCAGCGCGCCGTCACCCCCGTCCGCCAATCGCAGCGCCGTCACCCCACTCCGCCAATCGCAACGCGCCGTCACCCCCCTCCGCCAATCGCAGCGCGCCCTCACCCCACTCCACCAATCGCAGCGCACCCTCACCCCCTCTGCCAATCGCAGCGCGCCGTCACCGCCTCCGCCAAACGCAGCGCGCCGTCATCACCTTCACCAATGGCAACACGTCCTCTCCCCCCCCTCCGCCAATCACAACACTGGATAGAAACACCAACCACGAATAGAGAGTTAGTGGTCTAATAAACACGACAGTTACACTGTAGTCCAATGAGGTGGTGCAGCATTAACATCGCTAACCAATCAGGTTTAAGAGGCTGCAATAAGTAGCACAGCAGTTACAAGAAGGGCCCTTGCTGGAAAAATTCAGCAGATGTTAACGAGATATCACAGAGATACAGAGCATGAAAACAGACCCTTCCGTCCAACTCGTCCATGTTGACGAGATGTCCTAATCTAATCTCGTCCCATTTAGAAGAGGATAAATACCTAGCCTGTGGAAACAGGGAACCCACACAGATCTGCCCTACCCTGTTTACACCTGATTAATGAACCTAACCTACACATCCCTGAATATTATGGGCAACCTCGCATAGCCAATTCACCTGACTTGCACATCTTTGGATGGTAGCAGGAAACTGGAGCACCCAGAGGAAACCCACACAGTCACAGGGAGTATGTGCAAACTCCACACAGACAGTCCCCCTCACTGGGTCCCTGGTGCTGTGAGGCAGCAGTGCGATCCACTGTGCTACCCAATGACCATTTGTAAGCACTTGGCCCATATTCCTCCAAATGTCTTTTAAATGTTGTATTCCTCTGGCAGCTGATGACACCAAAATTGGAGGTGTAGTGGACAGTGAAGGAGGTTATCTCAGATTACAACAGGATCTTGGCCAGATGGGTCAATGGGCTGAGAAGTGACAGATGGAGTTTAATTTAGATAAATGTGAGGTGCTGCATTTTGGGAAAGCAAATCTTAGCAGGACTTATACATTTAATGATCAGGTCCTGGGGAGTGTTGCTGAACAAAGAGACCTTGGAGTGCAGGTTCACAGCTCCTTGAAAATAGAGTCACAGGTAGGTAGGATAGTGAAGAATAAAAAAGCGGACCCCACCACCAAGGATATATTTCCCTCCCCTCCCCTATCAGCGTTCCGCAAGGACCACTCCCTTCGTGACTCCCTCGTCAGATCCACACCCCCCACCAACCCAACCTCCACCCCCGGCACCTTCCCCTGCAACCGCAGGAAATGTAAAACTTGCGCCCACACCTCCACACTCACTTCCCTCCAAGGCCCCAAGGGATCCTTCCATATCCGCCACAAGTTCACCTGTACCTCCACACACATCATCTATTGCATCCGCTGCACCCGATGTGGCCTCCTCTATATTGGTGAGACAGGCCGCTTACTTGCGGAACGCTTCAGATAACACCTCCGGGCCGCCCGAACCAACCAACCCAATCACCCCGTGGCTCAACACTTTAACTCTCCCTCCCACTCCACCGAGGACATGCAGGTCCTTGGACTCCTCCACCGGCAGAACACAACTACACGATGGCTGGAGGAGGAGCGCCTCATCTTCCACCTGGGAACCCTCCAACCACAAGGTATGAATTCAGATTTCTCCAGTTTCCTCATTTCCCCTCCCCCCACCTTGTGTCAGTCGGTTCCCTCAACTCAGCACCGCCCTCCTAACCTGTAATCCTCTTCCTGACCTCTCCGCCCCCACCCCACTCCGGCCTATCACCCTCACCTTGACCTCCTTCCACCTATCCCACCTCCATCGCCCCTCCCCCTAGTCCCTCCTCCCTACCTTTTATCTTAGCCTGCTTGGCTCTCTCTCTCTTATTCCTGATGAAGGGCTTATGCTCGAAACGTCGAATTCTCTATTCCTGAGATGCTGCCTGGCCTGCTGTGCTTTGACCAGCAACACATTTGCAGGATAGTGAAGAAGGTGTTTGGTGTGCTTTCCTTTATCGGTCAGAGGATTGGGTACAGGAGTTGGGAGGTCATGTTGCGGCTGTACAGGACGTTGGTTAGGACTGTTGGAATATTGCGTGCAATTCTGGTCTCCTTCCTATCGGAAAGATGTTTAGATTAGATTACTTACAATGTTGAAACAGGCCCTTTGGCCCAACAAGTCCACACCAACCCTTCCAAGAGCAACCCACCCAGACCCATTCCCCGACATTTACTCCTTCACGTAACACTATGGGCAATTTCTCAAGGCTAATTCACCTAACCTGCACATTTTTTGTGAAACTTGAAAGGGTTCAGAAAAGATTTAAAAGGATGTTTCCTGGGTTGGAGGATTTGAGCTATGGGGAGAGGTTGAATCTGCTAGGGCTGTTTTCCCTGGAGCTTCGGAGGCTGAGGGGTAACCTTATAGAGGTTTACAAAATCATGAGGGGCTTGGGACAGGATAAATAGACAATCTTTTCCCTGGGATGGGGGAGTCCAGAACTAGAGGGCATAGGTTTAGGGTGAGAGGGGAAAGATATAAAAGAGACCTATGGGGCAATTCTTCCATACAGAGGGTGGTACGTGTATGGAATGAGCTGCCAGAGGAAGGGGTGGAGGCTGGTACAATTGCAAATTTTAAAAGGCATTTGGATGGGTATATGAATAGGAAGGGTTTGGAGTGTTATGGGCCAGGTGCTGGCAGGTGGGTTTGGATTGGGTTGGGATATTCGGTCGGCATGGATGAGTTGGACCAAAGGGTCTGTTTCTGTGCTGTACATCTGTGACTCTAAGTGTTTCCAGTAACTTCTGTTTTTGTTTCTGATTTCCTATATACGCAGTTCATTTTCTTTATTTAAAGCATAGAGGTATAGGGTGGAGAAGAGACTTTTCGGTTCGGTTGTCAACCAAGATGCACTTGGCTCATAGTGAGGGGATGATGGCCTAGTGGTGTTATCACGAGACCATAATCCAGAGATCCAGGTAATGTTCTGGGCAATTTAAGTTTTTAAAAAATCAGGAATTGTAAGTCTAATGATGACAATGAACTGTTGTTGATTGTCAGGGAAAAAAACCGGACGGAGACGGCAATCCTTGTCTGGTCTACATGTGACTTCAGATCCACAGTATTGTTGTTGACTGCACTGCCAATGGTAATGAATGCTGGCCTAGCCCACATTTGCTGAAGCAATAAAAAAAAAAGCCTGGAATGTTATGACATTTCATAGCTTATCCAAGCATTGTTAAAGTTTTTGAGGTTTCCCATCTTATCTTCTCTCCCAGAAAGTGCATTCGGGTTTCCCATCATTCTCAGGGTCAACAAAGTTTATCCTTAAATCCCTCTAAAACTCCTATTGTGTATCTTAAAATTATGCTCCTTTGTTATTGATCCTTCAACTAAGAAGAACAGCTACTTCTTACCCATTGTGTCCATGCCCCATTTAAATTCATACATCTCAATCAGTTCTCCCCTCAGTCTTCTCTACTCTGTTAAAATTAAAACATGACTTGTGCCTTTCAAATCTGTCTTCTCAGCCAAAATGCTTTAACCCAGGCAGCATCCTGGTGCATCTCCGTTGCACACCCTGCATTGTAGCCACATCCTCACAAAGGTCAGTTAATGCTTTTTTTCTGCAGTGGTCAGTATGGAAGAACGTAGATTGGGGTTAAAAGTGTAAATTGTAAACTCCAGGAAATGTTGATCTTAAATCCTTGGAGATTTCAGGAGTCTTCTGGAGGGTTGATAGCTTTAGGTCAAGACATCGCTAAAGGTTGATGTGGTTGAGTTTAGAGCGGTCATTGAGGTTGCTTCCTGGTAGTTCAATCTCTCAGGGCTGGAATGCAGCATTCTCAGACCTGTCTCCAGCACAACGTCTTTGCTTCCAAAATGGAGATCACACTGGCCTTGGCTATATTGTTGGGACTAGAGAATGATTCTGGTCTGAAATGAAGCTGTTGCACATCATTGGTCTCTAAAGGAGGAAAATAACTCCTTTTTGTAGAATTATGCAGTACTGTAGAAGGCCAGCTTTCTTGAAATAGCTTCCAATGATTTCTACTGCCCAGTTCTTTCCCCTCAGTCCTGTGATTGATTATTCTTTTAAATGTCTAATGAGGAAAATGAAGTTTTGGAATCTGCATTTCTTCACAGGAATGTAGTGTAATTCTCATTAGACAACAGTTCACGAAATCTGAATCCATTGGCTCCTCAGTCAAATCTGTTCATTCTTAGGAATAGCTAGAAGAGATAAAATGAGTTTTGCATCTACTTCTCAGATTTCCTTGTGCTCTGTAATTCAGTGTTAACTATCCACTTTACAATCTGTGGCCTTCTGGTTGAACGTGGCTGTCTAACTCTATTGCTTCTTCACTTTGAGTACAATTCCATCCACAACAAACCTCCCCTATACACAGTGTGCCATTTTGTCCTGCAGTAAGAATACTGTAATAACATTGGATTAAGATGAGCATTGCATGGATATCTTTCAACTACCAGAAAACTCATGCTATTGCAAGATAGTTGTTGCCAAAGGAGCACTGTGTGCAAAGGAGACTTGAGGGGAATCCCAAACACAGTTTCCAGTGGAGGGGGGGGGTGAGGGATGGGGGTGGGGTGGGGTTACAGAGTCATTAACTCATGCTGTTCTGAGTATAAGGATTTTACTGCATGGAAGCAATGCAGATGGACATCATGGTGTTGGAGGAATTGGAGTGAATTGAAAGACGCAGCAGTTCTCTAATCTTACCTACTTTGTCAGTTAAAGTGCTAATAATGGCTTGCAATCTTGAGACATCCAGAACCACTGACTTCTCCCCACATATGGCTATTATGACCCATTTAATTATCTTCCTTCTGTGAATACCTCACAGTCATTCCTTGCTCAAGCTAAACTGTTCCATTAGTACCTGTGGGTCAGCATCTGAAGGAAACTTTATATGGAACAGAAATGGAACAGAAACACACACAAACCTGTTTCTCCTACTCTGGCCTTTCATGCAGCCCAAATACCACCTTTAAGATGCACTGCAGTAATTCACCAAGCCTCATTTGATAGCACCTTCCAAACATATGACCACTACCACCTAAAAAGACAAGGGCAGCAGGTACATGGGAATACCTACATCTGCAAGTTCTCCTCCAAGCCAAATCATCCTGACTTAGAGCTACATTGCTGTTCCTTCACTGTCCTTGGGTTAAAATCCTGCAACTCCCTTTCGAACAGGACTGTCATTGTCCCTACATCATATGCACTGTCATAGTTCACAAGGTGACAGCTCACCACTATCATTTCAAAAACAATTAGGAGTTGGTAATAAATGCTGGCCTAGTCAATGACATGCACACACAGTGATCACATTAAAAAAAAGTCACTTTAGGGTTACACCTGAAATGTTGACTTCTTCACCGCCTGAGGATGCCTGGCTTGCTGTGTTCTTCCAGTCTCCTGCTCGTCTACCGCAATAGATGGCGATGCTTTCAGTCGTCCACGGCCTAAGCTTTGAAATTCTGCTAAGTCCCTCCTTTTAATAGCTTTCTTACTCTACCCTGTTCCAAGAGACACACACTGCTGGCACATAGTTGTGTTGGGATCTCGTTCAGTTAAATATGCTGCCAACAACCCTTCTTAGTCTATTATTCGTCTACAGGGTTTACTCTTATGTAGTGATGGATGAGCCACAGATAAGTGGAATGTTATTATTATTATGTAATAGTAAGATAACAGGTTACATTAGCTTAAGACTGGTTAACATTAGGCAAGACACGCTGTTATCTCTTAAGCGATTGTAACTAGGTATACGCTATATGACTGTAGAACTCACCAACAGCAAACTGGCTGTTTCTGGAAGGAGCCAGTCTTTTATACATCTATTCCAAAGCTTTCAAGTTAACCCTTTCAGGCCAGCTTCCTTAAGCAACATGCTCCTCTTTGACCTGACATGCCTGTAAAACTGTTCTACATCCACAAAGTAAAAGGGATCCTGTGTGAATCAGCAGCTGATTTTTCAACACATCCTATCTATTTTCCATGAGGTTCACAGAACAATAGTTGCAGAAACTATTCCTAATCTCACTTCTTTATTTCTATTTGAAATTAAGAATCCAAACAGTCATTTTCTAAATCAATGGAAAATAAAGGCTGGCGTTATGAAAAATAAATTTCTATTGAGAGATCATTTTGTTGTGTTAACATGGACCAGTTTGAAACGGTTTTATTTTGCTTTTGTCTGATTATGTTCCTGTCAAGCCTCTTGGGAGGTCTTTTTCTATGTTGAAGATATTATATCAATATAAGCTGAATTGGTTGGATGGCTGGTTTGTGTTTCAGAATGATGCCAACAGTGCGGGTTTACTTCCCTTACTGACTAAGATCGTCATAAAGTCCTTCTCGCCCCTTTCCTGAGACATGGAGACTCTAAGGTTAAATTTATCACCAGTCATGTTTATCTAATAAAAGAGCAGCTCTGTGGTCCTCTGGGACTATGATGACTTTACCTTTATAAATATAATTTGGTATTGTTGTGTGAGAAATGACACTGGCAGCATAATGTGAGAAATTACTGGAGGAGCTTAGCACTGTAGAATACGGTCAATAACAAAGGGCAGTTTGTTTTAAGTGCTTGCATTCTATTAAAAGAAATAATTACACTAATGACACCTTTGAATAAATAGAACCTAGTCATTTTAGATCAGGCAGTAATTCTTGAAATCCTGTTATGAATAACCAGGTCACATATAAAAAGGCAAAGTAACTGCATTAATCCTCATCCTTAAGGCTGTGAGTGACTGTGTAAGATTAACCCAGAGAGCAGAATATTTCTGTCTGTTCTTTGTAGCACTCACCAGCGATTGAAGCCCTTTCAGACTTCACCATGTGCAGTTGACACAGAAGCAGTGAATAGTAGAGGATACTGAAACACGGAATGTAAAGGTACTTCATGCGGTTAAAAAAACCTAAAGGATCAGCATAAAGCTACAACAGGTGGAGAAGAAAGTAATATACAAATTCAATGAAACAGGTAACTAATCCTATGAATTCATGATATGCCATATTTTCACTAATCGTAGTGTTATTAAGACAAATTCAGGCATTTTTAAAGTTATAATTTAACAAATTTAATTTAGTCCTAAAATCATTAATGTACCAAATTGCTGGATATTTTTAATGGGATATAATTACGAGTCTCTTCACTAATGCCATAACAAATCTGAAAGCCAGTGTTATTCTTATTGAGCAATTACTTAATATTTGTTATATATTTCTACCCTGTCAGCTCCAAATGCTGCCTCAGTCCAAGTTTGATCATTGAGAATGGGAACAGAGCAGAAACCTTACAGGTTCTTTTGAACCTAAGGTTAGTAATGGGAGAGGGTTCAATAACTGGAGTATAGTAGGTAACATTAGAGTGGGAGATATATGCATAGTGTTCTTTTATGATCTATCAGTTGAGCTTACATCACTAGAATAGAATAGAATTCCTTTAGTGTGGCAGCAGGATATTCAGCCCATTCAATCCAAACCAACCCTCCGAGAGACATCGCAACCCAGGAAACTCATGCAGACACAGGGAGAATGTGCAAACTCCACACAGACAGTCACCAAGGTTGGAATCGAATCCGAATACCTGGCACTATGAGGCAGCAGTGCTAACCACTGCACATATGGCATCCCAATCTGCTGACCTCACCAATAAGACTCATCTGTTTAGCTTAAATCATTAGGAGTACTGATTTGCTGGCTTGCATGGTGGTGGTGTGATATTAAAACTACTATGCACGTGAATGTACTCTCTACTTACAGTAAGTAAAGTTGTCAGGGAAGTTTTAAACATATAATTTGCTATCTGAAGGCATTGATTTCTGTTTGCATATGGTTCAACAGGAGAGACAGTTCTTACTTTGCCCATTCTTCACACTTACCTTTGGACATTGAAGTCCTGATTTTACTAAACCCTATAGCAGTAATACACAGCATGCAGTCAGCAAGGTTACATCAATTTAATGACATGGTGTGTCAAATCCTGGGATTGGGACATTTTAAAGGTAGGAGTCATGCCTCTATGCAAATTTCCTGGGGATCATGAATGGGACATCAAGGAAGGCTTTGTCCATGCAGGAGACCTCTCCTGAATCAATTTGGCACAATACAGTTATTCATATTTGGCTGTAATGCTATAATGAGGTCAGAAACTGAATGGCCTTGGTGGAACCCAAACAGGGCATTACTAAGCAGGTTATTGCTGAGCAAGTGCTGCTTGATAGCACTGTTGATGACACCTTCCATCACTTTATTGAAAGTTGAGAGTAGGCTGATGGGGAGGTAATTGGCTGGGTTGGATTTGTCCTGCTTTTTATATACAGGACCTCCTGGGTAATTTTCCACATTATCAGGTAGATACCAACGTTGTAGCTATACTGCAACAGCTTGACTAGGGGTGTGGCAAGTTCTGGAGCACAGGTTTTCAGTACTACTGCTGGAATGCTGTCTGGGTCTTTGCAGTATCCAGTGCCTCCAACCATTTATTGATATCTCATGGAGTGAATCAAACTGGCTGAAGACTGGTTTCTGTGATTCTGGGGACCACTGGAGGAGGCCAAAATGAATCATTCACTCAAACATCTGGCAGAAGATTGCTGAAAATACTTCAGCTTTTTGCACTGATGTTCTGGGTTCTTCCATCGTTGAGGATGGGGATATTTGTGGAGCCTCCTTCTCCAGTGAGTTCTTTATTTGTCCACCATCACTCACAATTGGATGTGGTAGGACTGCAGAGCTTACATCTGATCAATTGTTGTAGGATTGCTTACCTTTGCCTATCATTTGCTTCTTATTCTGTTTAGCATGTAAGTAGTCATGTTTGATAGCTTCATTAGGTTGAAACCTCATTTTTACATATGCCTGGTGCTGCTCTTAGCATGCCCTCCTGCACTGTTCATTGAAACAGGGTTGATTCTCTGGCTTGATGGTAATAGTTGAGTGGGGGAAAAGCTGGGCTATGAGTTTGCAGATTGTGCTGCTATAGATGGCCAACAGTACCTCATGGATGCCCAGTCTTGAGTTGCTGGATCTGTTTGAAGTCTATCCCAATTCGATCAGAGATAGTGCCACAGAACATGATGGACATTATTCTCAGTGTGAAGGTGGGACCTTAACTCCACAAGGACTGTGCAGGGGTACTCTTACCAATACTGTCACGGTCAGATACAGCTGCAGCCGGCAGATTGGTGAGGATGTGGTCAAGTATGTTTTTCCCTCTTGTTGGTTCCCTCATCACCTGCTACAGACCCCATCTAGCAGCTACGTCCTTTAGGACCCAACCAGTTCGATCAGTAGTGCTGCAGCCAAGCCTCTCTTGGTGGTAGACATTGAAATCTCACACCCGGAGTATGTTTTGTATCCTTACCACCGTCAGTGCTTCTTCCATGTGTTGTTCAACATGGAGCAGAACTGATTCATCAATCAAGGGAGAATAGTACATGGTAATCAATAGATTTCCTTGGACATGATTAACCTGAAGCCATGAGACCTCATCAGGTCTGGACACAATGTTGAAGACTTCCAAGCAACTCCCTCCTGACTGTGAACCACCATGCCGCCAGCTGTAGTGGGTCTGTCCTACAAGTAGGACAGGATATGTTCATGGATAGTGATGGCGATGACTGGAATATTGTCTGTCAGGTATGATTCCGTGAGTATGACTATGACAGGCTTTTGCTTGACTCGTCTGTGAGACAGTTCTGCCAGTTTTGGCATTAACCTCCAGATGTCAATAAGGAGGACTTTGCAAGGTTGACAGGGCTATTTCTATCATTGTCTTTTCTGATATCTAGATGGATGCTAGGTGGTCTCTCTGGTTCAGTTTCTTTGTTGAGACTTTGTAGTGAATGATACAGCTGAGTGCTAAGCCATTTCAGAGGGTAGTTGAGAGTCATTGCTGTGAGTCTGGGGTCACACATAGGCCAGACCAGGTGAAAATGGCAGATTTCATTCTCTGAAGGGCATTAGTGAACCTGCAACAAAAAGAGAGATTGCTGGAAAAGCTCAGGAGGTCTGGCAGCATCTGTGGAGGGAAATCAGAACTGAAGAAAAATCATTTGACACAAAATATTACTTCTGATTTGTCTCCACAGATGCTGCCAGACCTGCTGAGCTTTTCCAGAAGTCTTTATTTTTGTTTCTGATTTACAGCATTCACAGTTGTTTCGAATTTTATTTGGTAGTGAACCTACACCTTGCTTTAAAGTGGGACTGTCAAAGGGTCACAGGAAGAGTGGGATTGTCACTCTTTAAAGAGTAGAGCCATATTCTTGGCTGACATCTGAAGTTTCAGAAACACCTTATGCCTCATTGAAGAAAAACAGTTATCATTAGCTCGTGGTACCAGGTATAGGTGACACAGACATAATGTTTTGCGCAAGAGTATGAGGGTGATGTTTTGTTTTAAGAATTGAATGGTAATGGCCTGGAACTTGTTGCCTCCAAGGGTAATGAAAGTGAAGATGTTAAATAAGTTAAAAAGAAAATTGGATGTATACTTGGTAGGGGAAAATAACTTTGTACTGCATAACTTGTTGAACATAGACATTCCAATCACAGTTTTTCAACAACATGAAATAGTTCTCTATGGGTTGATCTCTTGCTATTTTATAAATCAGACAATAGATTTTGTGCACCTTATCAAATAACATTCTTTGCACAGATCTACTGACTGTCCATTATCAAAATTACGTTTATTTTTCTTCCAGTGTCATCACAGAATACATTCAGTCATTGTCTGAAAAATTAAAAGATCTCCCATTAAGGGGAAGACAAAGTGAATATTTTTCAATGTCTACCCAAACGATTATGAAGTAATAATATTATTGTCTCATTGCCAACGGCCATCATCTGTGGCAGAAGCATTTAGTCCTGGGCTTTCTGAAGTACAACTGCAAACTTGGAAAGGATCTTTTAAGAAAAGAGCTCATTAGGAACTTAAATGAAATAAAATTTAATGAGGATCAACTAATGCATTGAGAGGATGCTCCTTTAAAGGGGAACTTCCTACCAGCTTTGACAGACTTTTTTTTGAGGAAGAAATTCCAGTTTATCAGACACAACCTGTGAACCTTATTGATGGCTGTTGCAAATCTTTCTGTTCACAACGAGAGTTTGAGGGGTTACCTCGGCACAACACGAAGTATTAAATGGCAGATGCAACGCCATATGGATGAGGAGAAAGAAGAGGAACAAAACATCTTACTCTCACCATTTGAGAAAGTTATTTATGACATGAAGAATAGCAAGAAAGTTAAAAATGACCTGATACTTGGAAAAAGGATTGGATTTTACCAACTCCGTGGAGAAATTGGCACTGGGAACTTTTCAAAAGTGAAGCTTGGAATACACTGCTTGACAAAAGGTATGTTTACCTGACCCATTCCTATTCTATATACTGAGCAGTCTGGCTGATTAGAGGTTGTCTCCATTTTCACAAGAGACAATTTATACTGGTATCCAGATTATAAACAACAATCTGTCTGCTTTATAATACTTGGTGCCATACTATGATTCTGTAATATATTGTGAAACAATGTAATAGTAGCATTACATTCTAAACTAAACATTACGAAACAGTATGGAGCTTAATGCATCAAGCAATGCATCTTTAAACCATTCATTAAAACTGGCAGAGGAAAATACCACTGACAATCATCACCAATTTTTGACATTGTTAAAATGACAATTTGGGAACCTGAAATAAAAACTGAAAGTGCTCGAAAATCTCAGCAGATCTGGCAGCAATTGTGGCAACGGAAACAGCTAACATTTCAAGTCCAATTTGACTCTCCTTCAGAAAATGTCCATTATGACTCTTCAGAAGAACTTAAAATATTAATTTGATTTCATTTTCTACACATGCCACCTGATTCACTGAGTTTCTGTGTACTGCAGTTTTTCAGCATCCACCTCCATTCAATTAATAACGAAGTCTCATTGACAGCAACCATCATCTGTGACCGAAGCATTTAGTTGTGGGTTTTCTGAAGCACAAAGACTAACAAACACAAGTTAATTTGGAAACATGGCCCATTTAGAGCACTAGAAAACCTGCACTAGGAATACTTCCATAGATGATCACAGACACAACCACTATCAGCAAAGGTAATTTGTTACTATTTCAGGTTCAGCACCAATTGATTACAGTTAACATTCACATGAGTTTTTACAATGTGGATGGTGAGAGTATCTTCTTTACATTTTATTTGCCTTTTTTGGAGTAATGAAGATAACATTTTTTTTAACATTTTCAAATTGGACGGCTCAACTTGATCTCGATAGTTGGAGTACTTAGTCAAATATTTCTTTATTGGTGATCCCATGATAGGATTGTGTTAATCGATAAATGTTGTTATAGTAGTACTACCAAGTCTTTATTTGTGTAGGATGCCTTGGCTTTGAACTTAGGAACAGTTGGCAGTTCAGCCTCTTATCCTGAGTGGCCCACATCATAAGGTGGACGATGTAGCTTTAGCTGCATGAGTTGGTGTATTTCCATATTTCAAAGATTTCATGGACCTTCATCACTTAAGCAGTCTTCAGTTTGTTCAGACACATCTCTCATATACCAGTCTCTTAAAAACCCTTTGCTTTCTATCTTCCTTCTCAATGTTTTCATTTACCACTGACAATCTTATATTCCATGCATCTTGTCTAGCTAAATATCAACAGACCAATCAACCTCTGCCTCATTTGCCAAAACCACCCACCACTTCTGGGAGGCAAAGATAGCTCTTAGCTTTTTTTCTAAAAGACCAACAGTTGCCTTTAACACATTTCCTCTGTGCATCACCACTCCAAACTTCAACAGTAATCCTTTGTAAAGGAGACTGGGACTATCCATTCAACGTTTACTGCATTGCTTCTCCTTTGCCATAAAGTCAAACTCTACTGTCCTCCACATCTCCCCCACCTGAGCCCTGAACTAGTTTTGTCTAGTTTCTCTGCTCCCTCCTCTTTTATCCTTGAGACCCAGTTTCTGCTTCTTTGACTCCACAGTTATGAAACTGAACTTCCCTTCTCAACCTTCATTGTAATAGGCCCTGAGATACTGTTATTCTCCCTTTTGAAACTGCCATACTTGGAAAGTCGTGTTTTTTTTAAAAAGAACAACTCAACCTCTCTGTCATTGTCATTGCCTCACCTTCTGCAAACTAATTCAATATGGTTCTGCCTTCCAAAGTTTTGTTCAGTTTGATGCAATTCCATGCTTCAATCTCTTTATTTTGGTATCCCTAACCAGATTCTCTAATTACATTTGCTCTGAACATGGCCATTACTCATCCTCATCTTTATCAGCCTTTCCACATCCTTTGACAGGGTTGGTGACTGGGTTACCCTCCAAAGTCTCTCTTCCATTGTCTAGTTCAATGGAATTGTTTGCCTCCTCAGGGTCCTATTTTCCCAAGTTGAATGTTCAACCCATGTCTTCTCTGTAACAAGATCAACTATTTACACTTGGACAACATCAGCTATTTTTGCTCTTGCCTCATTCCATTTAGCATTAAATAAAAATGTGAATTCATACCTTTAGAGCCTTCAGACTTGATTACTTCAATGTTCCGGGCTAAAATCTCATCGCTCACTCACCGTTTTGTTTTCCCTTTACTTCAGCTCATGGATTCAATGAGTCAAAAGACCCCTTTCTGTGCCATAATTACTTTATTGCACATCAAAACTTGGATGTTGTATTATATCCCACATCAAGTCCTGCTGACCTTGCAATCTTGTCTTCTATGACAAACATTGGTTTTGTTTATATTCCACTTCAAAATTTAAGACACTCTTTCTGTTTTTGATCCTCTGTTTCTTACCTTCAATCTCCACCTAAAGTCTTTATTCCCTTAATTCCAGCCTCTTGAGTAATCTCTCAACCCTTACCCTAACTAATAAATCTGATATTCAACTACTTTGCAAGCTCCAGTTACTTGATGTAGAATCATATTGTGTTATGAAGTGTTTTGTGCCTCAGTACCTACATAACAGTGTGGGTTTACAGTCATAACATCATAAAGAAACATTGTTCTGTCAATTCTCATTTCTCGAAAATTGCATTATATCCAAACATTAACATAAAATTGTCCTGAAGATTACCAATCGTGATTAAATTGAAAGGGGCAACATTAAAGCAACATAAAAACATCCAAATATTAAAAACTGCTTGGCTTATTCTAGTATAGTACCAGTCGGCATACACAATCTCAGTAAATTAAAGATTTTTGTTTGTGTCCTAGTACACACTATCCTGATGTATAGTGGTGCTCAGAAAACTCTACATATACAGCCCATGAGTATTGACTTGGAACAAGACTTAAGTATTGTTTCAAAAAGAGATATGCTGTTAAAATCTTTCATCTTGCACTCAGCAGCACAGATAGAATAATGTTAAGTCTCAATGGGTAGAACATTTTGTACTGCATGAGAAAAGTGATGTTGACTGGTTGGCAGTTCAGATCTTATGGTTGTGAGATTGCCAATGACAAATGCACAGGGACTATTATTCCTCATGCTTTTACTTACTTAAAAATGTACAATGTCTGGACATGTCTCTGCATATGAAGTTCCACATATTTAACAGGCAGCGTACTGCTATACTCAACGAATCCATGCTTACAAAAGTCAGGGTGTAATCTCTCATGTTACATGTGATTATGCTATTGGGCAGTATTTATTAAATAATTCTGAGTGTGCTAAGAGTACATTAACAACTAATTTAAGATGATCAGTTAGGTTTGTAATATAGCCTACTTGCATTTACTAGAAGCGACAAATATTCAGACACCTGTCTTCTGCAGGTATATTGAAATATTATGAATTATTAATATAATTGAGTGTCTTTCTCTCTGTAACTTGTAGAAAAGGTGGCAATTAAAATCATGAATAAAAAGCAAATAACCCAGAAGTCACGACAACTGTTCATA
Source organism: Hemiscyllium ocellatum (assembly GCF_020745735.1). Taxonomy (NCBI): domain Eukaryota; kingdom Metazoa; phylum Chordata; class Chondrichthyes; order Orectolobiformes; family Hemiscylliidae; genus Hemiscyllium; species Hemiscyllium ocellatum. Next base: position 28,591,248 of record NC_083428.1, on the reverse strand, counting down.
AACGAAATTCTGAGTATGGAGCAACTTCATCATCCAAATATCATCAGGCTGTATGAGATGCTGGAAACACAATCTAGACTGTACCTGGTCTTGGAGTATGCAGATGGAGGGGATCTTTTTACCAAGGTCTCCACAAGGGGACGTCTCTTGGAATATGAGAGTAAATTTATATTTATTCAGATTGTATCAGCTGTTAAACATATGGTAAGTGGAGATGTAGTCTTGGCTTTAAAATAAGCCTCTTGTATTAACATCATTAAGTTGATATTGCCTTTTTTGCACATGACTAAATTAGACTGGTACCAAACATTCACCTAATGGACAATCTCATATTAAAGACAAATCGTTTAAGGTCGATTATCTATATAATCTTTCCGTTCCTGCATCATTACTAAAGTCTGACATATCCACCAGATTGCATTTAGTTTTCAGACTGCCAGAGGATATTGTGAGAGGAAGAAAGCAGTATCAATTTTATATACTTCAAAGTCCTTATGGAATGACCAGGTAGCAGCATAGTGTAGAGGTTGCCACAACATTCAGAAAATGAAGAAGATCCTACAAGGTATGTCATTCTTTTCTTCTTCTGCCCTCATCCAAATATTACTCATGTCTTAAAAGACTAATTTTTCACTAAAATGAATTGCAGTTACTTATTTGGTACTCATTTATTTATACAACACTGCATGACCAACTGGCATGTGACCATGTCTCTTGACTTTGGTTCCTTCACAAGGACCAAGGTCAATGATCAAGATGGTATTTGCTACCAAGTTTCCTGAGCATTATTAATTCCTGTTCATCATCGTCATCTGTTTCTATCAAGTAGGACACATGTGAGTGGGCTGGTGAAACACATTCGAATGCAGAGATTGTCTGAACAATATTATACATAACACTACGTGACACTGCGCCTGAGTACAAGCAGGTAGTTATCTACCATGATATTGTCCTGAGTGAAGACAGCATCAGTTCATATTGCAAGACTTCAAATCATGCATTGCCTGAAAATCATATTTAGCTTTGGTGACAGATGAGACTCCTTGAAATGAGGATGTTGAGATTTTTGAACAACTTGAGACATTTATTGATGAATAGCCATCACAAAGCCAAATGTTTAAAAAAGGATATTGACATGGATGTGATAGCAGTTAAACTGTAACAGTAAAAGCATTTTCATGAACATTCTGTGAGGTAAGAATATGCCAATTAGCAATTCGGGTGTATAGGCCCATGCCCTGTGATCCTAAACATATCCAAGATTATCTGCAATAATCCAGTGAATTGGTGATATGAAAGTCGGCATAGCTTTAACCATTTTCTCAGCAAACAGTCTGAAGCTTTCTCCAGCTATAAGCTATAATCCAACAAACACTCTTTCTGTGGCAGGTCAACATTATCAGATACATAGAAAAGTAAAGAGGGTAGTCAAAAAATGATGCATGTAATCTCCAAACTTCAGTTAGGAAGGGGTTAAAGGTCAGGTGCAGTAATGGCCTGTGTTCTTCTGGCCTGAGCAAAATAGCAGACTGTTGTTGCTCCAACAGCTTGATCTCTTTAAAAAAAAATTATTTTTCTAATCAACCTATTAGGGGATGTTATTACCCACCACTGGAGCAAGTAGAACTTGAATCCTAGTCTCTTGGTCCAGAGGTAGGGACACTACCCCCACTTTGCTGCAAGAGGGCCCCTAAAGCATCAACTCTAGAATTCAGCGACATGGCTCCCTTCAGCATGATAATTGAACAGTCTGATTAATGGTGATCAGTTGTGTCCTTTGAGGCCTGATTTTTCAGTGACACGAGTAAGCTTATAGGATTTGCCTTATCTGGGATCAGAACTTCTGTGGGTCCCTCAAATTCTCATCAGCACCAACCATGAGAAAGGAAGAAAAAACAATCCGTAAAGGCAGCCTTTATGGAAGTCAAAACAGGATATAGAAACAGTAATTTAGTAATATTGTCACCGGACTAATAATTCTGAGGCTCAGAGTAATGCTCTGGGGAACATAGGTTTGAATGTTATGACAGCAGCTTTTAGAAATTAAAGAAATTGTAACTTAATTAATAAATATGGACTATAAACACCCCCCAGTAAAGGTGACCATAAAACTATCATTGATTGTTGGTTAAAAATATTCATTTCGCTTATTAATATCCTTTACTGAAGGAAATCTTGCCACGTTGACATGACCCTAGATTGACGGTAATGTGGTTAATTCTCAACTTCCCACTGAAATGGCCGAAGAAGCCACTCAATTCAAATGCAATTAGGGATGGGCGAGAAAATGCTAGCCCAAAGAATTTTTTTAAAAACTGTTAAAAACGTGACAATTTAAAAAATGTCATGCAGCAATTTGTCAACTAAACTTGACTGGGAGGTGTATATCACTGTTGCTTTCTATCCTCCTCCATCTTCCAACTGTGCTTGACTAACAGAATCCAGTGTCAGAAAGAAATCCATTGTCAGAAAGCAATCCAGAGTTCAGGAAAGGAGGCTAGTGCAGGAAAGGAATCCACAGTGCAGACCCATCAGAAAAGACTGGGTAGATGCAACAGAAAATGAAGAGAAGATTACCAAATTGAGATTGTGTTGTTGAATTCGATCTGTTTGTTTCTGACACTCTGTGCGTTGTAGAAGAATTACCTCTTTATTCAGATAAGGAAGGCATTAAGAATCATATAGAATCCCAACTCCAAGAGAATTACTTACCTGGCCTCACTTGTGGGACATATATCTAGGGACCCCCTCCATATTATCTGAATATCAAAGCACTGAAGACCGATAGACGTCTGTCCGAGAAATAAAGAGGCAGGGTTAAGATGATTCTTCTATTCTATTCTTAATAACCTTAGAAATGTTAATCTTGGCTATGCTCTGGGGAGAAGTCAATGTTGGAATGGAGTGATGGAGTTGGAGCTGGTGATAGCTCCAGTGTGCCTGGTATGTTTATTAAAACTAATCTACTATCAATTCCAAATTTTTCCCATCTATTCCTTCCTTCCTTCCTTCATACTTGCTTAACTTTCCATTTTCCTTTTCAGCATGAAAACAATGTGATCCATCGGGATCTCAAGGCAGAAAATGTGTTCTACTCAGCTACTAACTGTGTGAAGTTGGGTGACTTTGGCTTCAGTGCAGTGTGTCCTTTGTCAGAACCCTTAAACACCTGTTGTGGCTCTCCGCCATATGCAGCACCTGAGCTCTTTAAAGAAAATAGCTACTTTGGAATTCATGTGGACATCTGGGCCCTGGGCATCCTATTGTACTTCATGGTGACGGCAACCTTGCCTTTCCGTGCGGAAACTATCAGGAAGCTGAAAAAGTACATTTTACTAGGATCATACACAATTCCATCATATGTATCAGATCCCTGCCGGAAACTAATTCATGGAATTCTTCAAATCATTCCAACAAACCGCTACACCCTGGACAACATCCTGGACAGTCCATGGCTGAAGGGAATGGAATGTCCTGAGCCATACCAACCATTCCACTTGAATCCAGCACATCTAGTCAGTTCTCTCCCTCTAAACGAAGAGGAAAAGGAGGTGAAGAAGGCATTGAGAGGCCTGGGAATCACAGAGGAGCACATCTGTAATAATCCTAATTGGGACTGTCACAGTCCCGTCACTGGGACTTATCGCATCCTTCTCCACCGGAGCCATAAGAGGCACTATTCAGACAGTCCTGTCATGATGAACAATTGTCCTGCAAAACCCAGGCTGAATGAAAACCGAAAGAAGCGTCTCAAAGCATGTGTGCAGACTTCACGGATGTGTCTAATTCTGTAAACTGTAATTCTAGTGCACACACACCAACGTTACTCTAACAAGGTATGAAATGTTGCAGCTAGATATTGCCAAGGCTGAAGATGGAGATTGCTGATGAGGCAGTGAGTACAGCATAAAGAAACCTCTCCTAGTTTCAGGTGGTAAATAGCTATTAAATACTTAGGATTCAGGTATGCTCTGTGTGGGAACTGTCAATAATAGTTCTCTGAAAATAAAGAAAATATTTATTTTTCGCACAATGTCTCACATACTATTAGAATCCCAGCAGCCATATAAATAAATAACTTTTCTGAATAAATACTCAATTTAAAATCAAATAGATGATTAAAAAGGTTTTAATTTTTACACATTGTTAAAAAAAGTTAAATAAAGGTCTATTCTTCATAAATATTCAGAATAAAGTAAGTGGAGGTATGATTCCAATTCTGGGATAGGAAAGATTGATTTAAATGTCAGTGTTCAAGTATTGCCTGCCACAAGCTAGATTAAACAAACACACATGCAAAGCACCAGCCTAGCTTTTGTCTGAGATTAGATTAGACTTACAGTGTGGAAACAGGCCCTTGGGCCCAACAAGTCCACACTGACCCGCCGAAGCGCAACCCACCCATACCCCTACATTTACCCCTTACCTAACACTACGGGCAATTTAGCATGGCCAATTCACCTGACCCGCACATCTTTGGACTGTGGGAGGAAACCAGAGCACCCGGAGGAAACCCACGCAGACACGGGGAGAACGTGCAAACTCCACACAGTCGGTCGCCTGAGTCGGGAATTGAACCCGGGTCTCAGGCGCTGTGAGGCAGCAGTGCTGACCACTGTGCCACCGTGCCGCCCACAAGAGATGTTGACACATCTCTCAAAAAACTTCAAATGTCTCACGTTCAAGTGTGTAATTGCTATTATATTGTAGCATTCTTCTCTAAGCAAGATTTTACAAACAACAATAAAATGAATGACAGGTTTTATAAGTTTGGTTGAGGAAATAAACTACCAGGGAAATAAACTACGTACTCCTCTTCAGATAATATGATGGCTAATTCACATGAATGTAAGATATGCTAAGTCAGCAGAGAGGAATTTGAATGACCATCCTTGGCCTCCTGCATTGCCACAGTGAATCAGGCTGCAAATTGGAGAAACAATACCTCATCTTCCGCCTGGATAGCCTACAGCCCAAAGGACTCAACACTGAGTTCTCCAATTTCAAATAATCTCCCTGTCCCCAAACTCTCTTTGTAGTCCTTCCCCCTCCCTTCCAATCCTCTGATTGACCCTTCCTTCCAGCTACCAACCAGATTAATTCCTCCCATTGACCAACCAGATTGTAGCCTCTACTTATGTTCACTTCTTCCCACCCAAAACCCTCCCCCTCCTGACCTCCCCTTTATCTGCAGCTCCCCTCACACCCACCCCAGTCCTGAACAAAGGTTTCACCTGAAACATGGACTTTTCCACCTCCTGATGCTGCCTGGCCTGCTTGTTCTTCGAACCTCCTGCTTGTCTATCTGATTGGATAGCAGCAGCTGCAACAATGCAGCACTCCTTCAGTACTGCTTTAGTGAATATAACTTGAATTGCTTATCATAACTTTTATATCCATGTATAAGATGATACACGTTGCTTAGCAATAGCAGGTTCATGAAAGTTGACAATTGTGAAAACATGTTTTCGTTTGCTTACGTATTGTAAAACTATACAAATGAAGTAAGGAAATAATTACAGATCTTCTAAAAATCAATGGACTAGGTTTCCTTTCACAAGTCACTCCCATTCTACATAACCTAATTTATTTTCTGCATCATTTTCTCCCTCTGCTTTCTCTTGTGCCTATGTGTCATATCACTCTACAGTTATGGTGAAGAGACATGCCTGAAGACTTTTGTTTAACCGTAGCTGTATTACGGTAAGAAAGTACAAGCTAAGTGTGGAGCTTTCCCAAAAAGCAGTTATGCTGCTAAGAGCTGAGAGCCTGCCAAAGTACAACCAGGTTACTTCATTACTGAAGGTTCTAATTTGTTTCAATGAAGATCCTCAATCTCCAGCTTCAACAGTGTCTAGTGGAAGGCACTCAAAGATTGTTGATCTTAATGGTGAAGCTTTCATATTGTGCTTATCATTGAATCACAAAATAACAGACAAGGAGGTGAGAATCATTTGACATAAAATACTCACTTTAAATCCAATCCTGTACAAGTCTCATTCGTTTTTGCAGCAAACAAGAAAACATAAGCATTTTTACGTTGTTACAATGGGTGACTGGTAAAACAACAAGACATAGGGATGGAGTGAGTTTCAAGCATAGACTTGATTCTGATTGACTGTTGGATATCCATAGGATCATTCAGAAGCATCCTGGATACCCGAGAAGCCTTTTCTGGCAAAAAGACATGAAAAGGTGACCTGAATATTGCCAGCCTTTAAACAGTCATGTCAGTTCACCATGGCTAATAGGTTACTTTTAACACTGTAGTCATAAAACTGACAAAAGGACAGGATTTGACATTGATTTACTGCAACATCAGAAGTTTTCCTGACGTCTAGACATTGAAAGAATAGTGTAAGGAACTGTTTTGATAACATGAAAACTGGCTTGTTCAGATATTGTTTCTTCTGTGGACAGGTCCAGGCAGGCTGGCCTGAATTATCACAGCACAAAGCAAAGTCTGAGGCACCTTACACCACTGGGAGTCTCAACACCCTGGCAAAGCCACATGACCACTTGTCCTACTTCTCTGTAGTTTGAAAGAAGACTCTAAAGTCTCCTTCTCTGGCCTTTCTGTGATATAGAACAAACTCCGGGATATTGGCAATGTTGCCAATTCCAGCCTGGAAGGAATCTAAGTTTTAGAGATTTTGGGGCCACATTGATCACCAGTTTCATCCTTGCTCTGTTCTGTAGCTTCATCTCAATGTGATACTGCACTCTAGGAAGGATCAATGTCCCTGTAAGACAGTGCAGGTTTTCTGCTCATGGTCCTACTAGAGAAGGGGCAAAACTTGACCTCCTCTTCAGAAATAACGAAGGGCAAGTGACTGAGGTGTTATTGGGGTCACTTTGGGACTAGTGACTGAACTTCTGTGTGCTTTAAAATGGATAAGGGAAAGGATGGGTCTAGTCCACAAGTTGAAGTTCTAAATTAGGAGAAGGCCAATTTTGACGGTATTAAACAGGAACTTTCAAAAGTTGACTGGGAAAGGCTGTTCACAGTTAAAAGGATGTCTGGCTTTCAAATGCGAGATGCCAAAAGTTCAGGGCCAGCATGTAAAGAGCAAGTCTGTAGCAGGAGTAGGGAGCACTGAATGATTAGAGAGATTGAGACTCTGGTCAAGAAAAAAAGAGGCATATGTCAAGTATAGGTAGCAAGTGAATCCCTTGAAGAGGACACTTAAGAGGGAATCAGGAGGGCAAAAAAGGGACATGAGATAAATTTGGCAGATAAGGTAAAGGAGAATCCAAAGAGATTCTACAAGAATACTAATGGCAAAAGAGTAACTAGGGAGTGAATAGAGCCTCTAAATCATGAGGGGCATAGATCAGGTGAATAGCCAATGACTTTTCCCCAGTGAGGGGAATCACAGAATCCGTACAGTGTGAAAACAGGCCCTTCGGGCCAACAAGTCCACACCAACACTATGAAGAGTAACCCACCAAGACACATTCCCCTACCCTATTATCCTATATTTATCCTAACTAATTCATCTAAACCACACATCACTGAACACTATAGGCAATTTAGCATGGCCAATTCACCTGACCTGTACATCTTTAGATTGTGGGAGGAAACTGAAGCACCCGGAGGAAACCAATGCAGACATGGGGAGAATGTGCAAACTGCACACAGTCGCCCAAGGCTGGAATCAAACCTGAGTCCCTGGTGATGTGAGGGTGCTGTGAGCCAGCAGTGCTAACCACTGAACCACAGTGCAAACTTGAGGGCATACATTTAAGGTGAGGGGGTAAAGATATAAAGGGGACATGAGGGGCAACTTTTTCATGCAGAGGCTGGTACATATTTGGAATGAGCTGCCAGAGGAAGTTGTAGAGGTGGGTACAATTACAAAATTTAAAAGATATTTGGACAGGTATATGGATGGGAAAGGTTTAGAAGGATATGAGCCAAATGCTGGCAAATGGCATTAGTTCAGTTTAGAAAACCTAGTCAGCAAGGATAAATTGGGGTGAAAAGCTTGCCTCTATGCTCTATGACTATGACTGATTGAATTAGCTGAAAAAAGTAATGAAATCCAATCCTATGCAAGTGTGCAGTGCTAATGATTGCAATTCAGCAGCTCTAAGGTTCATCTTCATTGCAGTCAAGGCGTGACAGGATAGGGTTGGATTCTCTTTGAAGTATCAAAGGGCCGATTGGCTTTTTTCCTTACTGTAGGCATTCTATGTTTCTTCAACACTACTGAATAAAGACTTTTGCATTAAGGACAAAATCTCCATTAGGATGGCACCATAGCCACAACATCCTCATCTTGGAACAGATTCAGATACAGAGGTTAGCAATATCAGCAAGATTAAACACTGATCTGTATAGGTTCTAACAGACCATACTGTTGGAGGGGTCCTTAGCGATTTATTGCCATTATTTTCTGAGTATGCCCCAATAGCACTGGACATTTATCTTCTGATTCATCTGTTGACAAGGACCTTGAGTGGAACATGCAAAAACCTTATTATCTGCTCCCTTCCATGCTCTATTATTGATTACTGCATAGCATACTATTCACAATGCATGTTCAGCAAGTGCAGACTAGCTTTAAGGATTACAGGCCAGCTGTAAGGAGTGTTAGACTGTAAATGTAATGGGGTTGTTGCTTACAATGAACATGCAGCAGAACGTATTATACTTGCATTCTATTTAATGAGTTTGGGTTAATCACAATCCCTGATTGGGGCAAAGCAATTTAACCCCAGAGTCCAGATAAAATTCATAAGTCGGTATAAAATATTTAAGTACGATTCCAGAAAAGTTGTATAATGAACGATTTTTTTAAGCACTTCTGAAAGACTCAGTGTATGTTAAAAGTTTAATTGAATTGAAGTACCATAAGTTCAAAAATAGATTGCTTTAGCACTAATGCTTAATCTCCGAAACTAGATAAAGGAAAGCACTAGTATTTAGTATAAAGAGATGAAATGAATGCTTTGTTATTTAAGAGTGGACAAGATGATAATAATCAAAAAGACAACAGTGTGGATGTTCTCAGTAGCCACAATTGGCAGTTTGTTAGCACCAGTCAGGAGCCAAAGCGACATGCATGTGCCTATTAAGGGAACAGGTTTTATGTTTATTTATGTTTTAATTTTGAAATAGTCCGGATTTTTCTGTGTCATTTTGAATGTGAAATGTAAGCTTAATCTTACCGTGTTACAATCCTAGGTATTTAATATTGTTCTGTAATGATGTCTGTAATAAAATAACCCAGCTAAGAGACAAGTTATTATTGTAATTCTTTATGATTAATCATACAGTGACACGACCTGAATTACAACAGGTATTATTTAATTAATTAAAGTGCTGGTAATTGTGCAGATCTACATCTGACTTTGAATGTTACGTATTGCAAGTTGAAAGGTTTTCACAGTTTTCTGGTTGTGATAGGTTTGTGCTAGTGTGCCTCTTAATAAAATAAGGACTGGCAAATGTAAGCTTCTGAGTGTAGGTTTGCTCACCAAGCTGGGAGATTCATTTTCAGACATTTCGTCACCATACTAGGTAACTAGTGAGCCTCCAGCTGAAACACTAGTGACATGGCCTGCTTTCCATTTATGTGTTTGGGTTTCCTTGGGTGATTGATGTCATTTCCTGTTCTTTTTCTCAGGGAATGGCAAATGGGATCCAAATCAATGTGTTTGTTGACAGAGTTCCAGTTGGAAGGCCATACTTCTAGGAATTCTCGTGCGTGTCTCTGTTTGGCTTGTTCTAGGTTGGATGTGTTGTCCCAGTTGGTATCCTTCCTCATTTGTATTTAAGGATACTAGTTAGAGTGGGTCATGTCTTTTTGTGGCTGATGAAGGGTTTATCCCCGAAATGCCGATTCTCCTTGGATGCTGCCTGACTTGCTGTGCCTTTCCAGCAATACACTCTCGACTCTGATCTCCAGCATCTGCAGTCCTCACCTTCTCCTTTTTGTGGTTAGGTGATGTTCATGTATCCTGGTGGCTAGTTTTCTGCCTATTTGTTCAATGTAGTGTTTGTTACAGTTCTTGCAAGGTATTTTGTAAATGACATTAGTTTTCCTTGTTTTCTGTATTGGGACTTTCAAATTCATTAGCTGATATTTTAGTGAGTTAGTGGGTTTGTGGGCTACCGTGATGCCAAGACGTCTGAGTAGTCTGGCAGTCATTTCGTGATTTCTTTGACGTAGGGGAGAGTAGCTAGGGTTTCTGGATGCGTTTCGTCTGCTTGTTGGGGTTTGTTGCTGAGAAATCGGCAGACTGTGCTCAATGGGGACCTGTTCTTTTTGAATACACCGTATAGGTGATTTTCCTGTGCTCTGCATAATTCCTCTGTGCTGCAGTGTGTGGTGTCACGTTGAAATAATGTTCTAATGCACCTTCTTTGTGGGTGTTGGGATGATTGCTTCTGCAGTTCAATATTTGATCAGTATGTGTTGTTTTCCTGTAGATGCTGGTTTGAAGTTCACTCTGCTGCAACATCTAGGAATGGCAGTTTGTTGTTGTTTTCCTTCTCTTTAGCGAATTTTATGCCAGTAAAGTATTATGGATGGTCTTGAAGGTTCCCTTTAAATTTGTTTCGTTTAGTGATGACAAAGGTGTCATCCACGTAGCGACCCAAAGTTTGGGTTGGATGGTTGGCAGAGCTGTTTGTTCAAGTCGCTGTATTACTGCCTGTTGGCATCATGGTCATCCACAAACCCACTAAAATAGCAGCTAATGAACTCTAAAGCAAAACTAATGTCATTTACAAAATACCTCACAAGAACTGCAACAAACACTACATTGGATAAACAGGCAGAAAACTAGCTACCAGGCTACATGAACATCAACTAGCCACAAAAAGACTTGACCCATTCCCACTAGTATCCCTACATACAGATGAGGAAAGACACCACTTCGGGTGAGACAACACATCCATCCTAGAACAAGTCAAACAGAGACACGCACGGGAATTCCTAGAAGCATGGTATTCCAATTGGAACTCTTATCAACAAACACAATGACTTGGATGCCATTTACCACTCCCTGAGAAAAGGAACAGGAAATGACATCACCCACCCAAGGAAACCTAAACACAAATAGAAAGTGGGCTATGCCACCAATGCTTCATCCAGAGGCTCACTGATGCTGTTACTTAGTATGGTGACAAAATGTCTGAAAACAAACCTTGCAGCTCAGTGAGCAAAGCTACATGCAGAACCTCAACCTGAGCTACAAATCTTCTCAAAACCCACTAATGTAAGCTTATTCAAATGCAAGCTCTAATGCTTGTAACTGAGTTGACTCATCTAGTATCTTATAAATGTAAAAAAGCTTTATTGATTTACTATTGCATAACCTTGAAAGTGAGAAGACAACAGTTCAGATATATAAAATGATAATATCACAAAACATGCAACCTATTTGAAATCTCAAGATGGGTTGAGAATGGGCTGCTTTATCATTAAACCCCAACCTTGCTTGCATTTTTTGGATGGATATTTAAAAATTCTGTAATACCATTTGGAATTTTATCAGTATAATAGCTAAAATCTCCCTCTCCACCAATTAACATCTGCAAAAACAAGTGAACTTCTTATTCAGGTCATTTAGTGTTAGAAATTTCACTGTGTGCAAATTGGTTGTTGCATTTCCTTAACTGTCACAATTCTGGAAGTTGTACATAAGACATCTGAATCATTGGTTATCTCCGCAAATGGATCTGTGCCCTGTAATCCAGACAGTTTTTTGCTGCCCAATATCTAAATGAATGGTAAGCACAGCGTTGGTATTGGAACAAAGAACACTTGCTTCATACCCCAATTGTTGGAGTGTATTGCATGCTACATTATGAACTTAGGCTTGATAAGCATTCTTACAAAAGAATTAAATAGTTTTATTTGCAATATATATGAATAAACAAAAGTTTACACAGTGGGATCAGTATCTGTGATATGTAAAATTAAAAAAAACTTGATTACTCTCTCTCTCTTTGATTACATATACAACTTCAAACTGAACATCACTCATTATTACATTTGGTACCTATTGAGTTGAAACACATAGGTATTTTTCACACAAGTACAGAGAATAAAATATCTAATCGGTCTGTGAATTTAATTTCCTGACAACAGAACTGTCACTTACAGATGGCTTCAGTCAATAAAAGTCTAGTTTTCTTTTGAAGCATCCGAAAGTTATTTCACCTTTGTATTCAGAATCGGGGGCTGAAGCACATTCCTCTGCCTCTGAACATCATGATAAAATTCAACAAACAATACAGCAAAGTAACTGCCCGTGTACAGATTAAATGTGAGAATACACACATTAGATTAAGCACTGGGATATCAGTAGCCAATTTTGATTTGTTTCTGGATCTTGTCTCAATGCCACCCTTTAGTGACACAATACAATCATGTATTTACAGGTTTACTTTTGACACTCATACCTCATCAGCAATACTCTCAGACTGCTGCAGTGCCATTTATCACAGTGCTTATCTGACAAACAATATTGGATGAGTAGAAATTTTTGTTCCAATTAAACACTGAAGACATTCCCAATACACTTGTTCCACCTCTCCCCATGAGTACACTAAGACCTTCTCAACCCATTTAACCCTGACCTGAGATTTGACCCTATAACCAAGACTACCTATCACAACCTTGCTAGCATGCCAGTCCCAATTCATCTGTTACCCAAACAGAAAGATGGAAAGTAAAACTTGTGGGGTGCTGGCAGGTTGGGATATCTGGTAGGCATGGACGAGTTGAACTGAAGAGTCTGTTTCCGTGCTGTATATCTCTATGACACATACTAAGCTGATTGATATTTCGAAAAGGAGCTCCAGTACTTTCACGTTTGAGCATAATTTGTATTCCTGCTTTTTTTACCCTCTCGAATGCTGCAATGCCTGTATTACCTCTAACCTTGCCTATTCTAATGCTCTGCTACTCATGAATCCCGCACTTAAATAAAAGCGGAATAGTAAGGATGCTGAAAACCTGAAATAAACACATTAAAATAGAAATTACTATAGAAACAGGTCTGGCAGACCACGGGGACAGGAAATCCTCGACACGTAAACTCTGCAGCTTTCCCCACGGATGCTGCTAGAGCCGAGGTTAGAGAGGTGCTGGAAAAGCACAGCAGGTCAGGCAGCATCCGAGGTCTCTGCTCCTGTTGAAGGGCTTTTGCCCGAATCGTCGATTTTCCTGCTCCTCAGATGCTGCCTGACCTGCTGTGCTTTTCCAGCACCGCTCTGATCTAGAGGAGAAAGTGAGGACTGCAGATGCTGGAGATCAGAGCTGAAAGTGTGCTGCTGTCGAACCTCCTGCTCCTTGGATGCTGCCTGACCCACTCTAATCTAGACTCTGGTTCCCAGCATCTGCAGTCCTTGTTTTTACCTTGCTGCTGAGTTTCGCCAGCATTTTCTGTGTTGATCCCCCACACCGACCTTCAGCCTCATTTTAACACTCATCCAGTATATCTCCGTCATTTCCCCCCGCGCCCCCGGATTGACCTCCAGACCAGACAATCCTCCACAGAGATGCACCGGCTCGCGCGCGCGCACACACACACACTCCCGCCGCCATCACATCCCGAGCGCGAGCTCATCGCGCCTGCGCCCCGTCGGTCACATGCTCCCGGCCCCGCCGTCCTCTCGCGATATCTGACTTGTTTCCCCCACCTCCCCCCCCAGTGACGGTGTCCTTGAGGCGCTCGGTGATGGGCTACTGGGACTCGGCCGATGGCGAGCACTGTCCCACCAAAACATGGGCCGCTGCACAGGCTGGGGCAGGCCTCGGTGAGTGCTGGGACCCGGGAGGATTCACTGTTTGCGGAAACAGAGGGACGAGCTCCATCCACCAGCTGAGACTTTAACCTTTACAGAGGGCCAGGGGGTTACTGGGTATTTTATTTCATGTACATACACAGCGTCGGGATGGTATGGCGGGCACTGCCTGAAGACACACTGCAAGCAGATTGAATAGTAACTCGTAAAGGAAAAGATATATACTTATAATCAACCTGATCAGATGTGTATCATGTGTAGAGCGGTGGTACTTGAACCTAGGCCTAGGACAGGTTAAGAGTGTTGCAGGCCTAAAAGGAGATGAGATTGGATGGCACAAGCACATTGGGCCAATGTTTTAATTATTCCATGGGATGTGGATGTTGCTATAGATGTCATAGGCCAGTCCAGTGTTTGGTGCCCATCTCTAGTTACCCTTGAAGTGTTGCTTGCTTGTCCAATTCAGAGAACAGTTAAAAGTCCACACTCTTGTTGGTCTGGAGTCCGTGTTAGCCAATCCAAGTAAAGTGACATATTTTGTTCCCTCAAGGACATTTACAGCAATCAGTAATTAAATTCATGGTTATTACTAGTGAGTGTAGTCATATTTCAGGTTTAATTGTGTTTAAATATGTGAATTAAACTGTCATTCTCAAAGTGCTTGCCTGTACTACTGAATTGCTAACCCAGTGACATCACAGCACATCTTTTCCCTCCAGAAGTGGCCTCTTGTGGACTGTATCATTCTTTTTCCAATTCGTTCCTGGAACATGGGCACTGCTGGCTAGATCAGTATTTATTGTCCATCCCTAATTGACCAGAGAGCATTTAGAGTCAACCACATTGCTGTGGGTCTGGAATCACATGTAGGCCAGGCCAGGTAAGGATGAGAGTTTCCTTTGCTCAAGGGCATTGGTGAACTAGATGGATTTTTCTAACAATTGACAATGATTTCACGATCATCAATAGACTTAATTTCAGATTTCTATTGAATTCAAATCTCACCATTTGCAATGAGGGGATTTGAGGTTCCCAGAACAATGCTTGGGTCTCTGGATTAATAATCTAGTGGTAATACCACTAGGCCATCAGTTCCACTTATCCTTGGAAATAAGCAGGACACTTGCTGGCTCTTTAATGTTTAAAAACACAATCATACAATCATTGAACATGGAAGAAGGCCACTTGACCCATTGGTTGTATGCTGGCCTGTCAGAGGAGCAAATCATGTTCTGCCACTCCTTTACCCTCTCCCCAGATTCCCTATACTGTATATTCTTTCTTTTGATGCATGAGAACAAAATGGTTTCCATTTTAGATTTTATAAGCATGTTCTCATGGGTGATTCACTTGATTCGTTCATCTGTGACAGTGAATAAAACCAATCTCTAGCCTCACGTATTCTTATGCACAAATTTTTTCATCTTAAACCTTGTATTTTTTTTGTACTTGTTTTTGTCCCCTCTTTTCTTTCAACCCGTATTGTCCTGTACATCTAAGCTTGGACCTGTTTTGCTCTTTCTGCCTCTCATCCAAAACACAACAATTGAGAGCCCAGGTCAGTGCGAAAATGACATTGCCTTTCTTTGCCTGATTCTTTTGAGTTGATGAGTGATGCTAGGAATAGCAGAGATTACGACTAGTGCCACAAATAATGTTGAAGTGATGTTTGCGGTGGCCCATGTGCAATAACCGTTAACCTCAGTGGCCTATGACATGCTTCATCAAAGCATCCTTCTCTAGCTTAATCAGATTAGAGTCCCTTGGTTCCCCTTTTGTCTATTCCCACAAGACAGATCATTCTTCGTAATTGCTTTTCTTCCTGATCCTGCACTGTTAGGCTCTTAATGTTGCCCCCACCCCATCCTTTTGACATAACAACTTAGTGGTAGCTCCTGGCAACAAGGCTTAGAGTCATAGAGATGTACAGCATGGAAACAGACCCTAGGTCCAACCCGTCCATGCCGATCAGATATCCCAACCCAATCTAGTCCCACCTGCCAGCATCCAACTCCTATCCCTCCAAACAATTCCTATTCAGATACCCATCCAAATGCCTCTTAAATGTTGCAATTGTACAAGCCTCCACTACTTCCTCTGGCAGCTCATTCCATAAATGTAACACCCTCTGTGTGAAAACGTTGCTCTTTAGGTCTCTTTTATATTCTTCCCCTCTCACCCTAAACCTATGCCCTATAGTTCTGGACTCCCCGAACGCAGGGGAAAGACTGTCTATTTACCGTAACCATGCCCCTCATAATTTTGTAAACCTCTATAAGATCACCCCTCAGCCTCTGACGCTCCAGGGAAAACAGCCCCAGCCTGTTCAGCCTCCCCCTATAGCTCAAATCCTCCAACTCTGGCATCATCCTTGAAAATCTTTTCTGACATTGTTCCAATAGGAAGGAGATCAGAATTGCATGCGATATTCCAACAGTGGCCTAACCAATGCCTGTGCAGCCTCCCAACTCCTGAACTCAATACTCTGACCAATAAAGGAAAGCATACCAAAAGCCTTCTTCACTATTCTATCTACCTGTGACTTCACTTTCAAGGAGCTGTGAACCTGCACTCCAAGGTCTCTTTGTTCAGCAACACTCCCCAGGACCTTACCATTAAGTGTATAAGTCCTGCTAAGATTTGCTTTCCCAAAATGCAGCACCTCGCATTTATCTGAATTAAACTCCATTACCACTTCTCAGCCCATTAGCCCATCTGGTCAAGATCCTGTTGTAATCTGAGGTAACCCTCTTCGCTGTCCACTACACCTTCAATTTTGGTGTCATCTGCAAAGTCGTATGCTCACATTCAAGTCATTTATGTAAATGACAAAAAGTAGAGGACCCAGCACCGATCCTTGTGGCACTCCACTGGTCACAGGCCTCTAGTCTGAAAAACAACCCTCCACCACCACCCGCTGTCTTCTACCTTAGAGCCAGTTCTGTATCCAAATGGCTAGTTCTCCCTGTATTCCGTGAGATCTAACTTTGCTAATCAGTCTGCCATGGGGGAACCTTGTTGAACACCTTACTGAAGTCCATATAGATCACTTCTACTGCTCTACCCTCATCAATCCTGTTTGTTACTTCTTCAAAAAACTCAATCAAGTTTGTGAGACATCATTTCCCACGCACAAAACCATGTTGACTACCCCTAATCAGTCCTTGCCTTTCCAAATACATGTACATCCTGTCCCTCAGGATTCCCTCCAACAACTTGCCCACCACCGATATAGTCTATAGTTCCCTAGCTTGTCCTTACCACCCTTCTTAAACAGTGGCACCACGTTGGCCAAACTCCAGTCTTCCGGCTCCTCACCTGTGACTATCAATGATACAAATATCTCAGCAAGAGGCCCAACAATCACTTCTCTAGCTTCCAACAGAGTTCTAGGGTATACCTGATCAGGTCCTGGGGATTTATCCACCTTTACCCTTTTCAAGACATCCAGCACTTCCTCCTCTGTAATATGGACATTTCGTTGCAGCCTGCTTCCATATTTCTATTAATAGCACCCAGCTCTTTCCTCTGAGCTTTTGAGTGGTCTGTTGACATTGTATTGTTAGATTGCTTGTTCATTGTTTCAGCTTCATTCAGACTAGACAATCATCTTTCAATAGCCAACAAATCTGTCCTCGTTATTGATTCTGTGTGATAACCATGTACAAAGACATCCAACTCCCTCTCTTCCACTGCCTTCTACAGTCCCTGTCCTTTCTGCTCCCCTATTCTCATCAAAGTAGACAACCTCATATTTTTACACTATATATTCTACTTGCTGGCTTTTTGCTCAGTCACATAACCTGTCTATATCTCTTTGCAAACTCTTTGTGTCTTCCCCACACTAGCTTTCTGACCTGTCTTGTAGTTAATTTTGGTGATGTTACAATGCATTTGGTTCCTTTTTATATAAATTTTAGATATTGATGATAAATAGTTGAGGTTATCAGTCCTGATTACTTTGACCCTCCTGTTTTTTTTTCCAGTTTTTCAACTGCAAAATTGCCATTTAAACAAAACTGTTGTTTCCTGTTAGTTAACCAAACCTTTAGTCATACTACTACATCAGCCCTACCCACCATGAGCTTCTTTCTTAGTAACTTTTTGTGTGGTACTTTTTATTGAGTGTCTTTTGGAAATCCAATTACACTGCATCTGCTGATACTTCTTTATCCACCTGTTTGCTAATAAATTAGGCAAAGAGAATTTTCTTTTCACTGACTATGCATGATTTGTATCTTGATTTTTCTAAATGTCCTGCCTACTGCTCCCTTAATATTGAATTCTCAATAGCAGACTTTTGAATAACTGGCTTGTAGTTGCCTGCTTTCTGTCTCCAGGCTTTCTTGAATATATATGCTGTGGTTTTCCAGTCTTGGGTTTTCCAAACTCCAGTTGTCCACTATGCATGGCAAAATGTTTAGAATTTTACAAGATTGCAAACAACACATTCGCTATCTTTGCAGCCTCTTTTTCTAAAAAACATTAGGATGTAGGCTATCAGATTTGGGAATTTGTCAGCCTTTAGTTTCTATTATTTCCTCATACATTTTCTTGAATGATTATAACAAAATTGTACTTCCTCCTTCCATTTTAAATCTTGATTTTCTAGTATTCTTGAGTTGCTTTTGTAATTTCTACTGTGAAGACAGACATAAAATACTTGGTCAAAGTTTCTGCCATTTCCTTGTTATCCATCAATAATTTTGTAGTCCCTTCCTTATTAGGGTCAAATGCTTACTTTAGCTGCTCTTTTCAGTTTCTAATTCTTGCTGATTTCTCTTTTCTTTAAGGCATCCTTTGCTGTATCTGAAGTTTTCCCAATGTTCTGGCCTACTGCGCCAACTATGACAGCATTGCGTTTTGTACTTTTTTCAATTTGATAGTATCTGTAACTTTCTTGGTTTACCATTTTTTCAAAGGAACATATCTTTGCGAGTTATGAAACTTCTTGGATGTGTGCTGTTGATATTTTTTTTAAAACCACTTTACTATTTGAACTATTTTCGTACGTTTGTAATTGCCTTTATTTAAGTTTAAGACATAAATCTTACACCGAGCTCTTGAACTTTCATGCATGTATATGAGTTGATTAGATGAAATACACTTTTTTTAAGTTAGATTTTTCACTTAGCTATGTGATTATTTGTGTTTGAAACAAAGAAATCTTCAGAACAATCCTGTTTTGGATCTCGTTACTCAAGTTTGTGGGTAACATTTGGGAATTGTTTGTGGTAGAGAACATTTAAGTGAAAATTTTTGTTAATAATGGTTATTTTCAACAGTGTGCAATTTTGATGTGATTTTGTTCTCTTCTCCAGGTCTCGTTGGCTCAGCCTATCATATTGTTGCATTGCCACCTAAAAATGTTGTTGAGGCAGTGCGTACAGCAACCAGTGGCACCCTAACTATGGGTAAGGAGGCAATGTGTATGGTATAACCCAGTATGTTTGTTATTTTCAAAGAAATTTTTCTTATTCATTGTTTCTCAGGAGAATCTGTCTTCATCAAGTACTTTTATTGTTTTACTTCCGTACTGTGGATGCTTATGATTCTGGGGAATGTAGTTCTATTTGGCAGCATGAATTCTTAAGAGGCATTGGCATTCTATAGGGTTCTGAAATGCTAGGATCAATGTGGCCTGCTCTGGGGCACTGATAGCACAGCAAAGGAAACGTTAAGCATAAATTTTACTTTAAGTATAAAAGTACCAGTGGGAGTGAAGTATTAAGAAAGAGAAATGAATGTAATATATTGTGTGCTGTTTGAACATTTTGGAAGTGGCTTATGAATCATTCTCCTTTTGGAGCACTTCAGTAATCTTGCTGAATTCTTATAAACCTAAACCAGAATAATATGACCAATATGAGTACGATTTTAGACAGTGTAACAGCAAGGGAACTGTTTGTATGTTAAAATGGCAAGTACTGTTATGCAAACAAAGGAGATGATGACAACAGGTGTAAAGGAGATGTGGAAATTTTTTATATATGGCTTTGACAAACAGCAATTATTGCTCATCCCTAATTATCCTTTCGAAGGTGTGTATATTTAAGATTGAAAGAGAGGAGGGAATCGAACATTATGAAGAAAAGACTGAAAAGTGGGTAAGGAGTGGACGTAGGTTTGTTCGTTGAGCTGGAAGGTTCATTTCCAGACATTTCGTCACCCTACTAGGTAACATCTTCAATTTTCTATTTATATGTTTGGGTATCTTTGGGTTGGTGATATCATTTCCTATGAAAGCAGGAATCATCAGCAGTGCTTTGCCTGGAGGCCCACTGAAGATGTCACCTAGCAGGGTGACGAAACGTCTGAAAATGAACCTTCCAGCTCAGCGAGCAAACCTACATCCAGAACCTCAACCTGAGCTACAAATCTTCTCAAAACTTGTGGGTAAGGTGTGTCAGATCAGTGTGGCAGAGCAAGCTTGAGGGGTCAAACGGCCTACTTCTGTTCGTATTTCTCATTGTCTTAAGGTGGTGGTAAGCCATGGTCTTAAACTATTGGAACGTATCTTCTGTTAAATATAGGAGGGAGTTTCCAGAATTTTGACCCAGTGAAAGAAAAATTTTATAATTCTAATAATCAGGATTGTCTGTGACTGAAGATAAACTTGCAGGTTATGGCATTCCCTTGCATATGTTGTCCTAGTCCTTCTAGGTGTTAGAGTTTTGATTTGGAAGGTGCTTTGAAGAAGCCTGGTCAGCTGCCTCAGTGCAGCTTGCAGATGGTAAACACTGCTGCTACTTATGTCAAGGGAGTATCAAGGGACTATTTAAGGTGGTGTGGCATGCTTATCAAGCATACTGCTTTGGTTTTGCTTCTTGTGTTATTGGAGCTGCTTTCCTCTAGACAAATGGAAAATATTCCAACGCAACTTGTGACTTGAATCTTTAGAGATAATGACAGAATTTGATGAAGTCTGGAGGTGAGTTACTCACTGAAGAATTCCCAGCCTCAAACTTGCTCTTGTAGCTTCAGGATTTAAGTAGCTTTTTCATTCAGTTTCAGTAAGATGGTAACCTCATGAGTTGATAGCAGTGAATGTCAAATGAAAGTGATAGATTATCTATTTTGGAGATATTCATAGCATTTGACTGAATGTTGCTTACCTCTTATCAGCCCGAGCTTCAATTTTATTCAGGTCTTGCTGACTGTGGGCATGAACTGCTTCAGTATCTGAAGAACGGTGAATTATATTGGCACCATGCAATCATAATCAACATCCCCATTCTTTTCTAATGTTAGTGGGAAGACCTTTGAAGTGGTTTTGCAGTAAAGAGACTAGTTGTTGCTGCTAGTATTTCAGATTGTTGAGGTGAAGTAGTATAATTAGGTGTTGGAACAAAATGAGATTGATTTGGGGCAGCATGGTGGGGCAGCATGGTGGCTCAGCGCTGGGGACCTGGCCTCGGACGAACATCTATACGGCATTTGCACATTCTCCCAGTGTCTGCATGGGTGTCCTCCAGGACTTCTGGTTTCCTCCCACAATCCAAAGATGCACAGGTTCGGTGGATTGGCAATGCTAAATTACCCAGAGTGTCCAGGGATTTGCAGGCTAGGTGGGTTAGTCATGGGGAATGCAGGGTTATAGGGATAGGATAGTAGTGGTGGGTCTGAGTGGGTCAGGCCAATTGGTCTATTTCCAAACTGTAGGGATTCTGTGATTCTTTGAGTCGATGAAGATTACTTTATTAGTTTAATGGAGGAGAGTAATATTGAGGTCCAAGGAGAAAGTGGAAAAACAGGATGTGTTTGAGCTCTCTGACACAAGTCCATAAGATATATGAGCAGAAGTAGGCCAACTCATAGGTGATTTCTACCATTCAATGAGAGCATGGTTGACCTGATAATCCCCAATTCCACTTTCTTGCTTTATCCCCATAACCCTTGACTACCTTAAACAATCGGAATTTGTTTATCTCAGCCTTGACTGTACTCTGACCTAGCCTTGACAACCCTCAGCAGTAAAGAATTTTACAGATCTAGCACATGAGATAGAGAGAGAGAGAGAGAAAATATATTCCTAACTTCTGCCTGAATGAGCAACCCTTCACTCTGAGTTTGCCCTCTGCTCTGAGACTGTCCTTCAGGGGGAAATAGCTTTTTCGCATCTATCCTGTCAAGCTCTCTGACAGTTGCGTATTTCAATCCAGCCTCCCCTCACTCTTTTCCATACCTGGGATCAACCTAATGCAATTGTAACTTGCTTTCGATAACTGGTCCAAAACCGTTCACAGTGTTCCACGTGTGGTCTGACCAGTACCTTGTGTAGATTTAGCATGACCTCCAAAACTACCATAGGTCAAAGATGGACTTCATTAAGTGTTTCATTTTATTAAGTAACACTAATATGTAAAATAGATCTAGATTATTTAAGTCTACCAAGAAAGTAAGATAAAAAGACATGGTTAGAAATGAATATAAATTACATTTGTAACAATTACATTAAAATAATAAGACAAAAAAATTGATCAAATTAAAATACATGATGCCATAATGATTAGGGAGACTCCTGTTCCAACAGATGACCATTCTTTATCCTGCACAGTTAGAAAAAAAACTTGACAGTTAAGCCTGCATTATCTAGAGTCATTGCATGATTATCATGCAGTATTTACTGTCCTAGAATTTTGTGGACCCACTGCTTTTTACATTATTAATTTTGTTTGGCATCTGCATAAAGAAATCAGGTTGTGTTCAGTATATCCTCAATCTTCCTTTTCAATAGATTGAATTCTGGACTATTCTTATCAGGTATTGTTTGATCAAAAACCTTGTAATTAGCAATTACCACATTATATTTTGAAATCTGTCTTTTGAGCAATATAATAAGCCCTAATATCCATTTGCTTTTTAGCTGCACTTGGTGCAATTTTTGGAGTAACGACCTGCCTTACTTCACAAATAAGAGGAACAGAAGATGATCCATTGAATTATTTCATTGGGGGCTGTGCATCAGGAATCCTTCTTGGAGTGAGAAGTGAGTGCTTGTTACTGTGGTCTGGTGAATGAATTTTTTGAGAAGTTTGTTATGGCTGCTGGAAAACAATACGTTCAAAACAAATATTTTTCTTTTAAGGAAATTTGACAATGCAAAGAACTCATTAGATTTAATCTCTCTTATTTTTGTTACATTTTTTATGAGTTGGACAAAGATGATCTAAGAGACAGCATAAACAGGTCAAACTAGTTAAAATTGCAAAAAGCAAGGAATTAAAGCATCTCAGTCTGAATGTGTACAGCATTTTAAACAAGACAAATGTGTTGATAGAATGATTAGAAATTAATAAGTATGATATGATCCCCAATATAGAGACATGTTTGCAATGTGACCACAGCTAAGTTCTGGATATAAAGGGGTTTCTTTTGGAAAGACAGGAAGAAAATAAGGTGGAGTGTCTCTATTAATAACGCAGCGTGATTGTGAAAAATGATTTGTTTCAGAGAATCAACATGTAAGATCAGTTTCAGCAGAGATATGAAATAACAGAAAAAGCAAGTAACTATTGGGAATATCTTCCCTTCATAATTACACTAAAGGAAGGAATATGAAGCGATGAATAACTGTAAGAGAGATTTCACAATTAATGTGGTAAAGTTTAAATTTGGATTAGATCAATGAAATTGACAAAAGTAGCCTGTAAAATTAGTTCATAGGGTATATTTGAGAGTGTTTTCTTGGAATGAGACAGGATTAAATAATCACCTCATGGCAAAGGATCCTCTAGATAAGATTGAATATAACAAAATAGGAATTAACATTCCGTTTGAGCAGAAGGAATTTGGATCTGAAGCTAATGGTTTAGTCTTATAGCTCTTTATGAAAATAGAGGTGGCTAATGTGGAGTAAGATGATTGAGAAGCAGTGGCAGGCATTTAAGAAGATATTTCCTAATTCCCAACAGTTACTCCATTTAAGAAGGAAAGGTTCCAAGAAGGGTCTTTGGCTAGCTGAATAATTTAGAGAAAAACAATTGAAAAGAAATATGCAATGTGGAAAGATTAGTGATAGCCCAGAACGTTGTTAACATTTTATTAACAAAGGTTACTTAAAAGTAACAGTTTGCACGTTCTCCCCGTGTCTGCGTGGGTTTCCTCCGGGTGCTCCGGTTTCCTCCCACAGTCACAAAGATGTGCGGGTCAGGTGAATCGGCCAAGCTAAATTGCCCGTAGTGTTAGGTAAGGGGTAAATGTAGGGGTATGGGTGGGTTGCGCTTCGGCGGGTCGGTGTGGACTTGTTGGGCCGAAGGGCCTGTTTCCACACTAAGTCTAATCTAATCTAAAAAAAATCTAATCTAAAGATGGGGAAGTTGGAGTATACGAGAAAACTATTAAGAAATGTTAGTGCTTCTACAAGTATATAAAAAAAATCTAATTAAATAAGCTGGTCTCTTTAGTGGGGAGATTTGTTGAATAAATAATGGGGAACAAGAAAATGGCAAAGCATTTGAAAACAAAACAAAATCAATAACTGCCTTCACTTAGAAGACACAATGTCCCAAAAATTGTAGAAAATCTTTAAACAAATGGAAAGAGGATTTTTAATAATTAGTTTGAGTAGAGAAAGGGTACCTTGCAAACTAACGAAACTAAAGGCTGATAGGTCATCAAGCTATGGGACTGTGTCCAAAGGACTGGAAAGAAGTAGCTGAAGTTGATGCAATAGTTGTAATCTTCCATAGTTGTTTAGATTCTGGAAAAGTCTCTACAGATTGGAAAACTGCACATGTTCCAAGTAAAGTGAGAGCTGTAAAGCAAATCACTGTAGACCGGTTAGTCTAATACCGAGTATTGGTAGAAGGCTAGAATCCATTATTAAGGAGGTAGTGCATACATTTAGAAAATAATAGTACAATCAAACAGAGTCAACATTGATTTGTGAAAGGAGAATAGTCTGACAAATTTATTTTGATTATTTGAGGATGTAACAAAATGGGTGGATAAAGAGCAACTGGTTGATGCAGTGTATTTGGATTTCCAAAAGACACGTGATAAGGTAGCATATGAATTATTATTATTCAAAATTAGATCTAGTAATATTGGGTGTGGTATATTAGATTGGATTGGATAGGAGATTGGCAAACTAGCAGGAAACCGATTCTGGTTAATAGCTCATTTTCAGGTTAGAAAACTGTGTTAAGTGCTAGGACCTCAGGTTTTTGCCATCTACGCTAATGATTTGGATCAAGGGACAGACTGTGTAATTTAGCTAAATTTGCTAATGATACAGAGCTAGGTAGGAAAGTAAGTTGAGGATATGAGGAGTCTACAAAGGGATAGTTTCGTGAGTGGGTAAAAAATTCTGGATGAAGTGTAGTGTGGGCATGTCTGAGATCTAATTGAGCAGTAAAGGAGAATATTATGTGAATAGAAAGAGACTGTGGAATGCTCCAGTACAGAACTATCTGGGTATCCTTGTAAGTTAATCTTGAAGGAGTTAGGAAGGCATCTGGAAAATATTAGTCTTTCTTACAAAAGGATGGAATATAAAAGAGGAATGTATTGCTACATTTGTATAAGGCATTTTTGAGGGCAGTCTGCACTGGAAGTGTGGATCTCTCATTTAAGCTGAAAATATGTTGTTGGAAAAGCGCAGCAGGTCAGGCAGCATCCAAGGAGCAGGAGTGTCGACGTTTCAGCCATGAGCCCTTCTTCAGGAAAGGGCTCATGCCCGAAACATCGACTCTCCTGCTCCTTGGATGCTGCCTGACCTGCTGCGCTTTTCCAGCAATACATTTTCAGCTCTGATCTCCAGCATCTGCAGTCCTCACTTTCTCTCTCTCATTTAAGGCAACGATGAGCAATTTATTATTTCAGAAGGTTGTTAGTCTATGAAATTCTCTTCTACAGAAATAGGTGAAAGCTGTGTCATTGAATATACTCCGACACAAGTCTGCGTTTATTTCTTAAGATCTTATATCTAGGTAAAGGCATTGAGCTAATTTTCTAGTTTTATTAATTAACATCTACCTGAACACATCAATTCAAAATGAAGTTGGGCTGTTGGAGCATATAATAGTGAGAGAATACTTTGGTGGAGGGATCACAATTCAGTTAGAGTCAGCATAGTTAAGAGAAAGGACTGACTTAGACTAAGTGTGTATGTATTCAGTCCAGGGAAAGACCAGTTTATGAATCTGAAATGTGATTTCACAAACGTACACTGGAAGCAGCTGCACAAAGATAAGTCAATATCGGAGCAGTGGGAATGGGGACATTTAAGAATGAATGGGATAGTATACTCCCACAAAAGAAAAAGAATGGAACAGAGAAATCCAAGCACAACTGAATGTGAAAGAGCAGAGTGGGATCAGGCAAAGAGGAGAAGCTTGTGTTGTATTTCAAGTGTTAAATATTGCAAAAGCCTGGAGGAACACAAAGTATAAAAATTCGAAATAAATTAGGAAAGCAGAGAAAGGGTATTAAAACATTTTGGAAGTAAAATCAAGGATAACACAAAGATATTGTATAAATACATAATGATCTTGTACAGAATTTGAATATTCTTCAAAGGAGGCTTGAATTAGGGCAAATGCAAGAATTGACACATTTCAAACTTTCAGTTTTAGAATACATTAGAAAAATGCTGTTGATTGGTTGGCAAGTCAACTTTGGCCAAGGCATTGCGATGATGGGAAACAGCAGAAGATCAATGTCTTTCCTAGTTCTTGTGTACAGATGAACCTCGATTATCTGAATGAGATGGGTGGGCAGTATTTTGTTCGGATAACTTGTGATTTGGTTAACTGATTCAATGCCTCTCCTCTGCGACTCTGAAGTTTCCTTTTTCCTTGCACTAGGGACTTGCAGCATTGCTGAAGCCTTCCGCTGTATGCACCCCCATCCCACCTCCCCAACCACTCCCATCAATTCAGTGGGATTGACACAGGAAACACTTGCTAGGTGAGCTCAGGAGACTAGGCAGCAGCACACAGCGTGAACCCCCCCCCCCCCCCCCAACCAGATTGGACACCAACAGCAAGACTGCTGCTGCCTTTGGGCGATGAGTCTCAAAATAGCACACATGGAGCCACACATACAACTTTTTATTTCAAGTTTTTTGACAAGTTCCACCTTTGCCCTATACAGGACAATGTTGGAGAGATTATCTGGGGAAGGGGGTTTTGAGTACACCCCTATGTAGAGTCCAGGGAAAGTGTGGGGAGAAAGAGAGAGAGGGTCATTTGGAGGCGGTGCCTGGGATCCCATCGATGTCCAGGACTATTCTCTGCTGCATTTCAGTAAGCTGAATTCACTTTTAATCATTGTAAACAAAAAACATTGGAAATACCTCTTTGATGTAATGTTTTTATTGGGACCTTGAGATCATCTTCAGATAATCTGAAATTTGGATAATTGATATCCGGATAATCGAGGTTCCTCTAACTCAAAATAAAGCAAAAGGTTTTAAAATTTAAGATAATCACATGAACTCAACCTGACTTATTTACACTTGGTAGATGCAATGTGCATTAGTATGCAGGGACCTGTACTGTGCAATCAAAAGGGATTATGTTCATGGATAAAACAACAAGATCAGTGGAAGGTGTTAAGAAAAGAATGTTACGAGATGCAGAACCAGGCAAATCCTTAAGGTTAAGAACTCCATTTGCCGCCAAAGATATCTTAAAATACAAGAAATGGCTCTTAGGGTGTAAGTTTGCTTGCTGAGCTGGAAGGTTCGTTTTCAGATGTTACTTCACCATATTAGGTAACATCGTCAGTGAGCCTCCGGATGAAGCACTGGTGGCATGTGGTCAACTGCAGTCGAAGTGGTGTCCTTCCTTATTTGTATGTGAGGATAATACTGAGAGTGGGTCAAGTCGTTTTGTGGTTAGTTAATGTTCATGTATCCTGATGGCTAGTTTTCTGCCTGTTTGTCCAATGTAATGTTAGTTACAGTTCTCGCAAGGTATCTTGTAAATGACATTAGTGTTGCTTGTATAGAGTCTTTCAAGTTCATTAGCTGCTCGTTTAGTGTGACGGTGGGTTTGTGGACAATGATGCCAAGCGGTCTGAGTAGTTTGGCAGTCATTTCCACGATATCTTTGAATGGCTTTTAACTTGAAAGGAAGCATCCCAAAAGACATTTGATAAAGTCTATCATAGGGTACTAACTATTAGTTGAAATGGAAATTCATAGAAAGATGATGACTTATTGACCTGACTAGGAAATTGGCTGAATGGCAGGGGACAAAGCATGGGTGTAATGACTTAATGAGATAAATGGCCTACTTCTGTTCCTGTATTGGTGGTACATTTTGATTAATCTATATCTCCATTCTCACTAGCAAGTGCCAAACTTCAATTTGAGATACTTGCCTTTGAAGTAGGTAACCTATTGCCTAGATTCCTGTATGTTGTAACAGTATAGCAAAAGAAAATGGCAATCATTCCGTTATGCAAGTTATCATTGATGGTAAAGTGTCATTGGGGGGTCAGATTCAGAAATGAACAAATTGGTAAATGGCTTTTGTGAGGAGGCCTTTGATTCTTCTTAAACCGAGGGTGGTGTAGATGCCTCATTTCTTTTTCTCTCTGAATTTTTGTAGAATTTTCTTTGTCACTCTTTTGGAACACGCTATAAAACCCTACAAATCTGTAGCAAAGGTGTTATGCTTTTCATCCTCCCAAAGAAGTTAACTTAATAATTACATTGGACTGCAAGTTGGATAGTTTCACATGAGCATGCAGGTCTGTAGAGGGGAAATAATTATGGATAACATTACTGAGACTATCTTTATATCTCATCGGCCTTAGTGCATCCCTCGCCAGATTTTTAATTTCATTGGACTAGTTTTCTACCGGGCCTTCCCACTCTAAACTTGTAAATTTTATTTTGCATTTTTTCATTATTGTCCATGTTACATTAAATAAATAGTGAAAAAAGTGCAGTAGTCATCCTCAGTGGCATTTTAAAAATAACAAATATTGCAGGGTAGAATAGATTTTATATATTTTTGTTTGAATTGAACCAATTCTTAGGGGTGTGTGTGTGTGTGTATAAAAGCCTGGTTGGCAGGAATAACACACATTCTAATTGGTCAGATATATGCTGTATTAGGAGAAAAGGAAGGGCTCATGCCCGAAACGTTGATTCTCCTGCTCCTTGGATGCTACCTGACCTGCTGCGCTTTTCCAGCAACACATTTTCAGCTATATGCTGTATTAGCCAATATTACTGGTTGTTATTAAATTATCTGAAAATATTGGTTGTCATCTGGTAAGACAGTGTTGAATGTGGAAGTGCATCAGCATGCAGGGCTCCACAGCATGTTTGCCCTGTTGGGTTAGCAATGTCACTGGTGGCTAGGCCATGTCAGCCAAATGGATGATGACTGCATCCCCAAAGTTACCTGCTCCTATGGTGAGATGCTGTTACCACAAGACAAACTTGCCACCCACATTTGCAATAAATGAACGACAGTAAGACTTCAAGTTAGTCAGATCGGAGCCAATACTTGGGAAGTCCTTGTGCTGACTGACGTGCAGGAGACTAGCAGTCAAGAAGTTATAAAGAGAGCTGAGGATAAAAGAAATGACCAGATGATTGCAACATTTAAGAGGCATTTGGATGGGTATATGAATAGGAAGGGTTTGGAGGGAAATGGGCCGGGTGCTGGCAGGTGGAACTAGATTGGATTGGGATATCTGGTCGGCATGGACAGGTTGGACCGAAGGGTCTATTTCCATGCTGTACATCTCTATGATTCTATGACAGAAAAGTGATAGCATTAAAAACAAGAGTTGACTTTGGGCTAACATTGCTCATTTGTGCCAGTATGAAAGGAGTTCCCATTCACACATTGGCCTTTGCAGTCACTATGGCGATCCTCCATATGGAAGCAACGTAGAGTCTGGGCAGAGACCATCATTTCCCAGGGTGAACAGATGCTGTTAAGTGTATTATGTTAGAGTTACTATTAAGTTGAATTATAACCTTATGCCCAAATTTTGTATCTGGACGTCCTAACAAACTAAGTAATCCTGGATGAGACATTCAATGAATTACTAGAATGTGATGGGCTGATTCCCAAATCTGTGGTCATTTCTTTTAGGATGAATGCTGTCCTCAGAATTCTACCCATTTTAATTTTGTGCTTACCTTCAGGTTCTTGAACTATATACTATACAGTGGCCAGCAGAGTGGCAAACGTTCTAGTAATGACCAGAAGGAATGGTAGAGTTTTCAACAAATATCTATTGTGGAGGTTCCCTACAGTGAGAGGGCTGTATAATTGGGAGATTTTCAATTGTGATGATTCTCTGATTTATTCTAAAAGTAGTTTGAATTTGGGGTATCTGAGTTAAATTTATTATTCCCTCTTTTCCCCAAGTTGGATATAAGAGCTGTTTATCTTGTTTGACTGGAGACATTACAATTGAAGGACATCAGTGAATGGCCCTGAAGGATACTGCTATCTAAACTTGTTGTTTCTAATGTTGTCCACTAGATAGCACCAGATGGTTTTATGAAAACATTAAGGACCAAACATGGTAATATTCTCTCACCTAATTATTTCCCATGATTTGTGATTTAATACAGACATTTGAAACTCTGCATGCTAATACCTATATCCTAACTAGCTTTTAAGGGCTTCCAGTATACTTCAGGGTTATAATCCCTAATAGTAAGTGATTGAAGTTTGTGATTATTACAAAGTTTTGCATGTGTTGCTTTAGGTATGCAGTTAGTGTTTTCAGGTGTGTGGGGATTTCTCCAGAGTACATATTAAATGTTTCATTTCAATGTTTTAGTTTAGTATTTGTTTCAGTAATGTGAAACAGTACTGCTATAATTTTGCAAAACAAAAACTATAGTGGTTTCTCAACCTAATGCATTCAGAAATATGTTAGAAACTCAGTAAGTATGGCAGCATTACTGTAGAGATAAGATAATGTTTTAGGTTTATGATGCTTTGTCAGAATTTTCTAATTTTAATACAAGAATACCGTGACTCTCTTCACAGCTCATAGCTATATGACTGGTACCTCTGCCTGCCTTGGCCTTGGCACACTCGCAGCTCTCACAAAGATGGGCACGATGGAAGGCTGGCGCTTATCAGGACCTCCAAAACTTTGAAAGCAGCTGAAAACACCACAAGCCAATAGTAATTGTAGTGTTTTGTGTCTAATAAACCCAAAATAATTCTGCCTCTGTGTCACTTCAAAGCATAATTGTAAACCTTAGCCAAGTATATGTATTGTGTTTTGCTACAGGACGTTGAAGGAGTGAAAGTAACTTTAATCTTTCTATTTTCAGCCTCTTTAATTTTCTTTTCTCTTGGGCAACTTGTGGCCCGCATGAGATTCTGATAGGGAAAGAGATCCAACATATTTGTGCTAGACACTGTGACTCTTGCATAGTGGGCAGGTGGTTACGGCCCTATTCATGAGATGCCCGTTTTTTAGCTTGTGGCACCCCACAGTTGCATTCATCAATGAACATTAGGCTTTTACTAGACACACCAGCAGAACTTTTAACTATCATTGTGGAAAGTGAGCTGGTTTAACTGCTCCATTTAAAAGGTGAAGGTAATTAGTAATCATTAAAGATTGTTTGTTTGATTAAAGAGATTGGACCCTTTTTTACAGTGTTTATTTTGAAGCAATTTGTTTTCTCCACATGAAACCAGTATTCTTTCAGCTGTAAAACTTACATCTAACAAACAATGTCTGTGACATAAGCTAATAAAAAGTCAGTTATAATGCTATGTTTAATTTCATGTGACTTGCATAGTAAGATTCTAAGACAGACATGATTCCCATAGTTTATGTTGAAATACTGATAATAAACAGTAAAAACTGTGAACATCCAATGCTTTATGTGAACATGTACAAAGTTGCAGGGGAATAGAGAAAACTCAATCACTTTTTTTTTAACTGTATGGTTGCTTCCAGCTGTGTCATAGTCATACAGATGTACAACACGGAAGCAGATCCTTCAGTCCAACTCATCCATGCTGACCACATATCCTAAATTAATCTAGTCCCATTTTGCAGCACTTGGCCCTTCCTATTTGTATACCCATCGGATGCCTTTTAAATGTTGTAATTGTACCAGCCTCCATACATTTCCTCTGGCAGCTCATTCCATACATGCACCATCCTCTGTGTGGAAAAATTGCCCATTACGTCCCTTTTCGATCTCTCTCCTCCCTTTAAATTTGCGCCCTTGAGTTCTGGACTACTCCACCTCAGGGAAAAAGACCTTGTCTATTTACCCTATCCATGCTCTTCATGATTTTACAAACTTCTATAAGGTCACCTGTCAGCCTCTGAAACTCCAGGGAAAACAGCCTCAGTCTATTCAGCTTCTCCCTATAGCTCAAAACCTCCAACTCTGGCAACATTCTTGGAAGGATTCAGAAAAGATTTACATGTTTCACAGCATCCTTCTTATAAGAGGGAGACCAGAATTGCACACAGTATTCCAAATGTGGCCAAACCGATGCTCTGTACGACTGCAGCATAACCTCCCAATTCCTACACTCAATGCGCTGATCAATAAAGGAAACTAAACCAAGTGTTGTCTTCACTATCCTATTAACATGTGATGCCAATTCAAAGGAACCAAGAGTCTGCACACAAGTCTTTTTGTTCAACAACATTCCCCAAGACCTTACCGCTACGTGTAGAAGTCCTGTCCTGATTTGTTTTTCCAAAGTGCACTTCTCAACCCATTGGCTTATCTGATCAAGATCCCATTGTACTGAGGTAACTACTTTTGCTGTCCACTGCACGTCCAATTTTAGTGTCAACTGCAAGCTGAATAACTATATCTCCTATGTTTGCATCCATATAGATGAAAATGATGCACTCAGCACCGATTTTTATGGCACACCACTGGTCACAGGCCTCCAGTCTGAAAAGCAACCCTCTACCTTCAAGCCAGTATCCAAATGGCCAGTTCTTCCAGTATTCCATTTGATCTAACCTTGCTAACCAGTCTACAGTGAGGAACCTTGTCAAATGCCTTACTGAAGTCCATACAGCTCTCATCCACTGCTCTGTCCTCATCAATTCTCTGTTACTTCTTCAAAACACTCAAATCAAGTTAAAGTGAGACATGATTTCCCATGCACAAAGCAATGTCCCTAATCAGTCCTTGCCTTTCCAAGTACATGTAAATCCTATCCCTCAGGATTCCTTCCAACAACTTGTCCACCACTGATGTCAGGCTCGCTGGTCTAAAGTTCCCTGGCTTGTCTCTGATATCTCAGCAAGGGGCTCTGGCTTCGCACAAGAGTTCTAGGGTACACCTGATCAGGTCCTGGGGATTTATTCACCTTTATGCATTTTAAGACATCCAGCTCCAGCACCACCACCTCTGTAATTTGGATATTTTTCAAGATGTCACCAACTTTTTCCCCACATTGTATATCTTCAATGTCCTTCTCCACTGATGCAAAATACTTGTTTAATATCTTCCCATCTGTGGTCCCACACATAGACTGCCTTGCAAATCTTTGAGGGATCCTATCTCTCCCTAGTTACCCTTTTGTCCTCAATGTACTTGTAAAATCCATTTGGATTCTCCTTAACTCTATTTGCCAAAGCTATCTCGTGTCCCCTTTTTGTTTTCCAGATTTCCCTCTTAAGTATAATCCTACTGCCTTTATACTCTAAGGATTCACTTGATCTCTGCTGTCTGTACCTGACCTATGCTTCCTTTTTCTTGACCAAAATCTTAACTTCTCTCGTCATCCAGCATACCCTACACCTACCAGCCTTGTCTTTCACCCCTGACAGAAATATACTGTCTCTGGGTTCTTGTTATCTCCTATCTGAAGGCTTCCCATTTTCCAGTCATTCTTTTACCTGTGAGCATCTGCTGAACCCTGCACACACACACACACACACACACACACCCCCCAATCAACTTTTCCTGACAGAGGTTTAGTCTTCCAACCCATGGAGAGTTCAAGTGAATCCAGAAGCAAATCTCTACTTCTCTGAAAGAGATAATTGATGGTGATAGGACAGTTTGTTCCTGTGCGCAGGTGGAGTTTTGGAGCGGGGACAGAATAGTCTGAATAATAAACTTTTGAAGGGAAATGTTAAGTTTGACAATTCTTTGACTGTCTGGTTTGGGTAGTAGTATAGAAAGATCCCAAACTGCCAACTTTTCCTCTGCTAGGATCATGTTTGGGAGTGATGCCAGTGAAGTCAGTTCAATTACCCCAGAGCAGGGAACAAGACTGGGATGTTTACGCTTTATATGGCTCAGCATCAGCCCCAAGAGGTATTTCTCAAATCGTTGAGATATCTCTCTTTACATTTGATGTTGGAATTTTGTCAGTTGGAATCCTGACTGTAGGGGCCAGTTTTGCAACAACTAAAGCAAACTTCCAAAGCTCAGCCCTGCTGAATGTTGTCAATATTTCTTTAACCCCCTAAGCCAGTTTCAAGCCAGTGCTCCTAATTGCTTGCAGAGGATGGAGGAGTGATGTCTGTGGCACATGTGTGGAATCACATTGTATTTATTTTTTCCTAAGATCATGCTAATTTACTGCCATGATCTGTTCACATGAAACTGAAGTGAAAATTCATCATTCCATAAGGTCATTAATAACAGCTGTGTGGCTAACAGTAGCGCCACTGACTAAAGAGCTTTCTGTAATGGGTTATCCTTGAGCTACTTAAGTACAAAACATCAGCACTGACTTCCTCAGCTTTATATTCTTGTTAATTTATTGAGCAAGATTTTTGCTTAATCTAAATCTCCATTTTCCTAACTGTCCGGTGTTCTGTTTGTACTGGAGCTTGATGACCTCAATTTTAACCATCTCTTCCTTCTCTTCATTGAACTATACTGAATTGATGCTTTGATGTTTAATATGTTAAAATACCTTTTTGTGACTTTTTTGTTAAAGTAGGTCAGTGCTACTGAGTGAAGCATGCTCTCTAATTTTGTCATTTACAATAAAAAGGATGCATTCCAATTACAATAAACACTTGTAACTTAGCAACCAATCTCAGACATTCAAGTTAAAATAGATATTAGGAGTAACAAGGATTGGGGAAAATGACTAAAGGAATTGTTGAAAGTATTGGATGATGTGCTACGTAAAAGTGAAGGCGTGTCTGCTCTTGCGCAATCCTGCCAACCTGATGCCTTCTGAAGTGGCTGTTATGTACAGTGCACGATCTGCAGGTTCTGCCACGTTTGGGTCAGGTTGTAGTTGGAAGGTTGGGTAGATTGGTTGTAGGTGGCTCATGCCTTCCCCTTGACATGTTGGTTTTGCCTCTTCTCTTGACGTATTCAGTGCCTTGCTGATTGAGCTTTCTCCATTTTGTTCACACCCAAACCAGGGGGTTCTATGACTTGGCAGAGATGTTTGATCTCTTTTGGGATGTTTTGAGTACACCACTGAAGTGTTCCCACTGTCCTCCTGGGAGTCTTCTACCATGACTGAGTTCATCATGGAGCAGTTGTGTAGGGAGTCAGGACTAGAATCTGGGCTGGTTTTGTGTAACTAGCATCTCTGTGCTGGTTAAGTTGACTTGGAAGATGCCATTTCCTTGCTGCTGGTCTGGGAGAATATGTTGCAATACATACTGCTAATGCTTCTCCAGTGCTTTGTGGCTCCTTGGCCATCCAATTCTCCAAAGTTTGGGGACCACTATAGCCATGGCCTTGGGTTTGAGATCTGATCCTCCAATACTTTATTCTTTCAGTCAGCTAAAGGCTGAGCTAATGCATTGGAGGCAATGATAAATCATTTCATTGTGTCTGCATTGAATGGAGACTGAAAATGTGTTGCTGGAAAAGCACAGCAGGTCAGTCAGCATCCAAGGAGCAGGAGAATCGACGTTTCGGGCAGGAGCCCATCTTCAGGAATTCGGGCTCATGCCCGAAACGTCGATTCTCCTGTTCCTCGGATGCTGCCTGACCTGCTGCGCTTTTCTGGCAACACATTTTCAGCTCTGATCTCCAGCATCTGAAGTCCTCACTTTCTCCATTGAATGGAGACTCACAAGATACAGAAAATGCTTTTTTATTTTGCTGGGTTTTGCTGTTGATAGTCATTAATGGTAGGAGATGCTCTGTCAGCAGCTGGTTGGAAGAGGACATTAATTTTCTCTGTACAATAGCAAAATACTGTGGATGTTGGAAATCAAACAAATATGTAAACTGTAGGAAATTTGTACTTTTTCACCACAGATGCTGCATTGTTATAACATTAGAATTATCATAGTATCCCAACAGTGTAGAAAGAGACTGTTCAGCCCGTTGAGCCGGAACTCACCCTATTTATGTTACCCTGTATTGCCCGTGGCTAGTCCACCAATCCTGTCCATCCCTGCTCACTATGGGGCAGTTTAGCGTGGCCAATGCACCTTAAACTGCACATCTTTAGACTTCAGGAGGAAACCAGAGCAGCCATATAGACACAGGGAGAATGCAGCAGCTCCAATTTTCCAAGCTGGAATCAAACCTGGATCCCCTGTGCTGTGAGAACAAAAGAAAGATGGAAATGTCAAAGTTATAAAAGCCAATAAAAGGATCAGGAAGAAGAAAATAGTTGGTCTGATAGAGTGGTGGATTGGAGTGATTAATTTATTTTCAGTTAGATGTTTTGAAACACAAAAGGCAGTAGTAATGGGTATACTGACGAGCCAAATGCCATGTCCACATGAGGTGTGAATGGCCATATATCTGCATATAACATGAAGAGGTCAAGAAAGAAATAAACCATCAAAAGAAAAAGGACACAAAAAAACCAAGATGCAAGCAAAGATTATGATCTAAATTTCTTCGACTCAGTATGACTCCAGAGCAGTAGATTAAGCAAGCTGTTTCATTTTTTATATTTCAAAAATATACTTTATTCATTAAATTATTTGGAGCTTTTACAATTGGTCATGCCATTCTTGTGCACACATTGCATTGCTTTCCGTACAGACATCGAAATTTATTTTTCCTCTATACAAGTACATTTACTATCCAGCTCTTCTGCTGAGGCGTCAGCAGAGCCCAAATGGCTGGATGGGCCCCCTGTTCTTCTTAGGCAGGCAGATGTTACACAGTGGTCTTTTTCCACATGCTTCAGCATGTCCCTCAACACGTAGTCCTGGACCTTGGAATGTGCCAAACTGCAACACTCAGTCGGGGTCAACTCCTTCAGCTGGAAGATCAACAGGTTTTGGATTGCTCAGAGAGCGTCCTTCACTGAGTCGATGATCCTCCAGGCACAGTTGATGTTCATTTCGGTGTGCGTCCCAGGGAACAGGCCGTAGAGCACGGAGTCCCATGTCATGGCGCTGCTTGGGATGAACCTCAACAAACCACTGTATTTGTCTCCAGACTTCCTTTGCATAGGCACATTCCAGAAGGAGGTGTGGGATAGTCTCGTTCGCCTCCCCACCCCGCCTCAGACGCTTCGAGGGCAGTGTGTGGAGCGGCTGAGAGTCCGGGCGTGCATAAAGGATCTCACAGGCAGAGCCCTTCTCACCACCAGCCAAGCCATGTCCTGGTGCTTGTTGGAAAGTTCTGGTGATGAGGCATTCTGCCAAATGGCTTTGACAGTCTGTTCAGGGAACCGCTCGATAGGATCCACCCTCTCCTTTTCCCGAAGGGTCACAAGGACACTACGTGCTGACCACTTCCTGATGGACTTGTGGTCAAAGGTGTTTTTCTTCATAAACTTCTCCACGAAGGACAGGTGATATGGAACGGTCCAATTCCCTGTTGCCCAAATCTTTGTACAGCGAGTACCTTCGGACCCGGTCCATCTTTAACCACCATATAAACTGGAAGATGGCCCAGGTGAGTCAACGGCACAGGTTCTAGGAATAGGCCAGACCTGTGCCACGTATAATAGCAATGACAGTGCCTCACACCTGATGACCAGGTTTTTTTCCGCGATGGGGAGCGACCGTAGCTTCCAACTGCCCAGTTTCTGTCTCACTTTGCTGATACGCTCCTCCCAAGACTTGGCGCACGCCCCAGCCCCCCCGAACCAAATACCCAGCACCTTCAGGTGGTCAGTCCTGATGGTGAAGAGGATCAAGGATTGTTCAGCCCAGTTCCCGAAAGCATAGCCTCGCTCTTGCCTCGGTTTACCTTGGTCCCCGAGGCCCGTTCGAACTGGTCACATATGCACATGAGTCTGCGCACGGACAGCAGACCCGAGCAGAAATAGGTGACGTCATCCATGTACAGGGAGGCCTTAACCTGCAGGCCCCTGCTGCCAGGAATAGTCACCCTTCTCAGGCTCGCATCCTTCCTGATGGACTCGGCAAATGGCTCTATGCAGCACACAAACAAGGTAGGAGAGAGGGCAGCCCTGCCTGACTCCAGATCTAACTGGGAAGTTATCTAATTCCCACCCATTGATTGAGACTGCACTGACAATGTTGGTGTAGAGCAGTCTGATCCAATTGCAGATTCCCTCCCCAAAGCCCATTTTGGAGAGAACATCTCTCATATACCTGTGTGATATCCTGTCAAAGGCTTTCTCCTGGTCCAGGCTGATGAGGCAGGTGTCCACCCCCCGTCCTGCACGTAGGCGATCGTATCCCTGAGGAGTGCGAGACTCTCAGACATCTTCCTGCCTGGCACAGCACGGGTTTGGTCAGGGTGAATCACCGACCCCAGAGCAGACCTGACCCGGTTGACGATTACCTTTGACAGAATTTTGTAATCTGCATTCAATAGTGAGATTGGTCTCCAATTTTTGAGTTCCTCCCTCTCCCCCTTCCGCTTGTAGATGAGTGTGATGATGCCTTTCCTCTTGGATTCACTCATGGTACCTGCCCGAAGCATACTGACATACACCTCCAGCAGGTCCTGACCAATCAAGTCTCACAGAGCGGAATAGAGCTCGACTGGTAAGCCGTCGCTTCCGGGAGTTTTATTCTTTTCGAAGGACTTGAGGGCCTTGTCAGCTCGTCCAGAGATAGCGGCTGGTCCAGCCTCTCACGTGTTCTGTCGTCTAAGACCTCCGTGATAGAGGACAGGAACGACTGGGAGGACGCGCTGTCGGTCGCCTTCGCGTCATATAGACTGGCATTGAAGGATTTACTGATCCTCATGACGTCAGCCTGAGGTGACGTTATTGAGCCATCTTCTTCCTTCAGGCTGCTGAGCATGGAGCTCTCTTTGTGCACCTTCTGGAAGAAGAAACGTGAGCACGTCTCATCCTGCTCCACCGAGCGGATCCTGGACCAGAAGATTATCTTGGAGGCCTCCGAGGCAAAGAGCGAGGTTTGCTGGCCCTTCACTTCCTGGAGGTCCTCCGTGACTTCGATCCCCATCAACTGCAGCAGGAGCAGGTTCTGCATACTTTCCTGGAGCTGGGACAGTTTTCCCCGCCTCTCTCTCGCTTCCTGAACACCTTTAAGGATGAAGAACCTCCTGATGTTCCCTTTTACTGTCTCCCACCAGTCCGCTGGGGACTCAAAGAGGGGCTTCACGGTTCTCCAACCTGCGTAGTCCTTCTTGAGCTCCTCAATGTTTCCCGGGGTCAACAGCTTTGTGTTCAGCTTCCATGTTCCCTTACCCGCCTGCTGCTCATCCTGTAGGTGACAGTCGGCCACCAGGAGGCAGTGGTAAGAGAAGAACACTGGCTTGACAACGGTGGATCTGACAGAGAGCTTTCGGGACAAAAACAGGTAATCTATCCTTGAGCAGATAGACCCATCTGCCTGCGACCAGGTGTATCTACACTGCGCTCCGTCTGCAGGGGTGCTGAAGACGTCGTGCAGCTTGGCATCTTTTACCGTGTCAATCAGGGCTCTGGATGTGGCATCCAGTTTGCTGTCCCCCTCGCCGGATCGTCCACCTGCATCAATGATACAGTTGAAGTCTCCGGCCAGAATGACCGGCCTGGATGTAGCCAGCAACAAGTGGAAGCTGCTGCAGGATGGCCAACCGTTCACTCTTACCCACTGGGGCGTACACATTAATCAGTCTCAGGGTAGCATTCCTGTACATGACGTCGGCAATGAGGAAACGCCCGCCCACCACCTCCTTAACCTTGGAGATGGTGAAGTTGCCTCCTCGCAACAGGATACCTAGGCCAGAGGCGCGGCTATTGTTGCCCCCTGACCAAACTGACGGCCCATGGGCCCACAAGCTCGACCATCTCCTGTAGCTGCTGAGGTGCAGTATCCCACACTCCTGCAGAAACAGGACGTCGGCTTTAACCCTGGCCAGGCAGGCCATCGTAGAAACACATCGCGTAGCTGATTTGATGCTACGCACATTGATGCTGGCAATTTTAAACCCCATTTTAACAGTTAAAAGTGTTAACAGTGTCCATTTGCTGCTGGTCTTGCCCCTCTGGGGTAGCTGTGTGCATCCCCGTGGTGGTGGCAAACTGCTGGACCTTCCCAGGGCTGAGGTAGCTGTCCGGCTCCACGCTGGGGCCATTTCCCCGCTCTGGTGTCTTTGGGTCGGGCCCAGGTTCCGCACCGTCCAGTTCTCCATCTGACAGTGGGGCTGTCCCAGGACCGCTGCTCCCAGTTACCTGGAGCTGTGGGCCGGTGGGTACCTCTTTGTTCTCACCGGGGAGGGGGAGGCCTTTACCCATCCCCTCAGAGGGATCGTCTTTTCCTGCTTGGGCGGTGCTGCCCTTCTTTCTCCCCACGGTGGTCTGTCTCTTCCTCTGGTGATGACCCTCCTTGCGCCCGTCCTCACCGTCGGAAGAGCTGCCTGTATCCTCGTCATGTAGGTGCCGCTTCCCCCTTCGCTGGGTGGCTTTGGGGCTCTTGAGAGATTTCCTGTTCCTGCTTTTGACAGTAATCCAATCCTCTGCCTCCTTTGATCCCTCCTCTTCCATTTCCTCCGTCTGTTTTGAAGGAGCTTGGATTGGCTGCTGCACCTCCCCGCTGTCTGCCGTCTGCTCCGCTACAGCCTGCCCTTCCTTCTGGGTGCCTCCAGGCACCGTTTCCGAGCTATTTTGTGGTACTTTGCTGGTCTTAGTCGGTCCACAGCTCATGTTGCCACCTCCGGCCATCTGAGCGTAGGTGGCGGCTTCTCGTCTTGGGCAGGCCTTGTACATGTGGCCCGCCTCTCCGCACAGATTACAGTTCTTGGCCTCCTTACATTCCTTGGTCGGGTGGCCTTCCTGCTTGCAGTTTCGGCAGACGGTCACCTTACAATCCGCCGCCACGTGGCCTGACCTCCTGCAGGTTCGGCACACTTTCAGCTGCCCTGCATATGTCAGGTAACCTCTGTTTCCTCCGATGGCAAAGCTGGAGGGTGAGTGGAGGATGTTCCCACTGGCATCGACCCTCAGGGTTACCCTGACCTGTCATTTGCTGGTCCAGATCCCGAAAGGATCAACCACATCGGTACTCTCTCCCTCGACCTGGACATATCTTCTCAAGAAGGTGAGGACATTTGCTGCTGGGACATGAGGGTTGTACATCTGGATTGTTACAACCCGACTTCTCTGCGCAGGAAGCACATACAACGGGACCGCCGACAAGATGGAGAACAGAGGTTCCCCTTCCTTCTCCTTGAAGACCTTCAGGAGCTGCTCACAATTCTTCATGCCCCTGAAGTTCACGTCAAAATAGTCTGCCACAGGGAAATCCTGCAGGCAGTACACGTCCTCTGCTTCAAACCCGCAGCACTCCAGCAAAATCTTCTTCACGAACACCGTCTGATCTTCTTGTGCTGTTTCATAATGTGATGCAAACCATAAAGTTAGCACAATTTGTATTTTCTCTTAACACGATGCTTCCTTACTCTGAAAAGATGCTCTTCCAATACGTAGTGAGCAATGTTTGTGGACTTTGCTGCCAAGATTATAAGAAAATGAGGACTACAGGTGCTGGAGAGTCAGAGTCTAAAAGTGTAGTGCTGGAAAATCTTGGCAGGTCAGGTATCAGCCGGGGAGCAGGAGAATCGACGTTTTGGGCATAAGCACTTCATCAGTAATATTGAGATTATTGCCAGGCATATGGGTGTGAAGCCGAGTGATTGGCTGATTGAATCAAACAGTCCCAGACCTTCCTGTGGCTTGCCACTTCAACACACAATCCTGCTCCCACACCCACATGTCTGTCCTTGGCCTGCTGCAATGTTCCAGTGAAGCTCAACACAAACTGGAGGGACAGCATCTCATCTTCCAATTAGGCACGTTACAGCCTGCCGGTCTCAACATTGAATTCAACAACTTCAGATGATTATCCCATCTCGACCCCTCTGTTTTCGTTCTGCTCTGTAATTTTATTTCATTTATTTTATTTACCTTTGTTTATATATTTTAAAAAGATTTTTTCACTGTGCTGTACCTCATATTTCTTGAGTGTCTCACTTTCTCTTGCTCCCCACTCCCTTATCACCTTTTTCCTCTCCTCTTCCCTCTTTGCTAGCCTTCTTCCCTGTTTTCCATTTTGTCTCTGCTTCACCCATTCCCCCCCCCACCATCCCCCACATATTTTGTCATATAGCACTGGCTTCAGTCTTGGTCATTCACAGCTCCTAATCTCCCTATATCTCTCTATGCACTGTCATTATCACCTCTTTATTGCTACCTTTGCTTCTGGAGTCATGACTCACCTTCTCTCAGCCTAGTATAAATACCTCCTTATTTCTCCCTTTTTTTAGCTTTGACAAAGGGTCAGTTAGACTCGAAACGTCAGCTCTTTTCTCTCCTTACAGATGCTGCCAGACCTGCTAGATTTTCCAGCATTTTCTCTTTTGGTTTCAGATCCCAGCATCCACAGTAATTTGCATTTATTAGCACGTTTCTTTGGTTGTTCATGTTAGGCAAAGTAGGACTCAAATTCCCTCCTCTTTCAAACAAAATGTCTCCAGTTAAATGCGATTCTGTGATTGGGCAGTTGAACCCATCCTGAGTCTAATAATAGTTGCGCTCTTAACTAATTTAAGATAATCAGTCATGTTCAAAATGTGGCTTATTTACATTTGCTGGAAACAAATTCAGCTGCAGAAGGATATGTTCAATCCATGCAGATTATTAAAAATTATCCAGGGAGCTGTATTTCTTTCTTCAAGGCTGAAGTATTGCCAATCATAGTCTGTTGCCAGTCAATCAGCACCCTTTTTATCCTATTGCACATATTGTTGTGATCATTTTAAATTTGTCACTCTTCGATTTGTCTTGATGAGTGTTAGGCCAAACACTTATTGCTCTTTTCAGCAACTATCAAACTCTGTACCACCAAATGTCAGTTCGCATATCGTATCCAATTCTGGACACCAAATTATGGAAAAGATCACATGATGCCAAACAATCACCAGATTAATACCAGAAATGAAAGAAAGATTGATAAATTAGATTAGATTAGATTAGACTTACAGTGTGGAAACAGGCCCTTCGGCCCAACAAGTCCACACCGACCCGCCGAAGCGCAACCCACCCATACCCCTACATTACCCCTTACCTAACACTACGGGCAATTTTAGCATGGCCAATTCACCTGACCCGCACATCTTTGGACTGTGGGAGGAAACCGGAGCACCCGGAGGAAACCCACGCAGACACGGGGAGAACGTGCAAACTCCACACAGTCAGTCGCCTGAGTCGGGAATTGAACCCGGGTCTTCAGGCGCTGTGAGGCAGCAGTGCTAACCACTGTGCCACCGTGCCGCCCACAAATTGGTTCTTTTTTTTCACAAGTATCAAACAAGTAATGGGGCTGATGCAAAATTGATATATCTCATAGGAAACTATTGTTTCCACTATTTAATGAATCTGTAGCAATTTCTGAGATGTAGGTTTTAATGAGACTTTTGAAAATGGAGATCGAGGTGGCAAGACAAAGATATCTTGGGGATTTTGAAACTTCCTAAGATGGGCTAGACATTTTTTTAAATAGGGATGGCGAATTATGCTGTCAGTGACTCATATTTGTAAGCATACTTGCTTTTCAATTAGCTCATATAGCTCATACTAAAAGAACTTGCATATACACAATAAATCACAAAGCACTTCATAAGCAAGCAATTTATTTTGAAGAAGGCATTCTGAAGAAGAGTCACTACACTCTAACATTAACTTTGCTTTCTCTCCACAGGTGCTGCCAGACCTGCTGAGTTTCTCCAAC
The DNA here is from genome assembly GCF_020745735.1 of Hemiscyllium ocellatum. Lineage (NCBI taxonomy): Eukaryota > Metazoa > Chordata > Chondrichthyes > Orectolobiformes > Hemiscylliidae > Hemiscyllium > Hemiscyllium ocellatum. The sequence goes on along the minus strand of NC_083428.1, from coordinate 28,547,444 downwards.
AATTGGATTTTGTTTTAAATTTCCATCCGCAGTTCTTTGTTTTTATCTTTTGAAGATTCGCTGTACTCATGTAGGGAAATGCAACAGCTAATTTGTGTGCAGTGAGATCCCATAAACAATGAGAGAAATGAATAAATAATATAATTTGATGTTAATTGAGGGATAAATGTTTGTCATGTTCATGTTTCATGTCCATTTCTCCATGTTCTTCATTCGACATCATAGAATCTTATATACAATTGAGGGATAGACAGTTAATGTTTCAGCAAAATCATGGCATTTCCAATGTAGTATTAATGTCATATTGCATAGCATTTACAACACAGAACAGGAACTTTGACCCAACAAATCCAAGGTGGTGTTAATGCTCCAAATAAGCCACTTGTCTCCAATAAATTTTAACGATTTTTATCCTTTGTTTACCTAGCTTCCCCTTAAATGTATCTATATTAAATTAAATACACCTTTAGTGAGTTTTGTGCATTTCATATTTTTGCTTCTCATTCTGGCCCCTCCCTTAAGTAGAAACATTTTCTTTTTGCTATGCTGTCAAATGTTTTCATAATCATATAGACTTCCACAGGTCTCGTTCCTCAAAGATTCCCAGCTTGCTCAATCTTTCCTGGGAAGTATAATTTTAAAATTCTGGTGTAATTCTATTTTAACTTTACTTGGCTCTCCCCAGTGTCTTTCTACATTTTTTTATATAATATGCAGACCAGTGCTGTTTACAGTATTCCAGGTGTGATCTAACCACGATATTGAACAAATTTAACATAGCCTCTGATTTTCAATTTTTTACTTTGAGAAATTAACCCAGTGCTTTCTTTGCTTTTTCTGACCTTAGCGACATTGACTGCTTTGTATTGTACTCTCGGGTACCTGTCCTCCTCCAGTTCAGTTGTTCTTCAAGGAATATGTGGCCTCTATTCATGCAAAAAATGCTACTCCAAACTAGTCTGGGTAGCAATTCATTTGGCATTCATTTCAACTGTATCAGTCTGATTATGCATTCAGCCTGTGGGTGTAGAGATTGAATGCACAACTCTGAATCAAAAGTGACAGAACTACTAGTTACACAATCCTGGTGAAGGGCTTTTACCCAAAACGTCAATTTTCCTGCTCCTCGGATGCTGCCTGACCTGCTGTGCTTTTCCAGTGCCATACTTTCTGACTCTGATCTCCAGCATCTGCAGTCCTCACTTTCTCCTTGTCACACAGTGTGGTATACTGTCCATCCTCGTCAGATAGTTGTATGTCTCCATCACAGTCATGGATTATTACCAATACATTGTCATGTATACTAGAATGCTGCCATGAATCGTTTACCGTCTCTATTCTGTAGTTAAACAGGATGTTCTCTGGGTCTGTGCATATTACCAGAGCAACAAACCTTGCACTGTTGAAGTATTCAGAATCTTACAATGGTACAGCACAGAAGAAGCTTATTTAGCCCACTCCAACTTTTTCTTTAAAGAGAGTATAAATGATAGTTTAAGTTCCACTTATAATCTACAACAGGGTGAAATGATTGTGATGGAGATAGCACTTTTCTCTTACTGGCTCAGTTTGAAACAACAAATGAGATGAGTGGATGAGAGATTGTAGTTGTCCACCATGGTGGAAGGCTGTGCTTGTAATTGTAACATGGTGTTCCTGCAACTTATTAAACCATGTGGAATCCCAGTGTAACAAACAACTCCAGTTAAATAAAGTGATTAGTTTGCAGCAGTAAGGATCAAACTATCATCAAGTAACAACACAGAAAAACGACGATCTCCCGAGGAAGTTGGAAACAAACAAACCTGTTGAAGTCTGGGCTAATGTGGAAAAGCCATGCAGAATTACACCAATTCCCCCAGAGCCTCACAGCCACCAACAACTGATCTCACCTTCAGGCAAATGAGATCAAATATGGGCCAGATTGGAATCTCCCAATTCAAGCTCCCCACTACCAGGCGTCTGGTCATGTGACCAGCTGAAATCCACCTCAGTGGGAACCAATTGCATGTGATGGAGAACTATATGTGATTCATTATTGAAATTACATGTCCTCTGGGGTCTGGAGTATTTGGTTTGCATTAAGCATATATCATTGTACAGCTGAGACTGAGAGCTTAGGTTAGGGTATACAGTTACATTTTGGCAGATGGACTAGTGGGTTAATGTATTAGAGATGCACAGCCTTGTGTATATATACATATAAAAGCACTCTGGCATATACGAACAAAACAACACTACAGCCAGACCAGCTTTAGAATAACATCTTCACAACCTTTCTGCTCTTCCATGCCTCGGATAAAATAATAGGATGCAGGAGTGAACGGAAAGTTCCAATTTTCCAGTTAGAATGTAACAAAACCCCAGGTGAGTGATAGTTATTCTCCAGTGATCATGGATTGGATCTCAGAATTACACTGGTTACAGCATGGATGGAGGCCATTTAGCCCATGGTATTTGGACTAATATTTGGAAGAGTCAGTTCACCTATTATCATTCCATTGCCTTCTCCCTATAACCCTGCATTTGCTTCCTTTGCAGATAATAATCCAATCCCTTTGAATGCCTTGATTTTCATGCCTCCTCCACGTTTTTAGGTAGTGCATTCCAGATCCTTAATATAGTAACAGCCTTTCCTCATGTCATCACTGACTTCTGTTGTCAATTACATTAAATCACCAACAGAACTGTTTCTCCTTATCTCCTCTGTCCAGGCACCTCATGATGTTGAACATTGCTACCAGATCTCTTAGTCACCTCATCTCCAAGGAAGCATTCCTAACTGCTCCAATTTATCCATGTAATTGAAGTTCCTCATCTTTGGAACCATACTCATGAATCTGTCTAATGTTTTTGCATCCTTCCAAAGTGTGGTGCCCAAAGCTGGATGCAATAATCCAGTTGAGGCTGAGTCAGTGCTTTATACAGATTCAACAAGACTACTTTTGTTGTATTCATTCATAGGATGAGGGTATCACTGACTTGGCTAATATTTATTGTCCATCACTAATTGCCCAGAAGGCAGTTAGGAGTTTTGCTGTGGGACTCCAGCATGTAGGCCAGACATGTAGGCCAGGCTGGATAAGAATGGTAGTTTTCTTCCCTAAAGTATAATAGTGAACCAGATGGGTTTTCTGACAATTGCCAATGGTTTCAGGGCCATCAACAGACTCTTAGTTCCAGATTTTTTTTTTAAATCAAATTTCACCATCTGCCATGGTGTAATTCAAGCCAGGATCCCTGGGTTATTAGTCTAGCAATAATACCACTAAACCAACACCTTTCTTTACGTACTTTATACTCTTATTTGATAAAGCATAGAGTATTCTGGGAGTTATTTAATATAACCTTAAACTATCTTACAACCTTTAATTATTTATATACATACACAGTCTGTGTACATGCAGGTGGCACAGTGGCTCAGTGGTTAGCACTGTTGCCACACAGCACCAGGGTCACGTGTTCAATTCCAGCCTTGGGCAACTGTCTGTGTGGAGTTTGCACATTCTCCATGTGGCTGCATGGGTTTCCTCTGGATGTTCTCGTTTCCTCCCACAGTCCAAAGATGTGCAGGTCAGGTGAATTGGCCATGCTCAATTGCCCATTGTGTTAGGTGCATTAGTCAGCGGGAAATAGTTCTGGGTGTGTTACTCTTTGGAGGGTTGGTGTGGACTTGTTGGGCCGAAGGGCCTGTTTCCACACTGTGGGGAATCTAATCTACACGTCTTTGTCCTTCTGCTCCTGCACCCCATTTAGAATTGTATCCTTTATATTGTCTCTACACATTATTCCTATCAAAATTGAATCATTTCACACTTTTCTGCTTTAAATTTCATCTGCCACTTGTCCAATTAGTTCACTGACTTACATCCTTTTGAAACTTTACACTGCCCGCCTTTTCACAGTTCACAATACTTGCAAATTTTGAGATGTTTGTAAATTTTGAAATTGTGCCCTGTATATCAAGGTCTGGGTTATTATATTAATCTGGTAAAGCAGAAGTCATGTCTGTTACTTCTGCTGAATATTCTAATTATAATATTTAACATTTTGGAAGCAAGGCGCAATTGAAGAAAAACAGTTTGAAGCTAAAAGTATAACGAAAGGGACACAACATCCCTCTGTTGAAAAGTGTCAGATATTGTTGTTTGGCCAAGAGTTGGGGCACTCTGAGTATCAGTTTGTGAGGTCTATAATGCATGCTCAGGGCTGTTGGGACTCTAACTCACAGCTGTAAGGTTCGTTTAGAAAATGCAACTGCACAGTTTCCTGGGATGTTGCTTCTCAGTCTCTTGTGAATTTGCAGAGAGTAGCTCATTTATAGTGGTAACATCTCACTTTATTTCTCCTTGGTTTCCAAGTTCATGTCAAATGTAGTGAATTAAAATTGGTGAATTAAATGAACAAATCTTTGTAAACATTCTGACATTGTTTATACATTATGCCACCCAAATTGGTATGATTTCTTGCATCCTGTTGTCAGTCATTGATTTTATTACGTTGTGGCACTCCGATAGCTATCCATTCCTCTGTGATTTGTTTGTAGTTATCCTATTAGTATTGCTCTTACTCTGCTGGACCCAACTATTTTGTTTATGCTCCCATAATTTCGTGAACTGTCATTACGTTCTTTTGGATTTTTTTTGTTTGTTTTTTTTGGTTTAAATGTCCCATTTGGCTCAGGGTTTTTTTTCCTATTTCTCTGCTTCTAAGTAGTGTTCCTGTAAATGGTTATTTGCTTGCTCAATGTGTCCATGTGTCACAATGCGTTAGTCAATCAAGCCCAGGGAAAGCACATTCTGAGTGCCTTGCCTCAGCCACAGAGCCCAAGCATTTCCCATGTGGGTAAGTAGGTCAGACCAGGGCTTTTCATAGCAGCTGGTGACGCTGTAGCTTTGGCAGAAACCTGATAGCAATTTATCTGACGAATGATGAAAGGCATGATATGAGGCATAGGACAAGTCAAAAGAGATAGCGAAAAGAGGAATTCAGTTGTATGTCAACTTCAGGGCCAAAGGGCTTTACAGCCAAAGCAGCAGTCTTATAATGTAGGCAAAGCAGCAGCCAATTTATCCATAGCAACCTCAACAAGCAACCATGTGCTAATAACTGGACAATCCTTTTTTTTGCAATATCGAATAATTATTCGTATTTAAAAAGGATATCAGGGATAACTTTTTTTCAGAAATAGTGCTGTGGGATCTTTTATTGTGTCAGCCTGCACTTTTATGCTCAAATCTTCATTAAACATTCAACCTTTTACCTCAGAATCAAAAGTACTACCGGTGAACTAATGCAAGAACTTAAATTTATTTGATGATCTTTCAATATTCTGTGAATTGTCACTGTTTCAAGCAGTATGTTGATGAATGCCTTTGTCACAACCTTAAGTGTTGCTGTACCATTTGTGTTGCAACATTCTTGTAAGCAATCACTCTTGTAACTAATCTGAATGTTTTTTTATTCAAGAGTGTGGCCAGGGCTGCCCAATATCTATCTATAGCCGAGTGTAAACTAGCTGAAAACAGGACCCCTGTGACCTGAGCTGAACATTCTGACTTTCATACATGTTCCATGTGAGCTTTTTCAATCTTTCAACTCAAAACATTCTATTGAGAAGCAGGATACAAGCTGTATTTTGGACTGTGAATGAGTGTGTGCAGCCACAGTTATAAATAAACTTCAATCAAAAACAAATCACTTGGCACCTCCTAAATGTGATAACAATGCCAGCACAGTTCCTTTTCCTGGGCTGAATTGCTAGTTTTTTGGAATCACTTTTATTTCTCAGAATTTTTTTTAATGACAAAAAAACTGACCTCCTACCCCTTAACTCCAGATCCAGATTATAATTTGATGTCTCCCATTTAAAATTTGACTGGTCACTCAAGTGTCACCTTTCTCTTTTCTCTGTCCTTGCATTTACAGGAAGTGTAGGGGAAACATAGAACTCCATCTTCTTTTCCATACTGGGATTAAGGATTGGCCCCAAAGTCAGCTACCTCCATTGCCAGGAGTATATTCTCTGTAGACATTGCATGCTGAGATCCTACAAATAAAATCATTCCCAGCATGGTCAGATGTTATCTTAGGCCATCTGAGAGTGATAATATATTGTTTAATTCTCCCAGTTGTTGTGGAAACATTGCAATGCCTGTCTCATTAACCCTGAAAAGCTCCCCTTTGCCTCATCACTGGAGCTTATGGCCCTTGATGCCTTTGCAAATTTACTTTGTTCTTCTCTCCAAATTTTTTCTTTGAAAAACTTTAGCCCATGGGGAAAAGAAGTCCAACATTTCTGATACATGAGTTCTTTACTTGCCCAACAACATATCACCTCAATAGTGTCTTTTCTTTCTGCATATGAAAGCAAAGTACTGAGGATGCTGGAACTCGAAAATGCAAAGAGAAAATGTTGGAAGTTGGCTCAGCAGCTCATTCAGTGAAACGGTGTTTATATTTCAGGTCAATGACCAGACAGTCTGGATGTAGCTATTGGGGCACCACACACAAATTTACAAGTGACATCAAAGATTTGTGCAAGTGCTTGGACTTGCTAGAAAATGCTCAGCTGCTTCAGGTGGATCCTAATGTAAAGGGAGATGATGCTCTTGAATTGTGTTTAATTTGACAATGCAGTATTACACATGCGGGCAGGGTGAATGCTTCATATTCATGGGTCTTTCAGTTGAAAACATTCAAGAGGGTGACCTTTTAGAGGTTTATAAAATCATGAGGGGCATGAATAGGATAAACAGACAAGGTCTTTTCCCCAGAATGGGTGAGCCTGAACTAGAGGGCATAGGTTTAAGGTGAGAGGGGAAAACTTTTAAAGGGATTTAAGGGGCAACGTATTCATGCAGAGGGTGGTGGATGTATGGAATGAGTTGCCAGAGGAGATGGTGGAGGCTGGTGCAACTACAAAATTTAAAAGTCATCTAGAAGGGTATATGAATAGGAAAGGTTCAGAGGGATATGGGCCAAATGCTGGCAAATGGGACTAGATTAGGTTAAGATATTTGTCAGCGTGGATGAGTTGGACCAAAGGGTCTGTTTCTGTGCTGTACATCCCTATGACTCTTTGACTCTAAATTACAGGAAGATAGGGATATGGGTATTCTCCTGCTTAGATCTCAAAATATAAATAAGTAATACCATGAAATGATAGTTAGGGCAAATAAAGTGTGAGGATGCATTCATTGGATAGTTGACGAAGATGAGTCATGAAAGTTTGTCCCAGACAGACAATATTGTGTGCAATTTGATGGGTAGCATTAAGCCATTGGAAATGGTGAAAAGAAGGGACTCTTAACTAATTCACCGTGTAATGCATCTTAATTATTAAGATGTAGAGGAAGAGTTGGGACTCTACAGAAGCAGAGGCTTAGGTGTGATCTGATTGAGGCTTATAAAAAGAAGTACAGACACAATGGGCTGAATGGCCTCACACAATTCTGTGATTCTGAAATAGTGTTCTAGCTGATAGTTGACAATCAACTGGGTTCAGAACTCTCTGGGCAGCAGTTGTAATATTGGTCAGGTCAGATTGAGGAGACCTTCTCTCAGTCCTCAGAACTATCTACCATCTTGTTCACTGAACACTTACTTGCTGAATTATTTCAAGTGATAGCTGATCTTGATTCTCATTGGGAAAGATCTTATCCCTTATAAAAAGGAGGCATTTTAGGGAATTCAGGACTCAAGTGATTTCCTCAAATAGTTTAAATCACCCTCATGAGTCGAAGAGAAATTCCCCAGATTTTCTCTCCACAGATTGGCTTGTGTTTTAATCTTCTTTTCATCATTTTCATTATTTTGAGTGATGTATATTTTGTCCATTTTTTCCATTTCGTTCTTCCCCTTTTTATAAGTATGGAGATGTTAAATTTGAAATTCCACAAATCTTTCCCCAGTGTCTCACTATAATTTACTTCACATTACTTACCTCAACTGAGTTAGTTCTATAAAAGTTCTGTATGTTAGTGACTTTAACCTCAATATATTATCCCTGAGCTATACTCCAGTATATGAACCAACTTGGTGCCATTCTCAGAAGCAAGGAGTCAGTGATTAAGGCAGGGCATTTAACAGTTCCAGTGTACTCCTGCCAAGCTTTCACAATCTGTGTACTTGAGGCCATCCAAAACTCTGCTGTCTCAGTCTTTAAGTCCCATTCACCCATCATCCCTGTGCTCAGTGGCTCATTGACTCCCAATTAAGCAAAGTCTCATTTTGTTTTCAACTCCATAGATGGCCTTGCCCCTCTCTATATCTATAATATCTTCCAACTCCCACAACCCAGGTGAATACCTCTAATTTTCACCTCGTGAGCATTCCTGACTTTAGCTTCTCTGCCATCAGTGGTCTCACCCATGCTGCCATGAAACTAAACTTTGAAATAATCTCCCCAAACCCCTCAGCCTTTTGCCTCTTTTTCCTCCTTTCAGGCAGCCTTTAAACCTCTTTGACCTGGTGTTTAGGTATCAGTCAACATACCTCCTTGTCTGTCGTTTGGTTTTTAGATTTTCTTTATAAAATTCTTTCCAAGTTCCTTGGGTCATTTTATTGTGCTAAAAATGGTTTTTAATTTGTGGGCTATTATTAATGATGTGACCAAGCAGTACTGGTTAAGTTGAGCAATGCATTTCCTGTAGCCTTAATTGGAGGTGCCTGTTGTATCATTGCACCCAGCCCACCTGCAGGATTCATCAAGATGTAGAGGAGGAGTTAGTCGAAACAAGTCTAACCCTGCCAATGGCAGGTCCAGTGGGATGTTCTTGGTCTGCTTTGCTTGCAGTTAATGGGTGAGTTGGTGCCAGCAGGAATATTGATATGGGAAGGTACAACCAAAGGAAGCATTCCAGCTTCACTTCCAAAACATGAAACCAACAATTCTGTGCATTGTCTACTGCCTGTAATGGAGATGCACAGCTGGCATAATGAGGGTATGTGTGGGTGGGTTTGGGGATGCTGGGAAATTGGGTATTGAAGTTACATGCGCATAACTAAACATATCCTTTATCCACCCATTAATTTAAATGAGACTCGGGTTGTGTTTTGGGCATGCAATCATATTCACCAGTAGTTTTCCTTTGCTTTACCCATGTTCATGCTAATGATTCTAATCAGAGTTCAGTTGCTCGTGATTTTCTGTGCTGTTGCAGTCCCTTTGTGGGCGGCACAGTGACACAGTGGTTAGCACTGCTACCTCACAGCGCCTGAGACCCGGGTTCAATTCCCGACTCAGGCGACTGACTGTGTGGAGTTTGCACGTTCTCCCCGTGTCTGCGTGGGTTTCCTCCGGGTGCTCCGGTTTCCTCCCACAGTCCAAAGATGTGCGGGTCAGGTGAATCGGCCATGCTAAATTGCCCGTAGTGTTAGGTAAGGGGTAAATGTAGGGGTATGGGTGGGTTGCGCTTCGGCGGGTCAGTGTGGACTTGTTGGACCGAAGGGCCTGTTTCCACACTGTTAGTAATCTAATCTAATCTTATAGGCTTGCAGACAATGGTATACATTCAGAGGAAAAACAAATGGCTTTTTTACTCATTCGTGGGATGTGGGCATCAGTGGCTGGGCCAGCATTTATTGCCCATCCTTACATTTTAGATTCCATACAGTGTGGAAACATGGCATTTGGCCAACAAGTCCACACTGACTCTCCAAAGAGCATCCCAGCCAGACTCAACCAACTGTACCCTATCCTTGTAACTCTGCACTTCCCATGGCAAATCCACCTAAGCTACACATCCCTGGATATTGTGGGCAATTTAGCATTGCCAATTCCCCTATCCTGCACATCTTTGGATTGTGGGAGGAAATCAGAGCACCCGGAGGAAACCCATGCAGACACAGGGTGAACGTGCAAACTCCACACAGACAATTGCTAAAGGCTGGAATTGAATCTGGGATCCTGGTACTGTGAGAAAACAGTGCTAACCACTGAGCCTTTTTTATACCAAGTGTATTGACAAAGATGGTGGGGAACTTCCTTCTTGAACCACTGTAGCCCATGTGCTATAGGTACATCCTACAGTAGGGAGTTCCAGGATTTTGACTCAATGACACTGAAGGAACAGTGATATAGTTCCAAGTCAAGATGGTGTGTGTTTTGGAGGAGAACTTGCATGTGATAGTGTTTCCATGGATCTGCTGCCTTTGGCCTTGCTATGGTAGAGGTACTGGATTTGGAAGATGCTGTTGGAAGAGCCTTGGTGAGTTACTGCAGATGCATCTTGTGAACAGCACATACTGCTTCTACTGAGCATCAGTGGTGAAGAGATTGAGTATTGAAGATGGTTAATGGGGTGTCAGTCAATGAGGTTGCTTTGGCCTGGATGGTGTCTCACCTCTTGAGCCTTGTTGGAGCTACACCCATCCAGGCATGTGGGGAGAATTCCGTTATACTCGTGACTTTAGCTGTAAAGTAAAATATGGTAAAAAAAACCCCTAAGATTGCAAGCTTGCATGGAAGTAACGCAGGAACTTCTCGCCACGTTTGTTTGAGGAATGGCAAAATGGAGATATTGCTGGATGACTAATTCTGCAGACAGGTCCACCCTCCCTAGACTGGTGCACTGCTGTGTGCCTGACAGGGAGTGGTAATCATGGGCAAAAATGTCTACTGTGCCCGCTAGACCTAGGAAAAGAGAATAACTAAACATAGGAAAGCTCCAAGGCTAGGACTTGGGTGGCACAGTGGCTCAGTGGCCAGCACTGCTGCCTCACAGCACCAGGTTTAATTCCATCATCGGGCGACTGTCTGCATGGAGTTTGCGCATTCTTCCCATGTCTTGCGTGGGTTTCCTCCCACAGTACACAGATGTGCAGGTCAGGTGGGTTAGCCATGGAAAATGCAGGGTTAGAGGGATGGGGTGGATTTGGTTGAGATGCTCTTCAGAGGATCAGTGTGGACTCAATGGACCCAATAGCCTGCTTCCACACTGTAGGGGTTCTATGATTCTAAGATCATCAAGACATCATATCCTAAGTTGTATGCTTAACACAAAAGCCAGGATTTGTTGGGCAGAAACTTGCCCGGCAATAATTTAAGTTGTGTATGAAAGGCAGGGAAGAATTTTGAATATATGGTTTACTTCCCCTTCGTAAATCAATGGTCTGATATTATATTGTCCGTTATATGGCTGGACAGCGCACCCTCTAATTCATGGTGAAAAATTGACAGAAAATCTGATAGTTATTTAGAATTTATTTACTGAAAGAGCGATAAATATTTGAAGCAACATGCCAGATGGAACAGTAGAAGCAGAATTATGAGGAATGTTGGGAATAAGACTGTTAAATCAGGAGGGGGTGTGGATTAGGCTCCGTCTTTGATGTGTTATTGGTGAAAAAAAGTGTGGTTCCCAGAGTTTTCTTTGTTACTTTGAATAAACCTCATGTGAGAGCTTCGTTGGTTGCAGATCAGAGCTGAGACCAGTGTAACTGTATCCACCTCCATTCCAAACAAGACCTTATCCAAATGCTAATTCTAAGGGACCACATCATTTCCCGTTGATCCCCTTCTCAAGACTCTTTGATCCAAGGATAATATTGAGATAAAAAATCCTGACCCAAGGAGGAATAATATCAGAATTTTTGAGTGTTTGTTACTTTGAGTCTCACTGATCGTCTGCCAGCTGTTATCAGCAGACAGCTTATATAAGAAACTCAACCACGTTGTCCCAGATCATTGTGTTTGTTCAGTTTGTTCAGCTTTGGACTATAAGTCTATAAAATTGGCAAACAAGATATCTTTCCTAGGTACTTGGAAGGAATTTTAATTAGAGCAGAACATTTCTTGGCAAAGCCATTGGGGAGTTATCAGGATTCAATTGTATTATGGATGGCATTTTGGAATTTAGTTCTAATGGCTACAATTAATCAGGGTGGTTCAAGGATCTGAGATGAGATATTGAGAGAATACTGAGTCCATGATTGCCTCCTTAACTCGGTACAAAACCCAGAGTTGAACAACTTGCTAGCCTATTTCAGAGGGCAGTTGCTGTGGTTCTGGAGTTGCATGGGAAGTTGATGGTGCAGTGGTAATGTCATTGACCCAGTAATGCAGAACCCCACGCTAATGTTCTGAGGGCAGTGTTTGAATGCTGCGATAGCAGATGATTAAACTTTTGATTCAAAGCTCATCTAATTGTGATTGTTGTTAAAAACCCATCTAGTTCACTATTACCCTTTACGGAAGGAAATCTGCCATCCTTAGCTAGTCTGGTCTACATGTGACTCCAGACTCACAATAATGTGGTTCCCTCTTAATTCCTCTCTGGGCAATTACGGATGGGCTGTCCTACCTAGTGATGTCTGCATCTCATGAATGAATGAAAAAAACTTTGGCTAGGCTGGGTTAGAGCAGGAGATTTCCTTCCCTTGAAGACACAGGTGATCTGCATGGATTTTTGCAAAAATTGATGATAGTTGTCATGGTCATTATTACTTTCAATTCCAAATTCATTAATCAAGTTTAAATTCAACTGGCTACGATTGGATGATTAATGAAGGAAACACTAGGAAAGGATTAATTGAGCTCAGTGTGAGATTATCAATAACAGAGTTCACTGGGTGATAGGGGAGTTGAGAGAGAATAATCAACAGAACATCAAGAGACGGTAATGTGCAGAAAGTGTTGATGAAGGAGGATTATCTCATGAGAATATGATAGATTTTTATGTTTGCATGGCATTGAATTACCTCTTATTAGTCACAGAATTTACCAATTGCCTTATAGATTGCATTAGTTGTGATAAGGTATCTGGTGAAAAGATTCTGGTGATCAAAATTTACCAGCAATATAGCTTTTACCATTGGATTTTCATGCTGAATTTCATTGATTTCACAGATTGGTCACAGGTTTGTGTTTTATGTCAGTAATCAGTACCAGCTTCCCCTTGGATTCTCAGCTCTGTAATGCCTGCCTGTGTTGGCTCTATGAACTAGACACATCTTTTCCTCCTTGCACTGTGCCCCAGTCGTCATGATGGCAATTGGTCTGTGGCAACTCATGGGTATGTTCCTGCCTACAACATTCAGAACCAGCTGATAGAGTTGAGAATACCCAGTGACAAGACAAGCGCTAACAGGGAGGCGGAGATGAGTGATGGAGCACAGTCTAGAAAGTGGAGTTGAGTCCACAAGCAGATCAGCCAAGATTTTATTGAATGGTGGAGCAGACATGAGGAGCCAAAGGTTTTACTCCTGCTCCTGAAGGGTGAGGAAGTGAAGAGAAATTCCTGGGATTTCCTGAAGTAACATCAGAGGATTAACATGCAAATTTGTTGAGCAGACTACACCAGCATCTTTCAGCCAATTTTTTTTTTAAATATTCATTCATGGGATGAGGGCATTGCTGGCTAGACCAGCACTTATTGTCCATCCTGAATTGCCCAGAGGGCAGTTAAAAATCAACATTAAGAAGAACATTGCAGATTTCCTTTCCTTAAGGACATTAGTGAACCAGATGGGTTTTTCCCAACAATCATCGTTAGACTCTTAATTCCAGATATTTATTGAATTCAAATTCCACCATCTCCCATGGTGGGATTCAAACCCCGGGTCCCCAGACCATTAGTTTGGTCTCTGGATTAGTAGTTCGGCGATAATACCACTAGGCACCCTTGTTTGCTGGGTGCTACATTGGAGCAGTGCCCAAGAAACTTTGGTATTGTACCCAGCTCCACACAGATTGCAGTAACTGGTAACCAGTAGGCACCAAGGACGTGGAGCTGGGGTAACAATTTTATTTCTGTAGATATCTTAAACCAGCTTTCGGGCTGGAGGCTTTCTGTTTTGAGCTTTTGGACAAAAGCCAGGAAGCCAACAGTTGGTAACCATTAAACAAGGCCCCTCAGACCTGTAGGAATATTTAGAATTCCTTTGCAACTTCAGGTGTAAGCTCATGCGAAGAAGCAGACAAACTACTGCAGCCTTGAATAGAGTGCCTTCAGGTCACCTCAGGTGTGTTCTGTTCAATTGAAGGAGTGATGAGGAAAGGAACATTGACCACTTGAAATCTTGCACTAGTTTATTCAAAATGCCCTATCAACTATTGTAGTTTCTAAGAATGAATTGTATCAAAAGCATGTGTAGGTCAACAGAACGGTTATAAAAATTGCTTTTAGATATTGAGCCAAAGTCTGCACAACTGTGCACATAAAAGCCAATTTCCAGGAGCCAGTGCGATTTTTGTTTTCTTATTACTGTAACAATATTCAGTTAAAGGGATGCAGGCTGGCTTGGTATCAAGCAATAACACCTAGAAATAAGGAAAGGGAAGATTGATTCAGTCCTTGAATCTGATGCTCACCTTCTCTTTTGCAGTCCGAATCTGCAAACTAACCCAGCAGAAATTGCTATTGTGACACAAAAATGTAACTTCCTAAAGATAATAGGGGAGTTCCTAAGAAAGTTTTGATCAAAAGAGTGATGAGAATGCAGAACTCACTGCCTTAGAGAGTAGTTGAAGTGGACAGTATAGTTGCATTGATGTGGAAACTGGACACTAATGTGAGGAAATAGGGGATGAATAACTGCAATACAGGATTTTGATGAGAAAAGATGGGAGGAGGATGAAATGGAGATTAAGCACTAGAAGGAAATTGTTGGGCTGAATGGCCTGATTTCGTGTAATATAGCAACTAGGGGGAAAACAGGGTCCCGTAAAGATCAGCAAGCTCGTCTATATTTGGAACCACAGGAGGTGGGAGAGGTACTAAGCATATATTTTGTGGCAAGAAAGACATAGAGGCGAGGGAACTTGGGAAATAAATATGACGTCTTGAAAAAGGTCCAGATTACAAAAGAGGAAGTCCTCAAGGTTTTAAAAAAACATTAAGATGGACAAATCTCCTGGATCTGATCAAGTGTATCCCAGGATGTTATGGGAAGCGAGGGAAGAAATTGCAGGGCCCCTGGCTGAGATATTTATATCATCTGCAGCCACGGGTGAGGTGCCAGAGGACCACAGGGTGGCTAATGTTGTGCCTTTATTTAAGAAAGGCTGTAAGGAGAAGCCTGAGAACTATAGATCAGTGAGTCTGATATCAGTGGTGGTAAGCTGTTGGAGGGGATTCTGAGTGATAGGATTTGGAGAGGCAAGGACTGATTAGAGATAGTCAGCATGGCTTTGTGAATGGAAAATGGCGTTTCACAAACTTGATTGACTTTTTTGAGGATGTAGCCAAAAAGATAAATAAGGGCACGGTGGTTGATGTTGTCTACAAGGACTTTAGTAAGGCCTTTGACAAGGTTCAGCATGGTAGACTGGTTAATAAAGATAGATCTCATGGGATTGAGAGAGAACTTGCAAATTGGATACAAAATTGGCTTGATGGTAGGAGACAGAGGGTGGTGATGGAGGGTTGCTTTTGGACTGGAGGTCTGTGACTAGTAATGCTCCATCGGGATCAGTGCTGGGTCCACTGTTTGTCATTTACATAAATGATTTGTATGAGAATTTAGGAGGACAAATTAGTACGTTTGTAGATGACATCAAAATTGGTGATAATGAAGAAGGTTATCTAATACTACAAAAGGATCTTGATCAATTGGGCCAATGAACTGAGAAGTGGCAGGTGGAATTTAATTTGAATAACTGCAAGGTATTGCATTTCGTAAAACGAACAAGGGCAGGACTTAAACAGTTAATGTTAGGGCCTGGAGTGGTTTGTCAAACAGAAAGAGGTTCAGGTACATAATTCTTTGGAACTTGCATCACAGGTAGACTGAATGGTTAAGATGGCATTCAGCACACTTGACTTCATTGCTCAGACTATTGAACATAGAAATAGGGGTGTCATATTGTGCTTGTACAGAATGTTAGTGAGGCCCCTTTTGGAATACTGTGGAGCTTTGGAGTTTTTGTCACCCTGCTATTGACGGGTATTATTAAGTTGGAGAGGGTTCAGAAAAGATTTACCAGGTGTTGCCGGGACTGAGGGGTTTGAGTTATAAGGAGAGGCTGGATTGACTGAGACATTTTCATTGAACCATAGAAGTTGAGGGGTGACCTTATAGAGGTTTATAAAATCATGAGAGGCATAAATAAGGTGAATGGAAAAGGTCTTTTCACGAGGGTAGGGGAGTTCAAAACGAGATGGCATATTTTTAAAGTGAGAGGAGAAGATTTAAAAGGGATCTGAGCGGCAACATTTTCACATACATGGTGGTTCGTATAGAATTATAGAATTTGTATAGAATGTGGAATGAAGTGCCAGACGAAGTGGTAGTTGTAGGCACTTTTACAACAGTTAAAAGATATTTGTACATATACATGAATAGGAAAGGGATATGGGTCAAATGCAGGGACTAGTTTAGTTTGGGAAACTTGGTCAACATGGGTCTGTTTTTGAGCTGTATGATTCTATGACTCTATATCCTGGATAGTTTGAAAGCATGGAGACGGAGAAAGCCTTCCCCCATTTCTTTAACTTGGATGATGATCCAAGTTGGAGACAGCCCAGTTATCAGCCGATTTCCGTCCACTTTACAATTGCAAACCCAGATGTTGTGAGTCTGATCCAGTTCTGGAGTGAACACTCAGTTTTAGCATATACTTTGCAATAATACAAGATTTACTAACTTGTATAATAACCAGATGATTAATAAAAGTAAAATAGAAAAATTACCAAGATTATGGAGCACCTGAAATAATCTACAATCTAGATTTATGTAACCCCTTTTAACACAGTTAAACAGCATCAGTCACTTCACAGGAGTACAATCAACCAGAAATTGACACAGAGCCAAAGAACTAGGGCAGGTGAAAAGAATAAAGATTGTGGAACACAAAGTGAGTTAAAACCTCATAGCGTGATAATAATGAACAATATTTCTCTCTTATTTCAATGAAAGTTTTGTACTGCTTGAAATAATGTCATACAGCCTGTTTTCAATCCTAAATAGACATTTCAAACTGAATGGCTGAAAATGGGTGTCAATCACCATTTTTTCACTGGGAATATTAACAAATTGATTACTTATCCATGTGAGAAAACCAACAAATAAATTGTTGATGGATTGAAGCTCAGAGGAGAGACAGATTCTTGCAATTCATGATTAGGTTTTGCACAACAATTACAGGGACAATAAGAAGTCTTCTGATTGTAGGCTGTCTTGATATATTTTAAAACTCAAACAACACCAGGTTATAGTCCAACAGTTATATTTAAAAGTACAAGCTTTTGGACCACTGCTCCTTTGTCAGACAGCTACCTGAAAAAGGAACAGCGCTCCGAAAGCATGTACTTTCAAATATAACTTTTGGACTATAACCTGGTATTTTGTGAGTTTTGTCCACCCCAGTCCAACATTGCCACCTCCACATTATCCTTATATTTTGACTGCCATGCTACAACATAGCTTGATGTATAATTGTTGTGGTTCTGTTCGCCAAGCTGGGAATTAGTGTTGCAGATGTTTCATTCCCTGTCTAGGTGACATCTTCAGTACTTGGGACCCTCCTGTGAAGCGTTTCTGTGATGTTTCCTCCAGCATTTATACTGGTTTGTCTCTGCCGCTTACGATTGTCAGTTCCAGCTGTCTGCTGCAGTGGTTGGTAAATTGGGTCCAGGTCGATGTGTTTGTTGATAGAACCTGTGGATGAGTGCCATGCCTCTAGGAATTCCCTGGCTGTTCTCTGTTTGGCTTGTACTATACAACCCAAAGGACTAGCCACACTACCATACATCAAGAACATTTCTGAACTGACAGCCAGACTACTACAACCACTAGGATTCATAACAGCACACAAACCAACAGCCACTCTCCGACAACATCTCACCAGGACAAAGGACCCGATACCCAGCATGAGCAAAATCCAATGCAAGGACTGCACAAAATCCTACATAGGACAAACAGGAAGACAGCTAACAATCCGTATCCATGAACACCAACTAGCCACGAAACGACACCACCAGCTATCCTTAGTAGCCACACACACAGATGACAGGCAACATGAGTTCGACTGGGACAACACAACTATTATAGGACAAGCCAAACAGAGAACAGCCAGGGAATTCCTAGAGGCATGGCACTCATCCACAGATTCTATCAACAAACACATCGACCTGGACCCAATATACCGACCACTGCAGCGGACAGCTGGAACTGACAACTGGAAGTGGCAGAGATAAACCACTATAAATGCCGGAGGAAACATCATAGAAGCGCTTCACAGGAGGCTCCCAAGCACTGAAGATGTCACCTAGATAGGGGACGAAACGTGTGCAACACTAATTCCCAGCTCGGCGAATAGAACCACAACAACGAGCACCCGAGCTACAAATCTTCTCATAAACCTTAATGTATAATTCCAGATTCAACACATGAGATGTCCTATTCCCTGTCCTTAATGTGTCAAAGTCGGCTTTAGCTATATATATATGTTAAATGGTATATCTTACTCAGCTTGAAGAGACCACTGAACAATATCTGTAAAATTTGCTAATTCTGCTAAGTGTTATTAGCTCCTGTGTGATACAGCTTCTGTTGAAAACATTTTGCCTCTTAAGTTCATTCAGGCATTTGAAGAACTAACCCTTAAGCAATGTAAATGCAACTGACAAAGGTACCTTTGTTTAGTTTATAGACTGGTCAAATAAATGTCAGCCCATCATAGCCTGAATATTCTAGGGACTGTATAGAAAGCCTGTTTCAAATTGGGAATTCAGTTATACAATGCTGTATAGTCACTGCTCCTTTGAATTTCCCCATTCAGTTCTTCCCAAGATGCAAATATGGCATTAAATCTGCCTTCTTCACTCTGTTGAAATCAATGTTACTTTTATAATCTGGATTAACTCATTCTTTAGTCCTTCAAAACTGCAGAATCATTTCTGTCCTTCTCTTTCTCTGCCATCCTTCTATCCAATGTATCTTGTGTTCTGCTTTATTCTTCTCAACATCTTGTATTAAGCGATTTGGCTCTCCTTGATTTCTCAATGACAAAAACATGTTTTTGGTCTTTTTTTCTGAGATTTCCCTACAGGTTGCTGATACACGTGCAATACGTGTCATGTGGAGTGAAAAGCTCTCTGAGATCAGTGCTTCTTATTTGTGGTCAGACCTGTGCTTGACTCAGAAACAGGAAATGAGATTGTTGAGGGGGTATAGAGGGAACCATTATTAAGCCCAGGTGCTACATGATTCAATGTTCTGGAAGCACTTATACCAAGCTCTCAGAATTCCTGGAATGTTTCAGTACTTGTTTATCTTCCACAGAAAAGAAATCTCAATGTGCAATAAAGTCAGAACGAGTATGATTTAGTCTGGCTTGTGATAAAGTCACTGCTTATTGCATTAGTTCAAAATCAAGGACTTCTCAAACTTTACAAAACAATGAACTATGACAGAATAAATCTTCATCCTCGCTCCACTGTTGCCTCCATTTCCAACCCATGTCTTCTTTTGTTTCCTTCCTCTCCGAAAGACACTGAATTGTCCCGGAAGTGCTGACAACGCACTGAAACCTCACCCAAGTGTCCATACTTCATGTATGAACCTTGACATTGAGTGTTTGGTTGAATTAAGAAATCACAATTGAACTGAGCTCTATCCTCATCAAGCAGCTCCAGACACACACACACTCTCTCTCTCTCTCTCTCTCTCTCCTCTTTCTCTCTTTCGCACACACACTCACATGTGCAGGAAGAATGATTTGATCAGCTGGACAAACACAGGATGATTTATCTTCTTCTTTCCATTAGGGATGGTGAAGACAATATTAGTGTCGTGATGACCTCAAATTTCAGGACAACATAAACTGGGATTGACGTCCATATTTTGCTACTCTATTGCTCAGTATCGCACTGGTAATTGCTAAAGGGTGGAGTGAGTGGTATTGTGGTGTCAAACATTAGAATGAATAAAACTTGGCATCCAGCAGAAAGCTGTAATCAGTTTGATCATTAGTGACTCTATCCCTTCGTTGTCTCTCCAAGGCTATTTCTCTGTCTTCTATATTGTTCTTGCTGTATCTTCTATGGTCTGTCTCCCTGTATTACCTGATCCTGTTCAACGTTTGTGCTGTCTTCTCTGCCACAGATTATGGAGTGGAAGATGCAGCATTCAGTAATTAAAGTCATAGAGTCATAGAGATGTACAGCATGGAAACAGACCCTTCGGTCCAACTTGTGCATGCTGACCAGATATCTCAACCCAATCTAGTCCCACCTGCCAGCACCCGGCCTATATCCCTCCAAACCCTTCCTATTCATATGCCCATCCAAGTGCCTCTTAAACATTGCAATTGTATCAGCCTCCACCACGTCCTCTGGCAGCTCATTCCATGTATGTACCACCCTCTGCGTGAAAAAGTTGCCCCTTAGGCCCCTTTTACATCTTTCCTCTCACCCTAAACCTATGCCCTATAGTTCTGGACTCCCCGACCCCAGGGAAAAGACTTTATCTATTTACCCTATCCATGCCCCTCATAATTTTGTAAACCTCTATAATGTCACCCCTCAGCCTCCGACGCTTCAGGGAAAACAGCCCCAGCCTGTTCAGCCTCTCCCTAAAGCTCAAATCCTCCAACCCTGGCAACATCCTTGTAAATCTTTTCAGAACCCTTTCAAGTTTCACAACATCTTTCCGATAGGAAGGAGACCAGAATTAACAGTAATTAACAACAAGGTGGATCTCTTGGATATGTAGAAAAAAAAGCAGCTTTAATAGCAGCTGTGGATCTGGTCAGCAGAGGGGGGAAATTGATAAAAGTGACAATTGCTGGAGATGAGGTAGAGGGGCAAGTGCAAAACTTCAGATAAGACAAGATTGATTATCTAAATCCTGAATGATTCATCTCCTACAGAAAATGATAAAAAGTGAGAAGTGATGCTCTGGTTTGATATTATTTCTGAAACTGATGCAGACATTTGATTCATTTTACGATTCAGGAATACTTCACCTAGATGGCTGAGCTTTCCATTCATTCTGAATATTTAGTTTCACTGCTGCCTGCTTGAGTTTCTGTTTGAGCTGAAGAAAGCCAAGGATTGAAACATCAGGGGACAGAATCCAAAAATATAATTCCAACAGCAGTGCAATTCGTCAGCCCCAACATATCCTCTAGCGTACAATACATAAAGTCAAAGCATTCCAAACAGAAACCTCCAGAGAAACGTCAGTTATAGATGAGTGTACAAAACTGACAGGCAACAAAAGATCAGCTGTTCCAGTAAGGTTTCCCCATACACGATAACTGGAGTAAGTCGACTAAATATTTCCTCCTACAACTCTTTTCAGCCAGAAAAAAAATATCAAAGGTCAGTAAGTGGAAAAATACTCTGGAAAAATCAATAAGTGATCAAAACCAGTCCATGCGATAGCACGCACCAAAGTGTGTAAGGATACATACCCATACGTCTATATCCTGCCATGGACTGCTGCTCATTGGATGCTGCCTGAACTGCTGTGCTCTTCCAGCACCACTGATCCAGTCCATTGACTGTTCCTGCTCCTTATGTAGGCGAGGATTCCATGCGTATAAGTAATTCATTAAAGTCTGCAATTTCTAAAGACTCTTAAAGAGATATTTCTTTAATAAAATTCCACTTTACTTATTTGTACTGAACTGGTTAAAGTAGACTAAAATTAAAATGATGGGTGACTGTAATGTTTCTGGCTTGACTTTTTGTCATATAAATCCATTGTAGATGAAAAAATTGTAGCTACCCAACCCTCAGTTACTGCAATGTTCCTTGGGCACTGTTAGATGCTTGATATTGCCTGGAAGTGACAGCAAAGCTTACAACTTTCTTGAAAAGATCGATGGAGGACCTTGAAACTACATGGGATCGGGATTTCTCTCCTTCAGCCACAGGCCACTTCTTCCCTTTCTTTTCAAGTGTAATATTCCTTTACCTCACTTCTTGCTGCTGTCTGGAGCCACCATGTGGAAAGTCTTGGAAGGTCCTGCCCAGTGAATGGCAGCTGAAGGTCCATATTCCCCAGTAGAGATCAAGGCCTTGTAGCACTAAACTCTCTACTCAAGTGAGCTCTACCACTTAACAGTTTGTTCTGCCTGGCAAGAGATTGCAAATGCTTTTGTCAATGGATTAGTAAGTAGAACATTTTCAGTAATTCGGTAAGGTAAGACTAGTGAACAAAAGCCATCTGCTGTTAACATGTTCCAAATTTACATCCTGCCGAGTTTTTGTCCAACTATAACTTTCATGAATTGAATCTAATATATGCCCATACCTCAGTCAGCTCTATAATAAATCTGTAACATTCAACAAAAGCATTCACATCTAATCATGAATTGAATCTAATATATGTCAATACCTCAGTCAGCTCTATGATAAAGCTGCAACACCCATTCACATCTAATCATGGTCGAGTTTAGAGCTGGAAAAGTACAGCAGGTCAGGCAGCATCCAAGGAGCAGGAGAATCGACATTTCGGGCATAAGCCCTTCATTTCCTGATGAAGGGCTTATGCCTGAAACGTTGATTCTCCTGCTCCTCGGATGCTGCCTGAGCTGCTGTTCTTTTCCAGCTCTAAACTCTCGACTCTGATCTCCAGCATCTGCAGTCCTCACTTTCTCCGCATCTAATCATGGCTTTGGGCTCAATAAATGGCAACCATCAAAAACCCCTTACACTACCTGAAATACATTAACATATTGATAGTGTTAGAGTATTCAGTGGTAAACAATACAAAGGTGTTGGTCATGTTCACTAATGGACAACACCATATCTCGTGCTGTGATATATCAGGAAATGAATCAAAGCAGAAGGAAGGACCTGCACTAATTTAATGTCTTTAAGAACTTCCGGCTGTCCTGAGGTTCTTTACAGTTATTGGAGAGATGTTCAAGAGTAGTCATTGGCGGACTATACAGAAATGCTACAGCCAGTTTTCATGTGGAACGTTTCCAAAAATAGCAATGAAATATATAAGCAGATCATTCATTAGGTATTAACTGAGGGATAATTGCTGGCCAGCAAACAAAGGAAATAGCTTTAATTTTCTTCAAAGAGTTTCATGGGATTTTTATCAGTTCAGAGTTTATCTCTTAATCTATAAAATAATGTTTCTGCCGTAGTAGCCTCCTCTCACAGCTCTGCTCAGTCTACATTATTCCCTCAAGTCTCTGATAGCGCTTACACAAAGACCATCTGACTCCGGAATGAAGGGGCTCCCACTGAATGGAGGCTGACACTAGCAAATATGAGCAGTAGTCATAATCTGACTGGTACCAATGATGTGTCTATTCTGTGAGCTTGCTGTCACAGTTCTGACTGTGGGTGACAATGTTCTGTCTCTCTGAACCAAAACTATTGCCCTAAATGGGCCACAGAAGAAAGCTGGACATTGACCTTGAGGGCATTTTCAGCTTTCACCTGGCAGGAAAACTATGGTAGTTTCCTGCCTCTGACCAAAGTTAGAATCACATTTTGGGGCACAATGGGCTTCCTCCTTCTAAGGGCCTGAGCGATGTGGGTTGCAGTGAGAAATGTGGCTGAATCATGAACAAAGTCCAGCGAGGGCTATCTGTCAGGGAAAATACACTGCATTTTTTAAACGGTGTTAAGGCGAGGTTCTCCCTGGGCAGTGGGTGTGTTAATATAAAGGCCGATGGAAAGGATTAATGTTTTTAATCGCCTTATTAACAGTATGTGTTCACATCATTAATACTGATCCTACCACAGACCGTGAGTAAACTATACAGCAGAAATTCTCGACATGAGAGTCAGAGCAGGGACCTGGGCAATGTCAGCTCACCACTGGCTGAGGTTCCTCATCAAGAAGCAGTATCTCAGGGCGCAACCAATGGGCAGCAGCTGCACACAAGTGTCATCCATGGGCACTGGTATCTGATCATTGCCAACGCCCTCAGGATCCTCCTGCGATTTCTCCAATCCACATGCAAGATGCTTTGGATGGACAGGGCTGCACACCAGAATTTAGCAACAAAAGGTTGCCCCAAGGAAATTTGGTGTGCAGGGACAAGCCTGCACCTGAAGGAATGGACCAGGCTACAATTCAAAGCTGCTTGCTTTTCTCTGTTAGCACTCACATACGTCAAACCAACTGAATGCTCTCAGTAACCCTGCAATGTCATGCCATGCATGCCAATTAGCATAAACACATGATCAGGCAGCTGGTCAGCAGTGCACTATCAAAGAGTGGGTAAGGGGGAGAGGTGTCCATCTTGCTGCATGATGCCGTGTTATATCAATCTCACACCTGAAGCAGGTGTTAGCAGTGAACACAATGCATGGGGAGTAAGCAAGCAGCCATGTCTCAAAGTCTTATGGGGATAGGCCTCAATGAAGCCATTGGTAGCACCTGACAAGGGGTCCCAGCGCTGTCAAGGGGATTGGCCACAGCCAGGCATTTGGTCAGGGCGATCTCGCTCAGGGGTCCATGACTCTTCAGTCTGGGAAGTAAGTCACAGTCAGTCTTGAGGCTTCATGGAGGCCAGGGAAAAGATGCAATGTTTGACCAAGATGGGCAATAGTGCCAGCAGAGCCCACAACCCTATACACAGCTGACTGTTCTCATTTTCATATGTTGCATCCAATTCTAAATGTAGACATTGATCCATGGTATATCGTCTATGGACATGAAGTTAGGCATCATGGTGCCATGGTTACATACTCAAGCTATAGAGATTCTCACACTGATTCTATTCATAGTTACGAGCTAGATTATTCAGATCATTATAGAGTCAGCAAATAAATGGATTACAAATTTATTAACAGTTATGGAATAGTGAGAATGTCACCCATGCCACCAGTATGCCTCAAAAGTCTAATTAAACTTTCCCTCTCACTATCTTTCAGTGTGGTCCTTGGCTTTGGAGGTATGGCTGGACTACTCTGGGCCTCTTTGTGTCTGGACGGCCCAGACACACTGATCTTGACTGAGACAAATAGGCTTTCCTCAGTTTGAACTTCCGTGGTGGGGGTGCGGAGTGGGTGGTCAGGCAGGGTAGAAATGGGGCACCCGGCTCCCTCTGGAATACCCTGAGATGAAGGTTCTGTGGGAATCTGTATGTGGTTAGTCCTCCTGTGTCTAGGTGCCTCCTGGCATCGCCATGTCTTTATATGAGGAAGAAGTACCTGGAATAAATGCCTGGATTCCACACCAGCTCCACCTCCTCACCCCCACCTCCAACCTCCTCCCCAGGTCACCATGGCTTTAGCCTTGAGGAACAACGGCTGTGTCAATAGAATGCTGGTGTGTATACCATTCCAGCAACCCCTGAGAGTGCTCCTTGGCTGTCCATGGCAGCTGCCAATCTGTCCATGGAGGCAGCCAGATAACCACTTGCTCAAGCTTTAGATCCTCCTCGTGTGCAGCCAGTTTTCCTGCCTCATTGTGATGAGGCCCGTTGTCTCCCACGTAACTTTCTGCAGCTCTTGCTGTTCCCTGTGGACAACATCCCTGATTGAGAATACCACAGGATCCTTCCTTCCTGGGCTTGAGTAGCTGCTTGGTCCACCTTGGCTGTTGCACTCAGGTGCTTACCAACCTGTGGGCCCTAAATGTTCTAACCCAGGTATTCCCATTGAGGCACCAATCTTTCAGCTAGTGGGTGAATAACTCCACCAATGTTTCATCTGAGACCTTGGTATTCTCATCCTCAGAGGTCAAGGAGATGCCTGCTGGCAGAGTAGCCCATTTCTCTAACCCTTTCATGAGATGCTTTCTCCTGTAACATGTAAAAGGGAGGGATTGAGATGAAAGTGGACAGCATAGTTTTTAGTGCTGGCGTGGATGGTCGAAGGGTGAGATGTCTCAGGAGAGTGAGTTGACAGTGCAGAGGCCTCCCATTTTCCCCCCTTTGGGAACTTTGGGGATTTGAGTGGCTGAAGGAAGATGTTGAAGGAAAATTGTTAGAGGAGCAGAACATGAGCCTTGGTGGGAGATGGGTGCAGTAGCAGGGAGAGTGAGTGTGAGGTGACAAGAGAAAAGATGTGATACTTATCCAGCAGAATGGAGGAAGTTATTGACCTCCTTGTGGCACTGCTACCCTTTCCTCCAGGCTATGGATATGTCACTGACCTGGGTGGCAACGTTGGACCAGGCTGCCAGGATCTAATGGCAGAACCACATTGCCAATCCCCTCAAAAGAGGATAGTTCTCCTCTGGACCAATCTAAGCAGCAGGACCTCCAGTTCTTTATTGGAGCCATTTTCCCATTCTCCTTGTCCAAGGCTGCATATAGATTGAGGAAGACAAATGAGTCACCAATTTTAAGAAGGTCAAATGTGATTAATGATTTTTGTTGGGGTCACAAGTAAAATTTTCCACTATTTTAATACAAGAGAACAGGTGGCATGTCGAGAATAATGGCTTTTGACAAGGTTTCACACAAGCGATTAGTAAGCAAAATTAAAACTTATGATACGAGGGGAATGTACTGACATGGACAGAGAACTGGTTTGCAGGCAGGGAGCAGAGAGTTGGAATAAACAGGTCCTTTTCAGAGTAGCAGGCAGTGTCGAGTAATGTGCCACAAGGTTCAGCGCTGGGACCTCAGTTGTTTACAATGTATATTAACAGTTTGGTTAAAGGAATTAATACTGTGTCTCCAAATTTGCAGATGACACTAAGTTGGGTGGCAGTGTGTGCTGTGAGGAGGATGCTGAGAGGCTGCAGAGTGACTTGGACAGACTGACTGAGTGGACAAATACTTGGCAAATGCAATACGATGTGGATAAATGTAAGGTTATCCATTTTTGTTACAAAAACAGAAAGGCAGATTATGATCTGAATGGTGGCAGTTTAGGAAAAGGTGAGGTGCAATGCCCCCTGGGTGTCATGGTGGAACAGTCGCTGAAGGTTGGGATGCAGGTGCAGCAGGCAGTGAGGAAAGCTAGTGGCATGCTGGCCTTCATAGCGAGAGGGTTTGAGTATTGGCGTAAGGATGTCTTGCTGGAGTTATACATGGCCATGGTAAGATCACACCTTGAGTATTGTGTGCAGTTTTGGTCTCCTAGTCTGAGGAAGGTCATTCTTGCTATTGAGGGAGACCAGCGAACGTTCACCAGACTGATTCCCGGGATGGCAGGACTAATATATGCGGAAAGTCTGGGTCAAGTGGGCTTATATTCATTGGAAGAAAAGTTGGGGGAAGGGGGGGGAGATCTCATAGAAGCATTTAAAATCCTGATGGGACTGGACAGGCTGGATCCGGGAAGAATGTTCCTGATGTTGGGGAAGTCCAGAACAAGGAGCCACAGTCTAAGAATAAGGAGTAAGTCACTTAGCAGTGAGATGGGGAAGAATTTCTTCACTCAAAGTGTTCTGAACCTGTGAAATTCTGTCCCACAGGAAGCTGTTGGGGCAGTTTGTTAGATATTTTCAAAAGGGAACTGGATTTAGTCCTTACAGCTAAAGGGATCAAGAGGTGAAGGGAGAGGGTGGGAATGGGATGCTGAGATTGCATGATGAGCCATGATCTTATTGAATGGTAGTGCAGGCTTGAAGGCTGAATGGCCTCCTCCTATATGTATTTTTTATGTTTCTAAACCTCACTGATTCCCCTCGTCAGAATGCAATCTTTAAGCTGAAAATGTTCATAAAACACTTTATAAACTAACAATCTTTATTGAAACTTTACTAATACTTGTGGATATCTTTAAAAACTAAACAAGCGTTACATAAAATTAAAATAATTTGCAGCATTTTGTCTAAACCTGATGTGTTTCTAGCTTCATGTTTGGAGTGTGTCTGGTTAACAATAAACAAGACTGAATGCTTGCATCCCCTCAGGCATTTTCCAGGCCAGTGACAATGAATATTAACTGAAGGAAATGTGATCCACCATAAAATCCCACTGTACATCTGCCAGCTGGCTTTCACAATGTGTTGGGGCAATGATCCTGTGGTCGAACTTGACCACCATCAGCCACTGGAAACAAATTTACTTTGCAGATTTTTGTGATAAAGCCCGAAGATCATTCTTCATCTGATTTTTCTCTGATGCCAATGCCAGATTTGCCTGTCATCATCGAATCATAGAATCCCTCCAGTGTGGAAGCAGGCCATTCAGCCCATCGAGCTCACACTGACCCTCCAAACAGCATTCCTCTCAGACCCACCCCTCTACCTATCTCTGCAACCCTGCATTTCCCATGGGCCATCCACTTAATCTGCATATCCCTGGACACTCTGGGGAAAACCTAGCATGGCCAATCCATCTAATTTGCACACCTTTGGACTGTGGGAGGAAACCAGAGCACCAGGAGGAAACCCACGCAAACTCCACACAGACAGTCACCCAAAGTGGAATCAATCCCAGGTCCCTGGCACCTTAGAGCCACTGTGCCACCCCATCATCAGACAGAAGGAGTGAAATAAATAGAAATTGCAACATGGAAACATGATATCAAACCTCAGCATTCCATTTTGGTGCTGACCTAACTTGTCAGCAAATAGTTTTAACCACATTTTCAGACTGTATTCCCAAAGCCTTTGTCAACTTAAACCATCAGCCACCAATCTCAGTGTAAAGGTGCCATAGTCTTAACCACACCATAGGGCTGCTCTCGCAGTAAGAGATGACTAATGATGGTTTAACCTGAGGATTGCCACATGTCAGGCAAAAGGAGAGGTTGAGAAGGAGAATCACTGTGGTAACCTCCCAGTCAGTGCAGGAATTGAGGCTATGACAGTTGGTATTACTCTGCATTGCAAATTGGCCACCTATCCAACCAACTGAGCTAAACTGACAGCCAATGTTGTTGTAATTTCTGCCTCCAGCACATATCCTACAAGTGAATTCCACGGTCTCAATGTCTCCTGTATCCTGTTCCAAGTCTCTTACATTTAATTCTGTTCTTGACTCTTCAAGAACTGGAAACAGTCTAGTATCCGGTCCCACCTTAATAACTTTTAACACAACTATTATATTATTCAATAACATGCTTTGTTCTAATGAAAAAAATGGTCATTTTCCAAGTCTTAAATTAATATTACATGACAGGCAGAGATATTAATAGGATGTAAAACATATACAAGGTATTAACAGCAAGAGAAGGATTCAACACTTGTTAAGACAAAGTGTGACATATATCAGATATGAATAACAAAAGAAACATAAATGAGCTATTAATGGAAAATTAAGCATATACCAGATATGAGCACTAAGTAAGATATAAAAGAGGCATTAATATAAAATCAACATTACATCAAAGAATACCATTTTTCAAAAAAAATACATGTAAGGCATAAGCCAAAAAGTTTAATATTATAAAGTACAAGTTTGAATATTAAACCAACATACTAGAGCTTAATAGAATGTTAAATCTGCACCAAATATCAATGCAAGGATTGTCCTTTGAAGTGCAGAACCTATAAAAGTTATATCTACTACCTATTCAACTGAGACCTGACACCTGGCAATCTCCGTGTAGCAACATCTTCTGCCTCATGTGTCACCAGCAGCTACTGCTCTTCATTTGTGTTGCATGTCCCAGTCTGCTCATTGAGACCCACAGATTTCTATCTCTGTACTGCTGTTTTGGATGAACAAGGGATAACATTAGAAACATGAGAAATTCTGAAAAATATATATTTTAAATCAACCTTTTCAGAGATGTTACTGCACTCCTCTGGAGCAGGCTGGATTTGAACCTGGGTCTCCAGAACTCTGTTCTCCGGCATATTTATAGGAAGAAAAGAGATGGTAAAACAGAGGGTTTCCTAAACAATGGAGATTATGAATTGCTTATAATAGAAAAGAATCCTAATTTTATATCTCACTGACAGTTAATCCTAAGGGAAAGAAGAGAAACCAATTGCTATCACTATTAGCCTATCCAACTCAGTCTCTGTTGGCTTGCTGCTTGATTCTTCAAAATGTTTTATCTGAGATGAGAGGGAGGAAGAGTGAGATCCCGTCACCTTTTCCAGCTCACCCCAGGTGCTTCAAAATGTCCCATTAGCCAACTGGAAAGCTAAAGGACCAAATGACATTTGGTAATTATGTATCCTTCATCATGTAGCCCCAAAATGGTGTCATACAAGAGGAGAGGCATGTTGGAAAGGATTGTGAGTTAAAAAAGACTTTGAAGTGAAGGCTGACATTGAAAATAAAGGCACAGCTGCATCAGCGTTGACAGTAGGAAGTCAAAACACCTTAAGAAAAGAGGTGGATGAGCTCATTGTAAGCAGCTAATAATGTTTATTCTATTGGATTACTGGAAGATGTGCTGAACTCTTTATCTTGCCTAAATTGACACTGCAGTGTCAGGTGGAATTTTTACTTGAAATTTTTCCCATTGCCGCTGGGAGCTGTTCATCAGATGCTGTGTTACTTGGTTCCAATCAAAACTTCCTCCAACACGGCTCCTCTTGCTGCATCCAAGAACAGTAGGCTGTCTGTACACCTGCTGATTGACAAGGATTTCCCATAATGCAACCTTTTTCTGTGCCCCAAAAAGAATTGCAAAGGCCCCAGGCCTTTTAAGATGCTGCAGCATAAATCCTGGACAGAATCTGAAGAAGCTCCTGGGATCAGGAAATGAGGTGAGCAGGACATTTAATTCTGCATATTAGCTGTCAAATCTCAGATTCCCGAATATATGTTGGATAATAAAATATCTGTCATAATCAATTTAGCATCAACAATTCGAAACTCTTAAGGAACTTGTGACACAATGGCAGTGTCCCTATTTCTGAGCTAGCATGCTCAAGGTCAACTCCCACTCATTCCAAAGGTATGTTGCAACAGACATCTTGCAAAATGTCCAAATTGCAGAGGAGGAAGTGCTGGATGTCTTGAAATGGTTAAAAGTAGATAAATCCCCAGGACCTGATCAGGTGTACCCGAGAACTCTGTGTGAAGCTAGAGAAGTGATTGCTGGGCCTGCTGAAATATTTGTATCATCGATAGTCGCAGGTGAGGTGCCAGAAGACTGGAGGTTGGCAAACGTGGTGCCACTGTTTAAGAAGGGCAGTAAAGACAAGCCAGGGAACTATAGACCAGTGAGCCTGACCTCGGTGGTGGGCAAGTTGTTGGAGAGAATCCTGAGGGATAGGATGTACAAGTATTTGGAAAGGCAAGGATTGATTTGGGCTAGTTAGCATGGCTTTGTGTGTGGGAAATCATGTCTCACAAACTTGATTGAATTTTTTGAAGAAGTAACAAAGAAGATTGATGAGGGCAGAGCAGTAGATTGATCTATATGGACTTCAGTAAGGCGTTCGACAAGGTTCCCCACGGGAGACTGATTAGCAAGGTTAGATCTCATGGAATACAGGGAGAACCACCCATTTGGATACAGAACTGGCTCAAACATAGAAGACAGAGGTTGGTGGTGGAGGGTTGTTTTTCAGCCTGGAGGCCTGTGACCAGTGGAGTGCCACAAGGATCGGTGCTGGGCCCTCTACTTTTTGTCATTTACATAAATGATTTGGATGCAAGCATAAGAGGTAAAGTTAGCAAGTTTGCAGATGACACCAAAATTGGAGGTGTCGTGGACACTGAAGAGGGTTACCTCAGATTATAACAGGATCTTGACCAGATGGGCTAATGGACTGAGAAGTGGCAGATGAAGTTTAATTCAGATAAATTCGAGGTGCTGCATTTTGGGAAAGCAAATCTTAGCAGGACTTATTCGCTTTATGGTAAGGTCCTGGGGAGTGTTGCTGAACAAAGAGACCTTGGAGTGCAGGTTCATAGTTCCTTGAAAGTGGGAGTTGCAGGTAGATAGGATAGTGAAGAAGGCGTTTGGCATGCTTTCCTTTATTGGTCAGAGTATTGAGTACAGGAGTTGGGACGTCATGTTGTGGCTGTACAGGACATTGGTTAGGCCACTGTTGGAATATTGCATGCAATTCTGGTCTCCTTCCTACCAGAAAGATGTTGTGAAACTTGAAAGGGTTCAGAAAAGATTTACAAGGATGTTGCCAGGGTTGGAGGATCTGAGCTACAGGAAGAGGCAAAACAGGCTGGGGCTGTTTTCCCTGGAGCGTCGGAGGCTGAGGGGTGACATTATAGAGGTTTACAAAATTATGAGGGGCATGGATAGGGTAAAAAGATAAAGTCTTTTCCCTGTGGTCGGGAAGTCCAGAACTAGAGGGCATAGGTTTAGGGTGAGAGGAAAGATATAAAAGAGACCTAAGGGGCAACCTTTTCACACAGAGGGTGGTATGTGTATGGAATGAACTGCCAGAGGATGTGGTGGAGGCTGGTACAATTGCACCATTTAAGAGGCATTTGGATGGGTATATGAATAGGAAGGGTTTGGTGGGATATGGGCCGGGTGCTGGCAGGTGGGACTAGATTGGGTTGGGATATCTGGTCGGCATGGACGGGTTGGGCTGAAGGGTCTGTTTCCATGCTGTACATCTCTATGACTCTATGACCCTATGTATCATAAAAATTGATGAAAAGTTGGAGTGTAAGTTGATCGTAAATTAAAGGCGGATGTGGTTCCTAACAGCAAGCACCAGGATCCTATTTTTAAATGCTTTAGCATGACATTTAAGCACACAATCACTATATTAGCTTGTATGTTTGTGATGAAGTCAGCAGTAATGAGAAACACATGCCTTCAGATTTAATGTGGTGTGCAACAGGTGAGGAGTGAATGAGAGATCCTTTTCTTCCATGGGAAATATTGTTCGATCAGGAGAGAGGAGTTAAGATTAGAGCGGTGCTGGAAAAGCACAATAGGAATTCCTGATGAAGGGCACCTGCCGGAAATGTCAATTTTTGGATAGGTTAAGTTATTCTATGTTCTGTTCTCTTTCGTTTGTATTTCATTCAATAATCTTGCAACTAAATTTAGTTTTGTTTAAAACTAAGTGGTTGGACCAGCTGCATCACTCCTGGAGTATCGACTCTAAACCTGCTTAACACAACTAGCAAAGTTAGGGTCCGGGCTGGTTTCTTGAAATGTGTTGAGGGGCTCTGGCCTGGTTCATAACAAGAGGAAATCTAATTGAGGTATATAAGATGCTCAGATGTAGACAGGATGTTTTTTTGTTGTGGAGCAGTTTAGATTCAGAGGTCATAATTTTAGGATAAGGAATAGTTGATTTAAAACAGAGATTACTAGAAATTACTTCTCTCAAAGGATGTGAATCTGTGGAATTCACTACTGCAGGGTGCAGTGAATGCCAGGACATTGAGTATATTGATAGAAGAGATAGACAGATTTTTAATTAGTCATGGCTTGAAGGGTTATGGGTATCAAGCAGGGAAGTTGAGGCTGAGATGAGATCAACCATGGTTATGTTAAATAGCAGAACTGGGTTGAGAGGCTGAATTGTCTACTCCATTCTTAGTTCTTATACACTTATATAAAATAATAGAAGAGGGTTTACATAAGAGATGAGGCAAGGATGGAATCAGTCACTATAATGGAAGTGGAAATCAGTGTAGTTATGTAACTGAATGCTCATCTCAAAGTCACGTATGACACCAAGATTGCAAACAGTGATGAAACAAAGAACTGTGAATGTTGAAACTCTGAAACAAAAATGATCAGTTTTTCTTTCTTCCAAGCTCACCATTATCCATCCCTTTATCTGCCTCTTTCTGGACTCTGTCTCCGCTTATTTGCTTATTCCTTTCCACCCACCTCTACCCACCTCCACTAATCCACTCTCTTCAGCATATATGCCATCTGTTCTGAGCTACTAATAGTTCCGAAGACTTTGCTTTGTCTCCGTAGACGCTGCCGAGTCTGCTGAGTTTCTCTGGCTATTTCTGTTTGTGTTGCAAACCGTATGGTTCATCTTCAGAAAGTTGCCAGGGAGAGGGTTGGAGTTGGCAGATTAAGAATGAAGTTTGTGGCAGGACTTTTATAGCTTTGGTCTAATATTTAGTTGGAGAAATTTCCTGATCATTTTGTAAAGCATTTTATGCCATTTTATACTTCTGGCAGGAAGAGACTCACTTACCGCACCAATTTATTACAAACTGGGTTAATATTTTGGGAACTTCCTGATGCTGTCATAGCAGTTTTCCATATGTGGCAAAGAAATACATCTATTTTCAGAATTCATTACGGTTTGCTTTAGGACTTACAACATAATATTGATCAAATTATTGAAGTGTGTATTGGCACAAAACCAACTGTTAATATCATCCATCTTTTGATTTCATTCTTTAAGCATTCAACATTTTTATTTCATTCATTTACTTGATGTGAGTGTTACTGATAAAGCCAGAATTTATTGCATGTCTCCATTTGCTCCCATCTTCTTGATTTTAACAGACAGTCAATGTTATTTCCAAGATTAATTTCATCTGGAATCACATTTAGGCTGGACCAGGGGATGGTAGCTTTCCTTCCCATAACACTATTGGTGAATCAGATGGGTTTTGCAATAATCCAGTCATTAAATGGTTACCATTAATTGTCCTAGCGTTTCATTCCAGACTTATTTAATTAATTAATTTTAAATTCTCCAGTTCCATAGTAGGATTTGGGGTAACCATTTTGGAGCATTAGTCCAGCCTCTGGATACTAAGTCAGGAGCATAACCATTCTGCCTCTATGCATCCTAACTTCCATATTTTGCCCAGGTCACCATGAGTAAATGATTCTGCTACATTGCTACCGCTCAGTTTTAAATGTTTTTAAAATCATGAGGTATAGGAGTTGGGAGGTCATGGTGTAGTGTACAGGACATTGGTTAGGCCACTTTCGGGATACTGCTATAGGAAAGGTGTTGTTAAACTTTAAAGGGTGCAGAAAAATATTACAAGGATGTTGCCAGGGTTGGAAGGTATGAACTATAGGGAGAAGCTGAATAGGCTGGGGCTGTTTTCCCTGGAATGTTGGAGGCTGAGGGGTGACCTTATAGAGGTTTATAAAATCATGAGGGGTATGGATAGGGTGAATGGTCATGGTCTTTTCCCCAGGGTGGAGGAGTCCAAAACTAGAGGCATAGGTTTAAGGTGAGAGAGGCAACATTTAAAAGGGACTTGAGGGGTACTTTTATCACGCAGAGGGTGGTGAATGTTTGGAATGAGCTGCCAGAGGAAGTGGTGGAGGCTGGTACAATTACAGCATTTAAAAGGCATCTGGATGGGTATGTGAATAGGGAGGGTTTAGAGGGATGGGGCAAGTGCTAGCAAATGGGACTAGATTAATTTAGAATAGATGGTTGGCATTGG
This sequence comes from Hemiscyllium ocellatum, assembly GCF_020745735.1. Lineage (NCBI taxonomy): Eukaryota > Metazoa > Chordata > Chondrichthyes > Orectolobiformes > Hemiscylliidae > Hemiscyllium > Hemiscyllium ocellatum. The sequence continues at coordinate 28,512,346 of NC_083428.1, read as the reverse complement.
TTAGACTGAAGGGTCTGTTTCTGTTCTGTATATGTCTATGATGCTGTGAATCTATCTGGACAGAGCAGACAGAGACAAATTGTTCATGACTGTGAAAGGATCAAGAACCAGAGGGCACAGTTTAAAATATTATGCAAAATGGAGCAAATGTGAGGTGAGGAAAAAACACAGCGAGTGGTCTGGGTTTGGAAGGCATAGCTTGGAAATGTGGTGGAGGTTGATTCAACTGAGGCATTAGAGGGCACTGGATGATTATTTAAATAAAAAAAAATGATATATAGGTTTAAGGGAAAAGGCAGGCATTTGGCAATAGTTTAAAATGCACAGAGAGCCAGTGCAGATATGATGAGCTGAATGGCCTCACCCTGTGCTGTAACAATTCAGGGATCCTGTGTTCAAACATCCTGAAGCAACAGGAAAACTTATCAGATCCTTAGTCCTGATATTACTTCACTGTACAGTTACTTGGTAGATCTGGATTGGATCCATCAGAAAATTATCCTATCAAACAGGCAACACCTTCTCTGCAGGTCTTATGGCAGTGACCTGACTGTGATTATCATCAGCTCTCTGCCCTCAGGATTAAGGGTGACTTGCTTCTACTCTGCTTCAGTGGATCTTGAGATGAAATATTTTTAAGACAGAGGTAGATAGATATCTGTTACACAAAGGAATCAAAGGTTATTGGCAATGTAGAATTTGCAACACAAGTATATCAGGCATGTTGTTATTGAATGTGGAGCAGGATCAGGGAGCTGAAAGATCTGATTCTATTTTGCATATTTATATTTTTGGGATGGCTCAGAGATCCACTGCATGACCCAAAGATTCTGCCACTATTTTTCAGCCTTACAAGGGACGTGGGCACTTCTAGTTAGAACTGCATTTGCTGTTCTTCCCTAATTGCAAATGAGAAGCTGGTGGTGAGTTGCCTTCTTGAACTGAAGATGGCTGGGCCTACGACATACCCAGAGGAACTCCTACAGCAGCGTTCTGGGACTGAGGTGATTGACCTCTGCCTCAAGCATCTTTTTTTCTGCTGAGTGTGACTTTAACCATTGTAGAGGTTCCCTCCCGATTCTCAGTGACTCCAGTTTCACTTGGGTGGTATTGTTGTGGCCTGTGTTGTAGTTGGTGGGGCACATGTGAGGTAGGTGGTGTTTGAAGAGTTGAGTAGGTAAAGTGTTGGAGCTTTGCGGGCTCTTGCCAACATCTTGATTTCACCTCTGCGTATTCCTGGCAGAGTGAATGCCGTCCCAAATAAGCCTTCCTCTATTTTGGTTGGTCAAAAGCCTGCCATGAGTTAGTGAGAGTATTTGACCTCCTCAGGAATGCTTCAGGCTATCCCTTTAATGTTTCATATGTCCTCCTGGGAGTCTTTTGATGTGACTGAGTTCCAAGTAGAAGAGTTGAATCAGCTGTACAGCAAATTGCATTCATTGCTAATATTTTCATCACTACAAGGCTTCTGCATTGAGTATTTCAAACCAGTTTTATTTCTTGTCAATAATAACCCTCCCTTCTGTTTTAACCTCTTCTCAGGTGATTGAATTGTGCTGCTGCTTGTCAACAAGAAAAGAAAGATGCAACTTTAAGGAACTACTTTCCAATGCGGAGAGTATGGTTGCACTTTAACACTCATTTTAAATGGGTAAGATCTGTGACCTACACAATTGTGGTGTAAGAATTCGGAGAAGTTACATACTCACCCATTATACCTGCTTTTCATGATTGGGGCTGATAGCTGCACAATTGGTGCCTGTAACCTGTGCTGCACCTTCACATTACGCGGTGCAAAAGCCTGAGGTCTGCTAAGTGTCCTACAGATGTACAGCATGGAAACAAGCTCATCGACTCAACTTCCCAATCTTGCACAGTTTTCATAATGAAGCTAATCCCATTTGCTTGCGTTTGGTACACATTCCTTCATACTTATCCAATCCACATACCTGTCTAAATGTTTCTTAAATAACAAAATTGTACTCGCTTCCACTACTGCTTGTGGCAGCCTATTTTAGACACTCACCAACCTCTGTGTGAAATACTTGCCCCACTGGACTCTTTTGTATCTTTCCCCTTTCACCTTAAACCTTTGTCTAGGTTTAGACTCCCCTACCATGAGGAAAAGTAGTTGGCTTATCTCTGCCTCTCATAATTTTATGAATCTTTTTAAGGTCACCTCTCAGTCTCCTACATTCCAGTTAAAAACAGTCCCAGCATATCCAACCTCTCCTTATAAATCAAACCTTCCAGTCCAGGTAGCATCCTAATAAATCTTTTCTGCACTCTTTCTAGCTTAATAATGAGTAGGACAACCACCTGATGAAGGAGCGGCGCTCTGAAAGCTAGTGTGCTTCCAATTAAACCTGTTGGACTATAACCTGGTGTTGTGTGATTTTTAACTTAGTTTAATAATATCCTTTCTATAATAGGGTGACCAGAACCTGCTCGCAGGACCCATTCCCAGAGCACTCAAACTCTGTCATGTAATTTGGGGTGTTGCAACCATTTCTCCTCCACTTTGTTTCTAGAACAGCTCTAAGAGAGAACAAGGACCCTTTAAGAGTTGCTGCTTCTAGCCTCGAGACATTTGCACTCACAGTCATGTAGACACAGTTTGCTAGGACTGGAGGACTAACAGTTAAATAAACTGACATCATCAGTGTACAAAGGCAGCATATTTTGTCTTGGGATTTAAATATTTAATGAATCTCTTGCAGGGTTGGATTTTGTGTGAGAGAGGCCACAGCTGGCAAGTAACCAGATTATGGGGAATGGGGAGAGGAGAGGGAGCAAGTTCATAAACTTATGGTTTTTGGCATCTGTTTGTACAATTCGCGAAATTGTAAGTAGTTTAATCAGCAAGAATTTCCAGACCAGCATAAAATAATTAGGATGAGAGCAAAGAACCAAAGGCAAAGAGAAATGCATTAAATGTATTAGAGGTGCAGAGTGCTAATAAGGAATCTTTTGCACAATTCTAGGATGATCAGCATCTGGCTACTTGAATAAAAGGGGAGTAAATAGAGCTGTGATATACTCAGTCTGGGTTGAGTTAAAGTAATGATTTATTTATTCTTATTATTGTCCCACGTACCTAGATATAGTGAATAGTTTGTTTCTTCATGTGCAGCACAGGCAGATCATTGCATACAAAGTATGTTAATATAACAGAAAAGAGCAAGGGGTACAAGGTTACTGCTGCAGGGAAGATGCGCAAACAGCGGGAACAACATTAACTTTGAAATTAGAGAGATTCATTCAGATATCTAATAACAGAGGGGAAGAAGCTGTTCTTGAATCTGTTGGTATGTGTGTTTAAGCTTTTATATCTTTTACTCGACAGAAGAGATCATAATTGAGGTGAGAGGGGTCTTTGATAATGTGGGCTGCCTTCCTAAAGTAGACAAGCAGAAGGCTGGAAGAACACAGTAAGCTAGGCAGCATCAGGAGCTGGAGAAGTTAACCTTTCAGGTGTAGCCCTTCTTCAGGATTGGGGATGGGTGTAAGGGAAGCTGCACATACAGAGGGTAGTGGGGGCAGGGTGATGAGGTAGGGTAGGTGAAGTTAGGTAGAGGGTACAACCTGGTTGGTCCATGGGAGGGATGGATCCGGTAAGTGGCTGGGAGGAATGGAAGAGAGGGGGAGGGGTTGGGAAGGGAGTTGTGGGAAAGGAAGGGAGGTTATTTGGAATTGGGGAACTCAATGTTGGGTCCTCCAGGCTGAAGGCTGCCCAGATGGAAAATGAGGTGTTGTTCCTCGAATTTGTGGCATGGTTCGTTGTGGCAATGGAGGAGGCCAATGATGGTCATGTTGGAAAGGGAGCGGTTAGGGGAATTAAAATGGGCAGTGACTGGGAGATCCAGTCAGCCGCTGTGCGCCCAGCTGAGATGCTTGGCAAACCTTTCCCTAAGTTTACATTTACTCTCCCCAATGTAGAGAAGACCACATCAGGAGCACAGTGAGAAGTAAAGATGGAGTTATTGGATGGAAAGTTGGTTTGCGTGATGGACTGAGCTGTGTTTACAACTCTCTGTAGTTTTTTACAGTCCTGCACAGAGCAGTTGCCATAACACACCATGATGCTTCCAGATAGAACGCTCTCGATGGTGCACCTATAAAAACTGGCAAGAGCCTTTATGGACATACTGGTTTTCATTAGCCTCCTGAGGAAGTAGAGGTGCTGGTGTGCTTTCTTGACTGTCTTACTAATATGGGTGGAACAGGACAAATTGTCGGTGCCTCATAATGGGTCTCGTTCAGCCATTTATTTGCTGCTGTTTGCGGGATTGCCATGCGCCAGCATTTTCAGGTTGGGCTGGTCTCCCAGAAGCTAAGGTTCCAAGGTTGATGAGCCATGAACAAAGATGCTGCTGCTGACTACCACAGAATGGGAAGGACTTTGTTGCTTTCTAGATACCTGACATCAACCTGACTCTGATCTTAAAACTTGGATGTTCATTGACTGGAACTTCTTCATGGTGATGTATGTACCCCACTGGATTTATGGCTGGAATCTGAATAGTCTTAGCACCGATGCTTAGGCCTCGAACCACACACATTTCTGTAATCTTGTGGACATACTGAGTCTGCTTCCGGGGCTTATAACTTTCCTTATAAAAGTTATTAGTACTTTTAAAATATATCAAAGGGACTTAACAAAAGCACCACAAGGAGTAGTTGAGGCAATTAAGGCGGTGAAGGGAGAAAATAACAGGACTTTGAAGAGAGTGAGCATAATTCAGTTACGTTTAGTTTAACGATGGAAAGGGATAGGTACATGCTACAAGTCAAGAGTTATCGATGGGGCAAGGGCAACTGTAATGCGATCAGGCAAGAATTAGAATGGGGTAGCAAAATGTGAGGGATGCAGACAATGGAAATGTGGAGCTAGTTTAAGGAAGATATTGCGAGTCCTTGATAGGTATGTCCCTGTCAGGCAGGGAGGAAGTGGTAAGGTAAGGGAACCGTGGTTTACTACAGAAATTGCATCTCTTGTTAAGCAGAAGAAGGAGGCTTATTGTTGATGAGGCAAGATGGTTCAGATGAGGTGATGGAGAGTTACAGATAAGCTAAGAAGAATTTAAAGAGAGAGTTAAGAAGCACAAAGAGAGGACACAAGCAATCTTTAGCAAATAGAATAAAGGAGAACCCTGAGGCTTTCTATAGGTATGTGAGGAATAAAGGGATGACTAGGTTAGGAATAGGGCCAGTCAAGACAGAAATGGGAAGTTGAATGTGGACCCTGAGGCAATCGGAGAGGTGCTAAATGAATATTTCTCATTGGTGTTCGCTCAGGAAAAGGAGAATATTGTAGTGGAGAAGAATGAGGTATGAGTTTTTAGACTAGAAACGATCGAAATTAGTTATGCAGAGGTGTTATCAATTCTAGAAGGAGTAAAAATAGACAAGTCCCCTGGGCCAGATGGGATTTATCCCAGGATTCTCTGGGAAGCAAGGGAAGAGATAGCAGAGCCTTTGACTTTGATAGTTGAGTCGTCATTTTTTACAGGTTTAGTACCAGAGAACTGGAGGATTGCAAATGTTGTGCCCTTGTTCAAGAAGGGAAGTAGAGATGACCCATGTGATTATAGATCAGTGAGCCTTACTTCTGTTGTAGGAAAGGTTTTGGAAAGGATTATAAGAGATGAGATTTATAATCATCTAACAATTTGATTTCAGATAGTCAACATGGTTTCGTCAAGGGCAGGTCATATCTCATTAACCTCATTGAGCTTTTTGAGAAGGTGACCAAGCATGTAGATTAGGGTAGGGCAGTTGATGTGGTATATGTGGACTTCAGTAAAGCCTTTGATAAGGTTTCACCTGGTAGGCCATTGGAGGAAATGCAGAGGCATGGGATTGAGGGTGATTTAGAAGTTTGGATTAGAAACTGGATTTCTGAAAGAAGGCAGCGAGTGGTGGTTGATGGAAAATATTCAGCCTGGAGTCTGGTTACTAGTGGTGTGCCACAAGGATCTGTTTTGGGACCACTGTTACAAATGATTTAGACTCAGGCATAGGTGGATGGATTAGTAAATTTGCAGATGACACTAAAGTCGATGGAGTAGTGGACAGTTTGGAAGAATGTTACAGGTTGCAGGGGGACTTGGATAAACTGTAGAACTGGGCTGAGAAGTGGCAAATGGTGTTCAATGCAACTAAATGTGAGGTGATGCACTTTGGGAAGAATAACAGGAAGTCAGAGTACTAGGTCAATGGAAAGATTCTTGGTAGTGTGGATGTGCAGAGGGATCTTGGAGTCTATGTACATAGATCCCTGAAAGTTGCCACCCAGGTCGATAGTGCTGTTAAGAAGGCATACACTGTGTTAGGTTTCATTGGTAGAGGGACTGAGTTCCGGAGTCGCAATAATATGCTACAACTATACAAAACGCTAGTGCGGCCACACTTGGAATATTCTATATAGTTCTGGTTGCCATATTTCGGGAAGGATATGGAAGCATTGGAAAAGGTGCAGAGGAAATTTACCAGGATGTTGCCTGGTGTGGAGGGAAGGTCTTATGAGGAAAGGCTGAGAGACTTGGGTCTGTTCTCATTGGAAAAAAGAAGGCTAAATAAGATTTGATGGAGACATACAAGATGATCAAAGGATTAGATAGGGTAGACAGTGAAAATCTTTTTCTTAGGATGATGACGTCAGCGTGTACAAGGGGGCATAACTACAAATTGAGGGGTGATAGATTTAAGACAGATGTCAGAGTCAGGTTCTTTACTCAGAGTGGTAAGGGCGTGGAATGCCCTACCTGCCAATGTAGTCAACTCAGCCACATTAGGGAAATTTAAACAATCCTTGGATAAACACATGGATGATGAAGGGATATTGTAGGGGGACGAGCTGATAATAGTTCACAAGTCAGGGCAACATCGAGGGCTGAAGGGCCTGTTCTGCGCTGTATTGTTCTATGTTCTATGAATACGCAGATGTATTGACGCAGTGTACACTGTTGGGACGTTTGGGTGGAGCATAAAAAATGGCAAAGATATGTTTTGGCCAAAATTGTGGGGTGCATTCTAGATAATTCCACGTAATGGATGCAGCAATACACTACGTTCTGGCTGATCTGAAAGGTCTGTGGTGACTTGACAGAAACCACAATCAGAAAGTTTCAATACTTTGACATAACAAGACAGGCTCAGTCCAGGAGGTGGTCAGAAAGCTTTGTGTAAGAGATGACCACACTCAGTAACCTCCCCACACCACCCGCTGACCCCTGGAAATCTGAATCTGTCGATAGCGCTTGAACCATCTCAGAGAAATCTGGTAATGCCTTATGCGCTCGATCATTTTGTGATGCCTTTCGGCTGCCATGCTCTTTCCAATCTAAATCTATAAAGATTCACTGAAGTCACTTAGGGGATACTTTGGTTAAGGTTTGGCTTGGCTCAGAATACGAAGTTGATTTGATAGGCTTGATGGCCCCAAAAGATGGCAAAATGCAGAACAAGCAACAAGCTTAGCAAAATCAGTTGCAAACATAAGTTCACCCCTTGAGAGTACACAGTAACTACTGCATTGGCAGACCTATCTTCTGTTCCAAAATAAGACACTATTAGAACAAAGCAGTACCCATATATTGTAAAGGAAGAATTCATCTCTGGAAACTCCCTAATATATTTGAGAATGTCATTTGCAGCATGGAATAGTGTAAGATGGACCTAACCATAAGCTGGGCGATAAATGCTCTATCTACACGCATTCACATCACATGAGTGAATAAAAAATACTTGAATTGCTTCCATAAAGCATGCATTAAGGTCACACTTTCCACTCTCTGTACCCCTCTGCGTGACTACCTCAAAGTCACACAGTTTCAAGCCCTGGGTTTTTTCGACTCTCATGAACTGTGTTCTCGTTTAACCAGATTAAACCTGGCAACATTCAGGAAAATGCCAGCAGCACTAAGGGGCACATTCCTACAAATCGCTTGAACGGATCTCTTGAAAGTTAGCTTTGTTGGTTCCCATGGTATGAATGACAGCTGGGGCGCACATCAATCCCTGACATGTCACTCTGGAAAAATCCCACAGTTTGTTGTAATGACCAACTTAGTTGGCAGTTTTCCACTTTCAAAATAGAAGCAAATATTCTGGCCATGCAACATAGTTTATGCAATAGCACCTTGCCAGTCTGATAAATGAGGGCTAGTTTTACTTTTTTAAAGTTTCTTAGCAAAAGGCCCTCCACGGTGTGTGAAAAGGCACTGCAGTCTGTTATGTGCAACCTTGCCAATTGCCTTCAGAAAATCCACACAGAACAGACAATATCTGTAGACCATATTTTTCTAGAAACATCTCAAAAAGATTAGCTGGAGTAGTCAGATATGCTGTACACTTGGCAAGTCATTGCAAGCTTATATTTGCCCCAAATATACAGTTAGTCTGCACTTGATGATTAAAAATAGACAGGCAGGAGGCTGGAAGAACACAGCAAGCCAGGCAGCATCAGGAGGTGGAGAAGTCAATGTTTCGGGTGTAACCCTTCTTCAGGACTGGGGGGGTGAGTGATGATCAGAAACCAGTAGCTTCCCCAAAATGGGTCTAAACAGACAGCTCTGATGATATACCATTATTTACTTCTTAAATGATGAAGTGACATTTGAAATTTTACAATCTAAAGGAACTTTGAAAAATAATGGCTAATGCACCCACAATTACTTCATATGCTTCTTTTAAAACCTTGCTGCAGGCCCCATCAGATCTTCAAATGATCTTCATCTTCAAACTTGATCTTCAAATCCCCTCACCTTTCTATGGCCATTTTTAAATTTACATTGAAGAAAATAATTTTCTCCTCTTGATATCAATTACAAGCTTTTGAATTCTTTTATAGCTCTTCTAATCTTGCTGTATATTATTTTGGTTTTTGCCTTAATTTTCTAGTTAATATCAGGCCCCAGAAATTCTGAAAATTGGATGGAAAGTGGGGTCACTTAGCCACAATTCTCCTCAGCTTTACGAACATATAACGAAGAGAAAAGCTACACATAATTGTTGAAAGATCTTAAATGGGCCAGTCACGGTGCTATTCCCAAAAAAGGGGGAAACAATCACCTCACTAACAGCTTGTTTATGGCTGAGAAAATGTTTCTGAAAGCAAAAGTCATGAAAATATTATTAATCCATGGAGTGCAATATAAAAGTACTTTTTGTTCTGAAAATGCACTGCGATCTGGCAATAATTAGTGTAAAAAAAGAAAGATTTAGCAATGAAAGCAGAACGTTGTCAAAATGTATATCTGCTTCAGAGTTCTGAGGCAAACAGGATAGGTACTGGCCAATTAATCAGATGTCAGGTGTGCTCTTTTGGATCAAAATATTTCAGTGAACATTCAGTTGTCCTTTCATGATGGACGTAAAAGTCTCCATGGCATTACGCAGGAGAGACCAAGGTCATTTTCCATGTACCCTGAGCAAGATAAATGTTTCAACCTACTGAAGTTTTAAAACTATCTTGGAATATTTGATCGTTTATCTTCTTAATATCTGAGCAAACTACAGGTGTACAATTGGCTACTTTTTCATTTATTACAAAATAATCCACGTTTCAAACATATTGGTTGTGAAGTGCTTTGAGGCATTCCAAGGGTTGTGAAACGCAAAATAGAAGGAGAAATTGCATTTCTCCTAAATCTTGAAAGGCTGGATATAGAAGAAGGTGTCTGAAGTTTATCCTGGAATTGAAAAATGATCCTGATTATAACATCAATGTACATTAAAATTGATTAATTGCATTAATTTGATCATGAAGGTATAAGCAACAGTTCTATGTTTCCAAGCTTTCATCTTCCTCTCACCATTTTTTCTTGACAAAGGTCTATGCAAGCACATAGCCTCATTACTGAACAGACTTGGTCAGTGCACAGGAGTATAGGAGTTGAGAGGCCATGTTACAGCTGTATATCTTTCCCTGCTATGGGAAAGATGTTGTGAAACTTGAAAGGGTTCGGAAACAATTTACATGGATGTTGCCTAGGTTAGATGGTTTGAGCAATAGGGAGGGGCTGCATAGGCTGGGGCTATTTTTCTTGGAGTGTCAGAGGCTAAGGGATGACGTTATAGAGGTTTAGAAAATCATGTGGGGCATAGGATGAATAGTCAAGGTCTTTTTCCCAGGATAGGGGAATCCAAAGCTAAAACTGAGAGGGGAAAGATACTAAAGGGATCTAAGGAGCAATGTTTTCACAAAGGGTGGTGCGTGTATGGAATGAGCTGTCAGAGGAAGGGGTGGAGGCTGGTACAGTAACAACATTTAAAAGGCATCTTGGTGGGTACATTAATAGAAAGGATTTAGAGGGATATGGGCCAAGTGCTGGCAAATGGGACTAGATTAATTTAAGATGAGTTGGACTGAAGGATCTGTTTCTGTGTTGTACAACTCTATGACTCTGAGTAATTGATCCCTTCAACTTTCAGCTTTGACCATGTAATTCCAGAGGGCAGGGTAAGTTAGGATAGATTTGTACATACACTGTTGCCATTCATGATCTGGAGTGACCTCCTAATTTCTTTCAAGCTACTAATTGCCATGGGATCCCCATTCATTTTGCCTGTTACTTCCAGGAGGCGATTTTTTCCAACAGTAATGGCTGTGCTTCCCTGAACCCTGAACAGATTCACTGGTGCCAAGTCTGGATTTCTATTTGCTACATGAAAATTCCTTAATTGGCACACAGTTGCAATAACTATTTTCTGAGCTGCATATCAATAATGCAGCTTGTTAACTTCCTGACAAGTGCAAAAATATTATATTTCAGACTGAACTTTAAACCCATTGTTACAGATTGTGCTGGCTTGATAAGAACTATGTTTCAGAGACATTTATTTATGGTTTTTAGAACACAAGTAGTCTTCATCCTGCCTCAGACCATTTGTTGCTAAAACCATTCGTCCTTGCTTTTATAACCAACAGACTAGACCATTCCAATGATCTCCACAGTGGCCTCCCATTTCTCCCCCTTATTAACTTCACTTTATTAAAAATACCAGTGAACTGGTGGGCTGACTCATGCTTACTCCTGTTTACCCTGCATTGAGTCTTGGCCCATCAATGTCTCAAATTTAAACTTTACGTCCTCATATTCAACTCCTTCTGCGCATCAGCCCATCCCAATTCCCTAACCTCCTCCAACCCTTCAAAGCTCAAAGAACTCTCTTTTTTTCCCCCAGCTCTGGCCTCTTCCTCCTCCTCTATTTCCTTCTGAAGAAGGGTCACAGGACCTGAAACAGTAACTCTGATTTCTTTACATAGATGTAGCCAAACCTGCTGAGGTTTTCCAGCAATTTCTGTTTTGGTCTTTGTTTCTGATTTCCAGCATCCGCAGTTCTTTCATGTTTTTCTTTCCTTCATCCCATTGTTGCTGGCCATTTCAATCACTTCTCAAACGCCAAGCCGTGGAATTCCTCCTTTAAACCTCTCTCACTTTTGCCCAAACTTGGTGGTTTGTGTCATGAACATGACTACACATCCTGAGGAACAGGATGGTAGTTGCAGGATGGTTACCAGGACTTTCTGGAATCTTAACCATAAGTCATAGAAGCAGAAGTAGGCCATTCAGCCCATCAAGTCTGCTCTGCCATTCAATTACATCATGGCTGATCAGATAATCTTCAACTCCCCTTTCCTGCCTCTCCTCTGCAATTCTTGGTTGCCTTACTGATCTGTTGGAGAGCACGATCAGAATACCCAGTACAAGATCAGAAAGCCAAGAAATACATGCACACATAATTTTCATTCATTGAATACTGAGCTTCCACTCTCGGACAACGTAAATGAGACCGCCCTGGTGTAAGAGGTCTCTGCTACCTTTTTCCTGATAATTGTCCTAAAGGATGTGATATTCCCCAGAGGTGAAGACTGAGCAAATGGGCTCCAATCACCTTCAATGTGTTAGATTTTGATTATCTTTGAGTTATAATTAAAATAAATTATGCCATATGCCTGGATAACCAGCAATCATTCTTTTATGTGACTGTTGTAAAATGTTTACTTGTTTTTCTTAACCCATTAGAACCTGAGAATTAACAGAATTCCTGAACTTGCAATGGAACCTTCATGTCTGGCCAACTATTTTACTGTAAAACAGTGAATTGGCAGATAAGTTACCAGTACTGTAGTCTATAACAGTTTGATGTTTCTATTAATTCAGTACAGAAACCTGCATCTCGTAAAGTTCCAAAACAGTAGAGAATTTTGAAGGGTTCCAAATGACATACAGTAATTGTATGACCCTTACATTTTCACCCAAGTTCCAATTAATTCAAATTTACTCTGTTCCTGTTCTCCTTCCATGTGGCAACTTTCCTGATAGTAGTTTGAGACGTTCTCTTAACATTGAACAGATTGCCAAACCCTCAGGTGCTGATGGGAAGGTGGATTATGATACGGTGTGTTATGTTACCAATAAAAGAAATAAGATGGGTTAGTAATATCAACATGAATGGGTAATTGCATAACAGGGATCCAATTGAATTACCTTATGGCTAAAATCTATTATCAGTCATTTTTGAAGGCAGCTATGGACCAATACCAAAGACTGATAAATCCAGTGCTTCCCCCAAACTCAGGGTCGGTGAAAACAGTCCTGTACACCAGACCTCATAAAGAAATGTGTGTGGATTATCAATGTGCAGAGAGAAGACCTTATTAGATCAATTTACTGGAGTACTGGGAGAGGCAACCCTGGACTCCATTTATGTTATAATAAAACAGCAGCTGCAAACTATATTCATGCTGAACTCTTTACACTTTCTGGGGGCGGGTGAATGGTGAAGAACTGAAGCGGCTTTAAGAATCTGTGCCAAAAGACATCGACTTTCTTTGGCATTATCTGTGACATAAATGAGAGTTTTGCCCATTTTTGTCCTGAATCTTACTTCAAGTTTCCATTGAGCTCTCGGCGAAATCTTCCCAGGCCCTGAATGAGGTTGCCTTCGGTGAGAAGTTTGAGAAAATTGGGTGAGATGTCAAGCTTTCTGTCACTGAGATTGATGAGTTGCAGTTGCAGTTTCCAACAAAGTTCTGGATATTGAGATAAGATTTTCATAGGCGAGTGGTGAGAGGCCTGTTCACTGAGACTGTTGCTCATTAGCGCCCTCATTATTACTTAACCTGACCTCATTATTCACTCTCTCTTTCTCCCACTTGCTGGATAGAAATAAGATGCTGAAAGCCTTGAGCTGGAGGTCAGAGTGGATAACTCACGACCCTAGTTCTCCATTTGCTCCTCTGCACTACCGTTCCCTCAAGTTTTCTTTCCAGCTGTGTAGCTCTACGCTGTCCCTTGTGTGTGAGGCAGTGAATTCCATGCATGGAACATTGGAGTGACTGCCCGTGCACACAGCCGTGCAGCTGAGAGGGAGTGTCGCTTTGGGCTGCCATCTTGGAGGGTTGGCACTAATGTTTTAGGACTCACTCCTTGGCAGCAGCTGCATACATCCCACATTCACAATCACTGGTATCTGTCTGTCAGCTTCTTGGCATCATCATGGCACACCTCTGATCCACTTGCATTGCACTTCTAGACAGCCATGCTGCACTTTGGAACACACCAGCAACTTTTATTGAAATGTTGCTGCAAGGACGACATATGTTCAATAACAGACACCCAGCTCACCAATTGGACCCGGTGGACACTCTTTTTGTACATACCTGGACATTGACAGCATCTCTGCCTTGCCTTGCCTTTTAGTGCTTCAGTTCCCCTTCAGCACACTTTAAGGTTCACAATATTCTATTTCATCCTGCGGTTCTGTGCATACACAAACCCAGGCAGCTTCTTGTGCTTATAAAGGTCAGGCTTCCACCTCATCGCAGTCCAGCTCTGCGGGCTATAGACAGTCCTGCTGCAAGAAGACAGGGGATTCAGGGAGTGTCAGACAAGGAGTTGCACAGAGACCAGTCGGGGGTCTGATCAGTCATCACTTCGGGCTGTCCTTCCATGTCCCTGAACTTAGGGAAGGTGCCAGTAGGCTGGAAGATTGCAAGCATTACAACCTTGCTCAAGAAAGGCTATGGATAAGCCCAGTAATTACAGATTAGTCATTTACCTCAGTGGTGGGAAAGCTTTTAGAAATATTTATTCTGGAGAGAATTAATAGTCACATGGAAAATTATGGATTAATTAGGAAGAGTCAGGATGGATTTCTGAAGGGGAAATCATATCTGACTAACCTGCTGGAATATTTAGACCAGGAACAGAAAGGTTCGATGAGGGTAATGCTGATGTGATGTACATGACTTCCAGATAGTGCCACACAACACTGTACTTTGAGGAAAGTTATAGTAAAATAGAACAAACATTGCTGGAGATCTGAAACAAAACAGAAATAGGCAGTAAAAAGTTTGACTTTATGATACAAGACAGGTCTTTCTGTGTGTTCTGACTGAGGATCATGGACCCAAAATGTTAACTCTGTCTTGTACCATAAAGGTAGAAGGTTGTTGTTCAGACCAGCGGTGGGCTGCAAAGGTCACTGCTGGGTCCACTGTTGTTCATCATTTATATAAATGATTTGGAGGTATGGTTAGTAAGTTTGCGGATGACACCAAAATGGGTAGTATAATGGATAGCGAAGAAGGTTATCTCAGAATATGACAGGATCTAGATCAACTGGACCAAGGGTCTGAGGGATAACAGATGGAATTTAATTTAGATAAATGCAGTGTATTGCATTTTGGTAAAACAAACCAGGGCAGGGCTTACACGTTTAATAGCAGGGTCCTGGGGAGTATAGTTGAACAGAGAGACCTAGGAGTTCTGGTATATAGTTTTTTGAGAATGGCATCACAAGTAGATAGGATAGTGGAGAAGACATTTGGCATGCTCATCTTCATTGGTCAGAGCATTGAATACAGAAGTTGGGATGTCATGTTATGGCTATGTAAGACATTGGTGAGGTTACATTTCAGGTACTGCATACAATTCTGCTCATCCTTCTATAAAAAGGATGTTATTAAAATGGAAAGGATGCAAAAAAGATTTATAAGAATATTACTGAGACTGGAGGGTTTGAATTATCGGGGCGAGGTTGGACAGACTGGGACTTTTTTCTCTGGTGCATAGGAGGCTGAGGGTGACATTATAGAAGTTTATAAAATCATGAGAAACATAGGTAAGGTGAATAGCCAAAATCTTTTCCCTAAGGTAGGGAAGTCCAAAACTAGAGGGTATAGGTTTAAGGTGAGAGGGGAAAGATGTGAATGGGATTTGAGGGGCAATCTTTTCACACACAGGGTGGTGTGTGTATATGGAATGAGCTGCCAGAGGGAGTGGTAGAGGTGAGTACAATTACAACATTTAAAAGACATTTGGACTGGCATATAGATGGGAAAAGGTTAGAGGGATATGGGCCAAAGGCAGGCAAATGGGACTGGTTTAGTTTAGGGATCCTGGTTGGCATGGCCACTTTGGGCTAAAGAATCTGCTGTATGACTCTATAAATCTATAACTTAGCATTGGTGGAGACCAAACGCAGATAATGTTTCAAGTTTGGTGACCTTTCTTTGCGTTCTGATGAAGGATCACTGGACCCAAAACATTAACTTTGTTTTCTCTCCACAAACGCTGCTAGATTTGCTGAGGTTCTCCAGCAATTTCTTTTATTTTTGTGAGGAAAGTTAGAGGTCATGGTATACAAGGGTCTGAGAATAGCTAGAGAGTGGAGAGCGCAGCATGGAGGGATGGTGGAGGCAGGTTTAATTGAGACATCCAACAGGACCTTGGATGAGCATCTGGATAGAAATAAAGGACAAAGGTAAGGGGAAAAAGCAGGGAATTGGCAGTAGGTAGTTAGGCTCATTTGAAGACACGGTACAGACGTTTTGGCCGAATGGCCTCCTTTTGTGTCTTGACAATTCAATGATTCAGTGAAGTGAATCAAATGGTGGGCCAGGGCCATTTCTGGGCATCAACTTGGTTAGAGACAAAACAAAATTGTAGATGTTGCAATCCAAAGTAGACAGGCAGGAGACTGGAAGAATACAGCAAGGCAGGTAGCATCAGGAGGTGGAGAAATCGACATTTTGGGTGTAACCCATCTTCAGGACTGGGAGTGAGTGTGGGGAGAGCTGCAGATAAAGGGAATGGCAGGGGCAGGGTGGTGAAGTGGGGATAGGTGAGGACAGGCAGAGGGTACGACCTGGTTGGTGAATGGGGGGAGTGAATCCGGTTGGTGGCAGGGAACAGTGGAAGGGATGGGGAGGGTCTGGGAAGAGAATCGGGGAATGGGAAGGGACATAATTTGAAACTGAAGAACTGAATGTTGAGTGTTCCAGGCTATAGGCTGCCCAGGTGGAAGATGAGGTGCTGTTCCTCCAATTTGTGTTGTGGTTTGTTGTGGCACTGGAGGAGACCAAGGATGGTCATGTTGGAAAGGGAGTGGTTAGGGGAATTAAAATGGGCAGTGACTGGGAGGTCGGCTCATGCGGGTCTGGCTGTGGTGCTCAGTGAACCGTTCCCTAAGCTTACACTCAGTTTCCCCGATGTAAAGAAGACTGCATCGGGAGCACCTGAGGCAATAATCTAGGTTGGAGGAGAGGCCGGTGAACCTCTGTCTCACCTGGAAGGACTGTTTTGGGCCTTGGATGGATGTGAGTGGGCTTGTGTACCAGCAGATTTTACATCTTTTACGGTTGCAGGGGAAGCTACCTGAGGGTTCATGGGGGTTGGTGGGGAGAGTGGCACAAACCAAGGACTGTCAAAGGGTCCTTGCAGAGGCAGAGATGTGGGAGGATGGGAAGATGTTCTTGGTGGTGGGATCTAGTTGGAGTTGGCAGAAGTGTTCAGTATCTCAGCCGGACCTGCATGGCCGACCAGACCTCCAGTCACCGCCCATTTTAATTCCCCTAACCCTTTCCTTTCCAACATGACCATTCTTGGCCTCCTCCAATGCCACAATGAACCACACCGCAAATTGGAGGAATAGCACCTCATCTTCCACCTGGGCAGCCTACAGCCTGGAGGACTCAACACTGAGTTCTTCAATTTCAAATAACTTCCCTTCCCATCTCCTGATTCCCTTCCCAGTCCCTCCCCATTTCTTCCACTGGTTCCTGCCACCAACCGGATTCAATCCTCCCATTGACCAACCTGGTCATACCTTCTGCCTGACTTCACCTATCTCCACTTCACCACGCTGCCTCTTCCACTCCCTTTATCTGCAGCTTCCCCTACACACCCATCCCAAGTACTGAAGAAGGGTTATACCTGAAATATCGACTTCTCCACCTCATGATGCTGCCTGTTTACTGTGTTCTGCCACCTCCTGCCTGTCTGTTCCTAGGTATCAGCAGAATGAAACTTGGGATCGTATCAGAGGATACTGAGCCATGGGGAGGTGGGGTTTCTCAATGCTAGGGATTGGAGGTGGTAACATGGAGACAAAAACAGTGAAAGGGGAAAATCCGCCATATAAGAGAGGACTCGGGAGTGCATGGGAGGAAATAACTGTTGCAAAAGTGATGGGGAGGTGAGTTATGAGCAGTCACCCCACCAGGGCCTCAAAGCTGACAGCATGCATCACAATGGTGGGCAATCCCAGTGACCCTAAGAGTAACAGCCTTGTTGAACTTTTACAAAACTAAGTCCTACCAAGGGGATCTGTGTGTGGAACCTCTGATTTGTCCACCCACAAATGTATCAAGGCTATTACCAATGACATCTGTACCAGATCATACTTTTTCATCTTATTGCACAACAATTAGGTCAATGCTGCAGCCTTTGCAGTCCTCTTTGGCAATATACCAGGCTTCTCCAAGGTGCAGGGGAATATGGACTGTACACAATTCACATTGAGATGGCTATATCATAACAAAGTGGAGTTCATCAATAGAAAATGTTTCCATTCTGTCAATGTGCAGATCTCCCTGATCTCGTTGCCACATCTTTGAAATTTGCATCCAGTTCTCTGGGGGCTGCTATAAAACCTATAGCCTTGAGAGCTTTCATATTCTTATTGTGTGTGAGAGTCCAGATACCTTCCAAAGCTAGCAACTGAGAGACAAGGGCTACCCTCTGTGATCATGACCCGATTACTCCATTACGCAACCCTCATTACACTAGCAGAGTCTGTAAGAAGACACTGACTTTTTTGAATTGAAACTGTGAATAATTATCATTTTCATTTAAACCCAGATGATATATCTCTCCAATTCCCACAAACACCTTAAAGTGGTCATCTCCCTATGTGGCTAATGGAGTACAATCGGAGGAAGTGTGAGACCATCAACTTTGGATACAGAATTGTTTTCCTTTAATTAGTTCATGGGATGAGTGTTACTGGCCAGGCTAGCATTTATTGTCAATCCTTAATTGCCCTGGAGATGGGTGGTGGTGAGCAGTCTTCCTGAATCCCTGGGGTGTAGGTACACCCACAGTCCCGTTAGGAAGGGAGTTCCAGGATTTTGCAGTTGCAATAGTGAAGGAATATCAATTTAGTTGTATGTCAGAATGGTGTGTGACTTGAGGTGAACTTGCAGGTGACAGCATTCCATGGATCTGCTGCCCTTGTCCTTCCAGTTGGTAGAGATTATGAGTTTGGAAGGTGATGTCAAAACAGGCTTGGTGTGTCACTGCAGTGGATGGCACACATTGCTGCTACTGTGTAACAGTGGTGAAGGTGGTGGATGGGTGTTAGCCAAGTAGAATGCTTTGTCTTAGATGGCACTGAGCTTCTCGAATGCTGTTCAAACTGCACCAGTTCAGGTAAATGGGGAATATTCCATCATACTCCTGCTTTGTGCCTTATGGATAGGCTCTGGGGGAAAAGGAGGTAAGCTACTCGCTGTGTAATTCCTAAGCCTCTGACTTGCTCTTGTAGCTACAATATTTATATGGCAGATTTATTTCGGTTTCTGATTATTGGTAACCTCCAGGATGTTGATAGTGAGGTATTCAGTGATGGGAATGCCACTGAACATCAAGGGACAACGGTTAGACACTTTCTTGTTAAGATGATCATTGATTGGTACTTGTGTGGCATGGAAGTTATTTGTCATTTGTTAGCCCAAGCCTGGATGTTGCCAGTTCTTACTGCTCAAGGAGACTGGAAATGTGCAATTAGTAGTGAACATCCTCTCTTCTGACCTTATGATATGATGGAGGGAAAGTCATTGATGAAGAAATTGATAATAGTTAGGCCAAGGACACTATTCTGAGGAACTCCCGCAGTGATGTCATTGGACTGAGATGATTGATCTCTATCAATCAATACAGTCTTCTTTTGAACTAGATCTGACTCCAACTAGTGGAGAGTTATCCACCTGATTCCCAACTGACTCCAGTTTTGCTTGTGTTTCTTGATGCCACAGTTGGTTAAATGCTGCCTTGATATCAAGTGCAGTCACTTTCATCTGACCTTTGAATTTCACCTCTTTTGCCCATGCTTGGCTCAGGTTTGTAGGGGTGTCAGGAGCTCAGTGACCCTGCAAGAACCCAAACTGAGGGACAGTGAGCAGTCTATTTCTTTACGTGTATCACTTGATAGCATTGGCAACACTCTTTTCCATTTCCTTGCTGATGATCAAGAGTACGGTTGGATTTGTTCCTTTTTTTTGTTTGTGAGTTGTTCATATCTGGGCAATTTTCCACCATGTCTGGTCAAGACCGATGCTGTAGGTGTACTGGAAAATGTTGTCTCGTGGTGCAGCTAGCTCTGGAGCATTCAGCATTATTGCTGGAATGTTGTCAGGGCCAATAACCTTTGAAGCATACAGTGCCTTCAACCGTGAAGAGATGGACTTGATTGAAACTGCATACGACTGGTATCTATGAGGCTGAGGGCCTTGCTAGGAATTCAAGTTGGATCATGTACTAAATGCTTCAGCCTTGTTTTTGCTGTACTCTGATGGGCTCTCCGTCCTTTGAGGAAGGGGTTATTTGTGGAGTCAGTGAGATGTATAATTGCCCATTGCTCTTCACAACTATTAGTGGCAAGATGGCAGAGCTTAGATCTAATGTGTTAGTTGTGTGATCACTTATCCCTCTTTATCACATGCAACTTACACTGTTTTGGCATGCAAGTAATCCTATGTTGTAGCTTTACCAGCTTGATATCTCATTTTTATCTATACTGGCATGCTCTCTTGCATTTTCCACCAAATCAGGATATTTTTAAATGATAAGATGATATGAACTATAGTGGACTTAGAAGATTCAAATATCTATGTACTAAATTAGCAACAAGCCAGTGCACAAGTATAAACAATAATTTTAATGAATAAAAGTATGTTAGTCTTTATGTCTAGTGGGTTGGTTAGCAAAGGGAAGAAAGAGTATGTTTTAAGTTTATAAAACCTAAAGGAAGCTTCCATCTGGAATACTACATGCAGATCTGGGCATCACATCTCAGGAAGGATATATAAGCTTTGGAGGAGGCTTTGTGCAGATTCATCAGAATGATAGTGGGGTCAAAAGAGTTAAGTTATGAGAACAAATTGTGTAAGTATGTCTTATGTTTCATTGGATATAGGAGACTGAGCACTTCAAGGCTATGATAACATCAAGGATTTATATTGGTGGGTAAATAATCCAAAGACCTGGCCTACTGCCCCTGAAGCTTGAGTTCAATTCCCAACACAGCAGTTGGGGAATTAGAATGAAATTAAATAAATCTGGAATGAATACAATAACGCTTATGGAAATACCAGATGGTTATAAAAATCCATCTAGATCAATAATGTCCTTTAGGGAAAGAAACCTGAGGTCCTTCCACCACTGGACCCCAGACCCATAACAGTATGGTTGACTTTTAACTATCCTTTGAGGTAGTCTGAAGAGCCACTTGTTTGTATCAAGCTATCATAAAACTTTCTAATAAGAAAACTGTGCAGAACTTCTGGCTTTCCACTGGAAATGACAAAGGCATTCTGAATCCTGCGGATCCTACAAAGTCACGTCACGACAGCTGTCCCACAGACTGATTAAGCAACAGCCTGCTATAATCAAATTCACAGAATTACACCTTATGGCCAATGCCCCAGACTTCTATATCAACATCTCCATAGTTCTTGTCTCGCTGGCAGGATAGATCTGGCAGCACAGTCAAGAAGGAATACTCCAGGGACCCCTCAACATTGACCCTGGATCCCTCGAAGTCCCATGGCATCCCAGCAACACGGGCAAGGATACCTCCTGCTGAAAACCAACTATAGCCCCATGACCAATGAAGATTCAGTGATTATCTATGAGGGAAGAAACATTGGAAACAGCAGGGGTACAGAATGTACATTGGGTGGGGAATATTAACATCCATCATCAAATATGAGTTGGTAGCACCACCACTGACTGAGTTGCCTGAATCCAAAAAAAAGACACAATGACCAGACGAGGTCTGTGCGAGATGGTGTAAGAAGAACTAAGAGGAAAAAAAGTACTCAACTTTGTCCTCACTGATGTACTCAGATTTACATGGATGTTGCTAGGGCTGGAGGATTTGAGCTACAGGCAGAGGTTGAATAGGCTGGGGCTGTTTTCCTTGGAGCATTGGAGGCTGAGGGGTGACCTCATAGGGGTTTACAAAATCATGAGGATAGGGGAAATAGACAAGGTCTTTTCCCTGGGCGGGATGTCCAGAACTAGAAGCCATAGGTTTAGAGTTGGAGGGCAAAAATATAAAAGAGTCTGAAGGGGCAACTTTTTCACGCAGAGGGTGATGCGTGTGTGGAATGGGCTACCAGAGGAAATGGTGGAGGCTAGTACAATTGCAACATTTAAAAGACATCTGGATGGGAATATGAACAGGAAGGGTTTAGAGGGATATGGGCCGGGTGCTGGCAGGTGGGATGAGATTGGGGTGGGATATCTGCTCAGCATGGATGAGTTAAATTGAAGGGTCTGTTTCCGTGCTGTAAATCTCTATGACTCTATGACTTGCAGATAATTTTTAGGTGTGACTTTTACATGTAAGTCTGATCTCCACACTCAGGACGCTCCCATTGTTTTTATTTTCTCTATGACTTTGCTAAATGGGGTGGATTCATATAGAATTTATGGCTATATATCCACAGGACGATAAGTTTGTCAGCCGAAGTAAAATGTAACCTCATGGCTTAAGAGATCACTCATTCTATCACTCATTCTATCATTATTAATAATCCAAATAACCAAACCTGGTTTAATGAGAAGGGTAAGAAAACATGTCAGAAGTAGCACAAGGAATATCTGAAAGTGATTTGACAACAATGTAAAGCTACAAGAAAGGACGACATGCCTAATAAACAGTGGAAGCAATATCATGCAGATAGATGTGAATAATTCAACAAACAATGGACCAAACCAAAACTCTGCAGTCCTTCCACATCCAGTTGTGAATGGGGCTGGATTGTGAAGAAGCATTGGAAGAGTCTTCATAGGCATTGCCAGTGATGGGGAGCCTAGCATGTGAGTGCAAAAGATAAGACTGAAACATTTTCAGCCAGAATTGTCAAGTGCTTCATCCATCTCAGCCACCCTCCAAGGTCTCCAGCCATCACAGATACCAATGTTCAGCCAAGTAATTTTTATTTTTAACACCATGTGATATAGAAAAGATTGAAGACAATAGATAAGGTTAACATTATGGGAGCTGACAATGTCTCAATATTTCATCAATATCTCGATAATTACTGAAGACTTGCACTTCAGAATTGCGTATCTCCTGTCCTTTGTGGAGAAATTTGCAAGGAAATACACCTTTGACTACAGGAAGTGGTCAGCACGTAGTGTCCGTGAGGCCCTATGGGAGAAGGAGAGGGTAGATCCTGTTGGATTGTTCCAAAGTAATTTGGTAGAATGCCTCATTATGAGAACTGAAACGTCAACTTCCCTGCTCCTCAGATGTTGCTTTACCTGCTGTGCTTTTTCCAGCTCCACACTTTATTGACACTGCCTGAAACTTGTTGGTCTTCCAGATAAAGAAATTGACCTCAACTGAACGTTGCCATTTGGCACATTCCAAGGTCCAGGACCACATGCTGAGGGATGCACTAAAGCTGGGTCAGCTTTTGCCAAGGCTCAGTGGGGAAAGACCACTGTCTCAGGTCTTTCAGCCAAAGTTAGGTGGGGGTCCGTTCAGTTATTGGACCCTCCTGGTGCCTCAAATATATTTAAATATAGTTTTGCACAAGTAAAAAATGCCTTTGGTTTGTTTGTTGGATACAGTCAAACTCCAATGTTTGTTTGTTTCTTCATTTGCCACTGTACACAAACAAATTCCTTCAATGACTATGTATGTATATAAAGATATTTTTATGAAGAAAATACATTTTTCAAATTAAAAAAAATCTCTATCAAAACAAACCCTGACTAACACTAGGTACTCAAATTAAAACCACATACTAGGGATGCTGGAGATCAGTGATAAAGTTGCAAAGAAATATCAAATTGGACTTGAATCATTAGTTCTGTTTCTCTCCTCACGGATGCTGCCAGACCTGTAGAATTTCACCAGCACAGTCTGTTCTAATTTGGGTTGGAATACTGTCCACATGCCTGGATAATGCAGATTGAATAACAGTCAAGAAGCTTGACACAATTCAGTACAAAGCAGCCGCTTAATTGGCAACCTATTCAACACTGAGAACATTCTCTACCCCCAGCAACCACCACCACTGTACACTAGCAGGCTGAGATATGCACCATCAGGATTTGATTTAATTTATTATTGTCACATGTATCAAAATACAGTGAACAGTATTGTTTTGCATGCTAACCAGACAAACCTATAAGTACATGCAGCAACTTCGCAAGGTTTCTTCAGCAGTAAATTTCAACCCATGACCCCTTCTGCCTCAAAGGATAGGGCAGAAGACACAGGGGATGCATTACTACCTGCAAATTTCCCTCCAAGTCATATATCATCCTGATTTGGTATTGTACCACTGTTGGTGAGTCAAAATTCTTGCCTTCCCCCCTCACCTCCATCCAAGGCCCCAAAGGAGCCTTCCACATCCATCAAGGTTTCACCTGCACTTCCACATGTGTCATTTATTGTATCCGTTGCCCCCAATGCAGTCTCCTCTACATTGGGGAGACAGGACACCTACTCGCAGAGCGCTTCGGAGAACATCTCCGGGACACTTGCACCAACCAACACCACTGTCCCGTGGCTGAACATTTCAACTCCCCCTCCCACTCTACAAAGGACATGCAGGTCCTGGGCCTCCTCCATTGCCAATCCCTAACCATCCAACATGTGGAGAAAGATGCCTCATCTTCTGCCCCAGGACCCTCGAACCCCATGGCAACAATCTGGATTTCACCAGTTTCCTCATTTCCGCTCCCCCACCTTATCCCAATTCCAACTTTCCAACTCGACACTGCCCCCATGAACTGTCTTACCTGTCCATCTTCCTCCCCACCTATCTGCTCCATCCTCCTTTCTGACCTATCACCATTACCCCCACCTCCATTTACCTATCGCACCCAAAGCTACCTTCCCCCCAGCCAAACCCCCTTCCCAATTATCTCACCATCCCCTCGGTTCACAGTCTCATTCTTGATGAAGGGCTTTCCCTGAAATATCGATTCTCCTACTCCTTAGATGCTGCCTGAGCTGTTGTGCTTTTCCATCACTTCACTCTCGACTTGAAACTGGCTTCAACCAAATGAAGGGGGGGGGGGGAAGGTAAATACAGAACAAAATGAAAAGTTTCAGGATACTTTGCCCCTC
Organism: Hemiscyllium ocellatum; assembly: GCF_020745735.1. Taxonomy (NCBI): domain Eukaryota; kingdom Metazoa; phylum Chordata; class Chondrichthyes; order Orectolobiformes; family Hemiscylliidae; genus Hemiscyllium; species Hemiscyllium ocellatum. The sequence continues at coordinate 28,487,677 of NC_083428.1, read as the reverse complement.
ATCTTTAGCTCTGGAGGGAACTGCTCCCAGCAAAGCATAGGAAGCCTGATCCATAGTAACTCCAAAAGTAACTCCATCTTCAGCCAGAGATGCTGAGTGAATGATCCATTTTGACCTCCTCCTAAGGATCCTGGCATCACAAGTGTCAGTCTACAACTAATTCAATTCACTTCATGTGATATGAAGAAATGCTGAAGGCATTATATATTGCAAAGACTATAAACCCTGATACCTTGCAGTGATAGTACAGACAACTTGGCTCCAGAATTAGGTGTGCCGCTAGCCAAGCTGCTCCAGTACAGTTACAACACTGGCATCCCCATGGTAAGGTGGAAAATTACCCAGTTATGTCCATCTATGAAATCTAAGAACAAATCCAACAGGTCAATTTGATCATCAGTAAAGTGATGGAAGAGGGTAGTTAGAGGCCAGTTGGCTAATTTGGCTGGTCTCGTTTGTGAAGCAAAGTGATGTCAACAACTTAAGTTCATTTCTTGTATTGGCTGAAGTTACTCTGAAGGTTCCATCTTTTCAAACTCACTCTCACCTGAGGTGTGCTGACCCTCAGATTAAACCATCATCGGTTGTTTCTTTCTCTAATGAGAGAGCAGCTCTATGGTCCTTGGGAACTATGACGACTTTACCTTTCCTGGGAAGGGATTAGATCGCTTACAGTGTGGAAACAGGCCCTTCGGCCCAACAAGTCCACACCGACCCGCCGAAGCGCAACCCACCCATACCCCTACATTTACCCCTTTACCTAACACTACGGGCAATTTAGCATGGCCAATTCACCTGACCCGCACATCTTTGTGACTGTGGGAGGAAACCGGAGCACCCGGAGGAAACCCATGCAGACACGGGAGAACGTGCAAACTCCACACAGTCAGTCACCTGAGTCGGGAATTGAACCCGGGTCTCAGGCGCTGTGAGGCAGCAGTGCTAACCACTGTGCCACCGTGTCGCCCACCACTGTTGACAGTGTCATTGAGGAGTACTTTCGAAGAAATAACCTACTCACTGACACTTAGCTTGGGAACTGCCAAGACAATTTGGCTCCTGAGATCTTGGACCAAACATGGAAAAGAACTGGACACTAGACATGAAATAGGAGTGACTACCCTTGACACCAAGGCAGCCTTCATCCAAGTATGGCATCAAGAGATCCCAATAAAACTGGAATCGTGGGAACCCTCCAACATTTGGAGTCATATCTAGCTCAAATGAAGATGGATATGAATGTTGCAGAGCATTAATTTGTGGAGGGTATGAATGCAAACATTCCTCAGGGTCATGTCCAAGGTCCAACCAACTTCATTTACTTCATCAATGACCTGCCTACTGTATAATCAGTGGTGGAGATGTTCATTGATGACAGCATAATGTTCAGCCCCATTCACGTCTCTTCATGTATTGAAGCAGTCCATGTTCTTATGCTGTAAAACATGGACAATTTCCAGGCTTGGGCTGATGAGTAGCAAATAACATGTATGCAAATATAAGGCAATGACTACCTCCAGCAAGAAAGAATCACAACATTGCAGTTGACATTCAATAGCATTAGGGTCAAGGTTAGAGTGATGCTGGAAAAGCACAGCAGGTCAGGTAGCATCTGAGGAGCAGGAAAAGTGACGTTTCGGGCATGAGCCCTTCATCAGGAGCCATTCCTGATGAAGGGCTTCTGCCCGAAATGTTGATTTTCTTGCTCTTCGGAAGCTGCCTGACCTGCTGTGCATTTCCAGCACCACTCAAACCTTGACTCTAATCTCCTGCATCTGCAGTCCTCACTTTCGCCTATTCAATAGCATTACCATCACCGAATCCTTCACTATTAACATCCTGAAGGTTAACATTGACCAGAAACTGATCTGACCAGACCCATCATATAAATACTATATGAGCAGGACAGAGTTTAGGAATTCTGTGGAGAGTGTCTCACCTCCTGTCTCCCTAATCCCTGTCCATTGTTTATTTCACACAAATCAGGAGTGTGATAAAAAAAAACTGTCCATTTTCCTGTATTGAAACAGCTCCAACAATACTGAAGAAGCTCAACACCTTCCAGGCCAAATCAGCCCATTTGGTTGATGCTCCATCCACTACCTTTGATATTCACTCTGCATCAGCAACATGCAGTGGCAGCAGTGCATACCAGCTGTAAGATGCATTGCAGTAACTCACCTAGATGCCTTCAACAAATCTTTTACCAACTAGAAGGACATGTGCAGCAGTGCACAGGAACATCTCAATCACCCACATGTTCTGCACCATGTCACTTACCTCCTTGACTGGCAGCTATATTGTATATAAATGCCGCATGGTCAATCTCTTGGAACTTTCCCTTGAACTGTGGATGTCTCTATAGGCCAAGGATTGCCAACAGTTCAAGAATGCAGCTCACCACCAGCTTACCCAGGGCAATTAGGGGCGAGCAATAAATACTGGCTTAACCAGCAATTGCCCACGTTCCATGAATGAATAAAAAAAATACAAACTTTAAAAAGTCACAACATTTAATCTGTTAGCAGTTCTGTTTGCCTTGCTTATTTGTTCTCTATTTGGGGATAAATTAAGCTCCATGCTTTGCTCTGCAATATATGTCTCACAAGTTCTGGTAGCAGAAGAATTGTCTGTCTGTCCTATTTGATAAATTCCAGGACCGTATGATAGTATCTGATGTTCAACGTTGGGTCTGTAATATTTGTATCTTCAAATCATTTACTTCAGAAGTAAACATCTTCACTAGTTTAGACTGTTATCAAAAATATGGCTGGCACAGCTAAAAATATATCTTCGCAAATGACATGAGGTGCACTGAAATCTATAAATTATCCAGTAGCAGGTTTACACTAGAAAGTTGCTTTGTATTGTGGTCCAATATTATACAGACATGCTTAAGTTCAGTTTCAGATATTTATTTTTGAGGTGTGAATTTGGGAAAGACAGAGTATTGGGAATAAGGCCAATTATAACGTGAGCCCAGCAGAAATGTTTTAAGCTGGTTAATGCCAGTATTCCACTTTCAATTAGATTGGAAGAAACAGTACACTTAATCACCCCTTGGCTTTTGAATACTGGAAAAATGATTTGCAATATTTGTCCAAAGCTTCTGGGGGGTAATTTTCATCATTCTGTGAATGGTCTTTTGTCAGCAGCTTGGTACCAGCCATTCCAGACTTTCTCATGTGCCAGAAGCATTGCTTGAATTGGGAACAAACATGATGGAGTGTTGCTAGCTTTCAAAGCGTTTATGAACTTTACTTTGTCAGCCGTGAGTTGAATGAAGCATAGGATTTGCAGCAGGAGTCAAGGAAGCATTCAAACTTCATAGAATCACACAACTGTTACAGTGTAGAATGAGGCAATTCAGCCCGGTGTGTCTGCACTGGCTCTCTGAATGTTTTGCTAAGCCACTTTCTTTTCCCTGTAATCCTGCACTTTCTTACCACTTAACAGATCATCTTGAATGCCTCAGATCACCCACAAGCCGTGTATTCCGTACACTAACCACGAACTTGTGTGAAAAAGATTTTCCTCTCCACAAATTTTATTTATTTTGTTAAATGTTTTAAAACAAGAGCTCTTCTGGAGGGTTTAAACTAGATTGGGTGGTGGGGAGGAGGTGTGGGGGTGAAATCTGAGCTACAGATCAGATGATGGAGTAAGTAGTGAATAGCCAGATACAGTATGTAGAGGGGTCTGCGAGGAGGGATAGGCACTTGATAGGGCAAAGGTACAATCAGTGTGATGGATTGAAGTGTGTATATTTAATGCAAGAAGTATCAGGAATAGGGTGACAAATTCAGAGCATGGATCAGTACTTGGAACTATGATGTTGTGGCCATTACAACATGGCAGGAATGGTTCTTGGATGTTCCAGGGTTTAGATGTTTCAAAAGGGATAGGGGGGAAAGTAAAAGAGGAGGAGGAGTGGCATTGCTAATCAAGGATAGTATCACAGCTCCAGAAAGGGAGATTGTCAAGGAGGGTTTGTCTACAGAGTCAGAAACAGGAAAGAAGCAGTCACTTTATTAGGAGTTTTCCATATGGCCAAACCTCCCCTCTTCCCCAACCCCCCTACACACATACAGCAGAGACATGGAGGTGCAGATTATGAGGCAGATTTTGGAAAGGTGCAGAAGTAAGGTGACAAGATTGTTGTCATGGGTGACTTTAACTTCCCTAATATTGTTTGGAACCTACTTATTTCAAATAGTTTGGACGGAGCAGTTTTTGGATGGAGTAGGTGTGTTTAGAAAGGGTTCCTGATGCAATATGTGGATAGGCCGACTAGAGGTGAGGCCATATTGGATTTGGTGCGTGGCGACGAACCAGGTCAGGTGTCAGATTTCTCGGTGGGAGAACGGTTTGGTGATAGTGATCACAACTCCATGATCTTTATTACACTCATGGAGAGGGATAGGAGCAGATAGTATGGGTAAATATTTTATTGTGGGAGGGGGAATTACAATGCTATTAGGCAGGAACTGGGGTGCCTAAGTTGGGAGCAGATGTTCTCAGGTAAATGCACAACAGAAATGTGGAGGTTGTTTAGGGAGCAGTTGCTGATAGTGCTAAACTGGTTTGTCCCACTGAGGCAAGGAAGAGTTGGTAAGTTGAAAGAACCTTGGGTGACAGGGGATGTGGAAAATCTAGTCAAGAGGAAGAAGGAAGCTTACTTAAGGTTGAGGAAGCAAGGATCAGACAGGGCTTTAGACAGATACAAGGTAGTCAGGAAGGAATGACAAAGGGGGGAAAATGCTTTAGGTGGTAAGATTAAGGAAAACCTTAAGGCGTTCTATACTTATGTGAGGAACAAGAGTGAGGGTAGGGCCAATCAGGGATAGTGACAGGAACTTGAGCCTGGAGTCAGAGGAAGTAAGGGATATCCTTAATGAATGCTTTGTTTCAGTATTCACTACTGAGAGGGACCTTGATGTTTCTGAGGACAGCATGAAACAGACTGATATGCTCCAACAGGTTGATGTTAGGAAGGAGGATGTGCTGAAAATTTTGAAAAGCATAGGCATAGATAAATCCCCTGGAGCAGACGGGATAAACCCTAGGTTACTACATGAAGTGAGGGAAGAGATTACTGCACCTTTGGCGATGATCTTTGCATCCTCACTGTCCACAGGAGTAGTGCCAGATAATTGGAGGGTGGAAAATGTTATTCCCTTGTTCAAGAAAGGTAATAGGGATAATCCTGGGAATTACAGACCAGTCTTACATTTGTGGTGGGCAAAGTATTGGAAAGTAATCTGAAAGACAGGATTTATGATTAGTTGAAAAACCATAGTTTGATTAGAGATAGTTAGTATTGCTTTGTGAAGGGCAGGTCATGCCTCACAAACCTTATTGAGTTCTTTGAGGATGTAACAAAGCATGTTGATGAAGGTAGAGCAGTGGATGTGGTGTACATGAATTTTAGCAAGGTGTTTGATAAGGTTCCCCAAGGTAGGCTTATCCAGAAAGAAAGGAGGCATGGGATACAGGGAAACCTGTCCATCTGGATACAGAATTGGCTGGCCCAGAAAAGACAGAGGGTGGTAGTAGGTGGAAAGTATTTAGCCTGGTGCTAGGTGACCAGTGGTGTTCAGCAGGGATCGGTTCTGGGACCTCTGTTCTTTGTGATTGTTATAAGTGACTTGGATGAGGAAGTAGACGGGTGGGTTACTATGTTTGCCAAAGACACGAAGGAGGGCTGTTGTAGGTTGCAATGGGACATTGACAGGATGCAGAACTGAGCTGATAAATGGCAGATGGATTTCAAAGTGTGAAGTCGTTCACTTTGGAAGGTTGAATTTGAATGCAGAATACAGGGTTAAAGGCAGGATTCTCGGCAGTATGGAGGAGCAGAGGGATCTTGGGGTCCATATCCATAGACCTTTCAAAGTTGCCAGCCAGGTTGATAGGGTTGTTAAGAAGGTGTATTGGTTTGTTGGCTTTCTTAGCCAGGGGATTGAGTTTAAGAGCTGCAAGACTATGCTGCAGCTCTGTGGAGCCCTGGTTAGACCACACTTGGAATATTGTGTTCAGTTCTGGTCACCTCATTATAGGAAAAATGTGGAAGCTTTCAAGAAGGTGCAGAGGAGATTTATTAGGAGCTGCCTGGACTGGAGGGCATGTCTTATGAAGAAAAGTTAAGGGAGCCAAGACTATTCTCATTGGAGTGAAGAAGGATGAGAGCTTACTTGGTAGAGGTGTACAAGATGTTGAGAGGCATAAATAGAGTGGTTAGCCAAAGACTTTTTCCCATAGCGGAAATGTCTACCACGAAGGGTCACAATTTTAGGGTGATCAGAGGAAAGTTTAGGGGAGATGTCAGATGTTGGATCTTTCCTCAGAGAGTGGTGGGTGCGTGGAATGCATTGCTGGCGGTGGTAGTAGAGTCAGATACATTAGGGACATTTAAGTGACTCTTGAATAGGCACATGGAAGATAGTACAATGAAGGGCATGTAGGTTAGTGTGATATTACTGTTGGATAAAAGGCCAGTACAACATCAAGGGCCTGTGCTGTATTGTTCTATGTTCTTTGTTCTATGTTGTTAAAATGGTGCCTTCTGGTTTTCCCCTTCTACCTTGTCCAGCCACACTCCTCATGGTTTTGAAATCATCTATCAATTTTCCTCTTTGATTTGTTCTCTCCAAGGAAAGTAATCCTGTGTGTTTTCATAAATGGAGGGAATAAAGTCTATATATGTAGCAAACATAAACTATTTGTGCAGTGTACTAAAGCAACCAGTCTAACAGTCACATAATACAATTGGGTTATTTCTCCAGCAATATGCAATGTGTGCTGTTAGTTATATAATACAAGCTATGTGCATCAAATCAGTCTGTTCCATCAGTTTGGTGCCCAAACATGATTAACTGAGGGAGTAACCAGTAGTCTCTAGCCTGGACTGAGATCACTACATTCAGCTGTCCTTTGCAACTCCAGAGAGTATTCATTCTTCTGGTTTATTTCCGGGCCTTTTTCATGCTGATCTCCTACTTGATGAGCTTGCACCAGATCTGGATAAGTTAAACATACTTGGGAGGAGATGTGAGAGCATCTGCTTATCAATAGTTTTTAAAATTATCAATGGCCGAAGTCCTGAAACAAGCCAGATCATGAATCTAGATGAAACAATGTGAATTGCAAATATCATGTAATTTGACAGCGACCTCAGCTCTCCCAAAAGCTCAGTCTGTGACGAATAATATTTAAAGCTTCGATTAACACTGCAAGTGGGCCTTATGTTGTGTATATTACTGAAAATAAGCCATATTTCATACAGAAAGAGTAAGCTTGACATAACAATGTATAATCAAAGTCATGCTTTTACATTCCGTAAAGTTTAATTACTATCCCATCCTGTGTTCAAGGTGGAGATAGGTAATATCAGTACCTTTTTCATCCAGTTGATGTCAGCAGTGTTTCATACTGAATCCTGGCCGTAATGTCTTGAATCCTGAAGATGATTCTTGTGCTGAATATACTATTCCTTTGCTTTTTAGCTGTTCTCTCAGGTAAACGATTCTACAGTATTCTTGGTTGAAGAAAAGGTTTGTTCTCCTCGTTATACAATCAATAACTCATACGTAACATCGCTGTTGCCAACATAACTGGTGATGATGCTGATTGTGGGATTTGACTCTGCAAATTGGGTGTTATGTTTCTTACTCGCAACATTGACTGCACATCAAAAATACTTCATTGTTTGTAAAACACTTTGTGATTCCATTAATGTTTGAAAGCTCCATATAAGGGTAAACTCTTACTGTTATAATTGTGGTGATGATGATGAGACCTGGGCAAACTCGGTAAAATGCAGCCACCAATATTTCTTCCAATGCTAGTCTAAGGGCTTTCTAGTAGGTCTGCTGAAGGATGAACCATGCTCAGCTATACTAGCCATATAAATCCTAGATATTAAAATGCTAACCATATAAATACTGACCATGTAAATACTAGCCATATTATACTGTGGTTGTAAGAGTAAGTAAGAAGCTAGGAATCCTGCAGTGAATAACTCATCTTCTGATTTCCCCAAAGTTTGTCCAGCTTTCACCATAAGCCAGGAGTATGATGGAATACTCCCCATTTGCCTGAATGAGTGCAGCTCCAACAACATTCAAGAAGCTTGATATCATCCAGGACAAAATGGTCCCTTGATGGCATCACATCCACAAACTTTCAGTTCTTTCACCACTGATGCTCAGTAGCAAGATGCCCTGCAGAAATTGTCCAAGGCTCCTTAGACAGCACCTTCCAAACCCCTTTCTAGAAGGACAGGGGCAGCAGATACATGGGAGCACCACCATCTGCAAGTTCCCCTCAAAGTCACTCACCATCGGTTTTGGAAATACATTGCTGTTCCTTCAGCATTGTTGAGTCAAAATCCTGATACTCATTCCCTAACGGCATTGGGGAAGTGCCAACATTGACATTGAAGAGTTGACTCAATGGGCTGCACCTAGCAGATGAATTTCATTGCAGAGAAATGTGAGGTAATGCATTTTGATACATGGAGAGGCAATATAGGCTCAATGATAAAACTGTGAGGGGACTATAGGAGCAGAGGGACATTGGGGTTCACATTCATAATTCCCTGAAGGTGGCCAGGCAAGCTGAAGCAGTTGTTAAGAGACTTGTAGAATCCTTGAGTTCATAGAGCCATGCCCACTAGGGCAGACATTTGCAAGGGTACCAAAACTTGGCAGAAGATTAGGCATCACCTACAGTATTACATTTTTAATTTAGTCTTTGGTCTTTTTATAAGGATATTTCAAACATTAAACCCTGGCAGCATTTTGCATTGGGCGATCTTGCTCAGGGCATTGGTTTGGACCCTCAGTTGTTTCCCCAACTTTTTACACCTTTCCAAATCCAGATCTAACTTCTCATCCCTGACACATCAGGCAGACAATGGAAGGCAGGCTGAGGATGAGGGAACTCACAGCATGAAAAGTCCATTGGGCAATCGAGTCCTTCTGATGTCAGGAGCCATGCTTGAAGCAGATGGAAGTCCCATTGCAAACAGTAACTCAACCCCCACCTAAGAATTGTGGTTGAATAACTATGTAATTGGGAATCCAAAGTGAAATGTAATGTGTCTGCGACCTCATTAATCATGTGTGATATCTGCTAGAGCTTGGAGCCTTTGTACAACTCAGAGCATGTGGCTCTGTAGCCTTATCATGTCAAAATTTTAATAACATTGTTTTAAAGTAACCTCGAAGTTTGTACAAATTGAAGAAATCATGCTAAAACAGAAACTGAATGCAGACCTGAATCACTTGCTTCTGAATTTTGGAGGGTTTCTGCTCTTCTTCTTCTGAAGAATTTTTAATTTATGACGAGAATGAAGCAGAAAAGACCTGTGAAGTTTCAGGATGAATATTTTCAACCTTCTCCACAAAACAATCTTTAAATATTTATATTAAATAATTATTTAAGAAACTGCTCATGGACCGAAAGGTCTGTTTCCATGTTGTAAGATGCAATAACTCAAATCTCCATGTGTATGTTGTGTTGTTGGAGACACCTTCAAGTGCAATTAACTCCCTGTACTGCTGCTAATTACTGGGAAATGCTTGTTCTAATGTAACACATTGTTGAATAATGGCATCCCAGTCCGTGTTCACCTCAGAGCCCAGATCATATTTTCACCCGGAGACATTTTTCCTGGGAATCATGATTGCAATATCATCAGTCTGAAAACGGGGAGTAAAGGATTTCAATGCAGAACGAGTTAAGTACCTGGTTAGTAAAGAGTTTGACATTTTAGAGATAACCATTCAGAAGAATGATTTCAGGATGAGGAACGTTATGGAGATGCTGGGACTGTTTTCTTAGAGAATTGGAGATTGAGAGAAGATTTTAAAGGAAGTTTTCAAAATCATGTCAAGTCTGGCCAGGGAAAAGGGCTGGTAGAAGCATTTAACCAGAGTGTAACTGATTCAAAGCAAATGGCAACAAAAGCAATTGTGACATTAGGAAACATGTTTTCATGCAATGTGTGGTTAGGATCTGCACTTCACTTCCTGAAAGTGTGTGAAGGCAGATTCAGTTGAAGCTTTCAGAAGGGAATTAGATCATTATCAGTAAAAAGGAAAAAAGAACTGCAACTCTTGGGGAGAAAGGCAGAGAGTGGTATGATGTGAATTGTTCCTTCAGAGGACCAGCACAGAGATGATGGGCCAAATAACCCCCCCCCCCCCCGCCCCTCTTGTGCTGCAACCATTCTATGATTGTAGGAAATATAGGTTGAGGAGCTGGAGAGGGGTATTCTGTTCTGTGACCCAGCACCTGGCCAGTTATAATATGGAAGTTTGACAACATGTTAGGGCTACTTCATAAGATAAAAACCCAAGGTGTTGGGTAGAGTTTTAGCATTGATAGAGGATTGGCTAAGTAATAGAAGACAGAAAGTTGCCGTTAGTGGGTAATTTTCAGTATGGCCCCACTACAATCAGTGCTGGGCTACATTTTTTTGCAATAAGGATGTTGTCATTGGAGTGTAGAAGAATTGGGAAGTGACCTGATGGAGACATTCAAGATTCTTAGAAATTGATAGGGTAGATGCAGAAAGATTGCTTCCCCTTGTGAAAGAGTCTAGGACCAGAGGATATAACCTCAGAATAAAGGGTCACACATTTACGACAGAGATGAGGAGGAATTCTTCTCTCAGAGGGTGTTGAATCTGTGGAATTCTTTGCCACAGAGGTTTGTTGATGTTGGGTGATTAGGTATGTTGAACGCTGAGATAGACAGATCAGTAAGGGAATCAACAGCTATGGAGAAAAGGCAGGAAAGTTGAGTTGAGGATTATCAGAGCAGCCACAATCTCATTGAATGGTGAAGCAAACTCAATGTGCTGAATGGTCTACTTCTGATCTTATGTCTAATGGTCTTATGACAGAAAGAGTTTTCAGAGGAAAATGGACAGGTTAAGCAAGTGGACAATAATTTGGACGATTAGAGGCAACCCGAGGAAGATTCACTAAGCTGATCCCAGACATGGAGGGATTGTCTGATAAAGAGGGATTTAATAGGTTGGGCTCATACTCATTGGTGTTTAGATGAATGAGAGGGGACCTTATTTAATTCTTTGGGCCTTGATTGGGTAGATGCAGAAAAATTGTTTCACTTGTGGGAAAGCCTAGGACCAGAAGCATAATCTCAGAATAAGGAGTTGCCCATCTAAGACAGAAATGAGGAAGAATTGCTTCTCAGAAGATAGTGAATCTGTGGAATTCTTTACTTTAGAGGGCTGTTGAGGCAAGGTCACTAAGGATACTCAAGGCTGAGACAGACAGATTTTTAATCAGTAAGGAAATCAAGGTTTATGAGAGAATAACAGGGAAACTGGCGTGAGGATCAGCAGATGAAGCACTACCACATTGAATGGTGCAGCAAACTTGATGGGCTGAAATAGCCTTCTTTGCTTCTTCATTGTATGGTTGATTTCCTTTGGTGATCCAAGGGCATTTATTTCTTCATTTCTGATTTTCCATTTCTTGTGTTTTTATTATTTCAAATTCATTCACACCCTCCTGCCCATGGAAGTAAGGGAGATTTACTTGTTGAGTAATCTCTATAATTCAGAATTGTTTCAGAGGTTAATGCCAGTGGTAGATGGGTTTGAGATGCTGAACGACGTAGACAACATTTCAATTGGTTTTGTGTTGTATGATCACACCTGAAATAGTGGTGGAGTGTGGATGAAGCAGGACAAAGCAAAGGCAATGGATTCAAACAGATTTCCTAATCTGGGAGAAAAACAGAAATCTTTTGAGGTATACACATATCTACCAGAGTGGCAGACTGAATAAGACACTGCAAGGAAACCTGGCAAATCCATAGAGGCCATAGGCTTAAGGTTGCCATTTCTGGTTAAATGTTCTCCAGAGATTTCATCATATGATCAGCCTCTACATTCCCACCATTTGGTCACCCAATGCATCCATCCTTACACTACATTCTGTTTCTGTGGCAACAGAAAAGGCTTCACTATCCAATTAGTTAATGCTTGACAGGCTTAAAACCCATCTCAAATACACACAGAAATTTTCAGAGAAAACATAAAAATGCAATTCATTTAATACCACGATTCTTTTTCCAGCGTAGCTCTTAGGAGGGAGCTGGAGATTAATCTTCAATGCTTGAAAACTGCCAAGATAATCTTGGAGTTTTGGCAATCCTAAGGCTGTCAATTGTTTCTGCCAAATATCAAAAAGGCTGTTTTATGCTTTAAGAGGTTTTCTAACACTCACATTACTCCTTTACTGATTAAGTCCTTAGTTTGTACTTGATAGACAATTTTCTGACTCTTAATGGTACTAAATTACTATCCTTTCACTGCCAAAATTTGGATTTAAATGCAGTGAAGACAGAACTAAATCTTCCCTTGGCAACTGACTACGGGTTAAAATGAAAAAAAATGTCCACGCAAAGTGGGCGGCACGGCAGCACAGTGGTTAGCACTGCTGCCTCACCCGAGTTCAATTTCCACCTCAGGCAACACACACATTCTCCCCATGTCTGCATGGGTTTCCCCCAGGTACTCCGGTTTCCTCCCACAGTCCAAAAAGAATGTGCAGGTTAGGTGAATTGGCCATGCTAAATTGCCCATAGTGTTAGGTGAAGGGGTAAATGTAGGGGAATGGGTCTGGGTGGGTTGATCTTTGGAAGGTCAGTGTGACCTTGTTGGGCCGAAGGGCCTGTTTCCACACTGTAAGTAATCTAATCAAAGCTAGAGGATAATGTATGATGGAAATCCTTAAAACGTGTTTGAGGTTATAGGAAATATACAAGCTTAATCGGCCCATTCTCCTTAAGTATTTGTGTAGATGTATATTGTTAGGAGGGCTCTCTGTTCTTTATACAGATGCTGACTGACTTTCTGAGTGTCTACAGAATTTCTCTATTTTTCGGCAGTTTTCCATTTTTTAATTATGACCTAAGTTCATCTCACTTTAGCGTGTACCTGGATCTGTATATGGTCCTAAAAAATGTTTTAAATATTTGTAACATCTGTTTAAGTTTCACAGAACCTACACCTTATTCCCAGTTGTGGTAATGTCCCTAACTCTGGACCGGATGGTCCTGTTTCAAATTCCCTGTATCTCATAACATTTCGGAGCAGGTTAATTATAATATTAATAATACTCAGTTGCTTGTCATTGATTCCGCAGCATCTCCTTCCTCCTTTATTCCTGTCTTCCTACTTTTGCTATTGAAGTCCATTGGGTGCTCTTCATCTATGGTCATGTAATACAGCATGCAGTGTACTGCCATACTTCTGTTTACCATCAGTGGGAAGAAACTGATTTGACCTGAAATATCCCAGATGCTTTTCTCGCTCCACTTGGCCTGCCGAGTGACATGAAATCATGTAAGAAGATATGAGATCTGGGCAAAAACGTGATGAAAAAGATAGGTTTTAAAGAAAAATCGAGATTGAGCACAGCAGAGAGGTTTAAAGAAGAAATTCCAGAGCTGAGGGCCAACTTGGCCGAGGGACCTCGGGATAGGTCTGCCAATGGTGCAGGAAGAAAATTTGGGAATGTGCAAAATGCCAGGATTGGAGGAGGTTACAGAGATCAGGAAGAGGGAAAGTCATGGAGGGATTTGAACACAAGGATGAAATTTTTAGGTTGAGACTTTATCCAAGCGGGAGCGAACATGGATCAATGAGTGTTGGGATGATAAGTGAAAGGGAATTGGTGCCACTTAAGATTCAAGCCACAGAATTTCTACAAATGTGACATAATTTTAGAATGTTTTACTCAGTCAATGTCTTGACGAATTGTTTCACCACATCCTGTAATCAAAATTGTCATGCTGTACAAATGGGAGCTTTGGTGTTCCTTTCCTGATAAGACTTTGCAATCTTTAAGACTCAAATCTAAGTAATTGTGATTTTATCCCTTTCTATATGATTGAATTTGATTTATTAAACCAGGTTGGATCATGGTGCTATCATATTTCAAATAAAAACAATGCAGAATAGTATAATCTCTGATACAATAACAGCAGTGCACATAAACCTCAGCTGTTCTTGATGATTTTTCAAAACAATGTCATGTTGCTAACTGCAGCAAGAGATGTCTGCGTCTCTCTAGCTCTCACTCACGATCGGTTCGGTTCCACCCAGGACCACCCTGATTCCCATGCACAGATTTTCCCACTTGGTCTCACAGGTCAAAAGCTTAAATGTTCCATTAGCCTTTGAACTGCCTGGAATGCCTATTAATGGATTAATGTTTCCTCTGACAGTCCCCTGTCCAGGTTGCATGATCCACAGCTGGGGGCTCAAAAAATCTTTCTGAGCTTGACTAGCATTGCTGCCTGCGAAAAGAAAAGCAATACAGATGCTAAAGTCTGAAGCAAAAATAGAAAACTCTGAAAAGTTCAGAGGAGGTCAGTCATCACCTGTTGAGAGAATAGACAAGTTAACATTATAGATGTGAACCCCTCTGAAAAATCAGAGACGTGAGTACACATTAATGCAAAACATACATTGATGTATCCTTCTCCTTTTTCTAAATATAACATAAGAACCAGGAGCAGGAGGAAGCCATCTTGCCCCTCGAGCCTCCTCTGCCATTCAATAAGACCATGTCTGATCTTTTTGTGGATTCAGCTCCACTTACTGGTCCATTCACCATAACCATTAACTCCTTTACAGTTCAAAAATCTATGTTTGTCTTAAAAACATTCAACAAGATCACCTCAGTTGCTTTACTGGTCTATCATTCACCATCATTTTACTATCATTTTGTGGATAATTTGAACCTGACTCATTGAGGGGAAATTTATAGGATGGAGAGGAATGCTGAGTTTAAACTGTCCTATAATAATCATTATTGACTTCAACAGTGGGTAAAATTAGAGAGGACGGGGTGTAAAACAGGAGTTGCACTCAAAATCACAGAACTGTTATGTAGAAGGAGGCCATTCATCCCATCATATCTGTACTGGTGCTCCAAATGAACATTTCACTTATTGCCATTCTGTTATCCTTTCCCCCTAACCTTACATGGTATTTCTATTTAAATAATCAGTTAGTGCCCTTTTGAAAGCCCCAGTTGAACCTGTCTTCACTATACATTCAGGTGGTGCAATCCAGCTCTGAATCACCCGCTATGAGAAAGCTGTTTTTCCCACATCACATTTGCTTCTTTCGCAAATCACTTTAAATCTGTGACCTCTCATTCTTGATCCTGTCAGCATCCTGACAGGTGGTTTTGGTTAATATTAAATGTAGGACTGCATGGAAAGTATTATGAATGGAAAACTATCACAGATCATCTCACTGAAGGAAAGAAGCATTGGACATTCAAGAAACAAAATCTGTATGAGTGGCAAAGGAAGTGGAAGATCTGAGGAAATATGCCAAAATGGGAGAGATGACAAACATGGAGGTCACATACGGATTTAAAACAAATAAGGTTTGAGGTGGCTGAAATCTCTTACAGAGAAGACAAAGTTATTGGTGTAAAGTGAAAGATGGTTTTTGTAACCGGTTTTATGTTTTGTTGGAATAGTGTGCAGGATTAATGACAAGGATCAAACAGAAAATGGAAAAGGGAGATGAGAGTGATGAGCCATAGGTAGCTCAGGGTCACACTTGCCTGCAAAATGACGGTGTATGGCAAAGAGACCACTGTACCCAGGAGAGGGGAGGTCACACTAACAGCAACAAATACAGCACCCAGAGTTAGAGGAATTCTGAGTAAATTACTGTTTTTTCTAGATTGAGTGTTTCAAGCCTTGACAACTGTGTGGGAGGAATGCACAAGCATGGAATCTGCTGCATAGTGAAAAGTGAACCAGAGTTTTGTTCAAAGAATGGAAACGGAAGGAGGAATGGCTGAGGTGAGCAAAAACAGGAAAACATACTTCAGTATTGGATCATTCTGTAGGTATATGTTAGACACAGCAGATAGGTTGGCATTGTGGATGTACCTGCAGCAGTTCAAGAAGGCAGCTCACCACCACCTTCTCAAGGATAACCAGGGATGGGCAATAAATGACGGGCCCAGCAAGTGATGCCCATATCCCAAAAGTGACTGACAATCTATTCAAGCTTGCACCTTCTAGTTCTTTAAGAAAATCCACTGGTGTCTCTCTGGTCTGGAATGCTTGGGACCAAATCATTTCTAGATTTTGATATTTTCTGGATTAAAGATTGATATTAGAATGCTTAACTCCAAATGTCCAACCTGGAAAACACCATTGATATAAATACTTACCTGAAACAGAAAATAATGATAAAATGCAGGAATAAAAATCATAAATATCAATGATCGATATTCTACCCATGCCTTCTCAATTTGTACCCAACAGTCAAGTGGTGAGACCTTGAATAGCTGGGCCTTGCTAAACAAGTTGCCAAACAAGTAGACTTCAGGTTTGGAGAAATAAATGTGATATGAAGTTATGGAGCATGTGCAGTTTGTGATTAACATTAATGCTTAAATATTTGAGAGTGGAACGGAACAGTAATAATGGAACAAGACTGGAGTTGATACATGTCCTTTTAGATGACCTCCTTCAATTGGAAGTTCAGTTTCCAGTCCAACGTTTCAAAAGGTGACTTCTAGATATGTTAAGGACCGATTATGACAATCCCTTCCCTTTCATTGTGAGCTTCCACTTCCTACTCACATATGCACCGAGGTTAAATCCTGTAATTTTGCAGATTACAGACATTGTAATGCAAATGTCCCAGTGCTTGCCAGAATGAGTCAATGAGCAAGTAGGAGCCAAGTGGCTGTTAGTGCCAGCATTCCACAGGTCAATGTTTATTGGTAGATGAATCATATCATTGGAAGGCTTTCTCAAAGCAGAGACGTGTGCCATATATTAATATTAGCTGTCTAATGATTGTCTGAGAAAGCCTAAAAGGTTACCAATACATCAACAAGCATCCAAGATGCAGCTGGCTCAACTGAAAGTTGAGTTGTGTTTCCATAACAACATTACAGTCAGAGTGGTTACTATAATTTAGGTGGTAAATTCTTTGGCAAACTTTAACGCTATATTAACATTTTTTTCTCTTTTCTCATCAATAGCCTCCCTTTGTGAATATGATGATGCACTGGCAATTTTACTAGAATAGTAATCCAAAGGTGCAGACTAATACCCTGGTCGTTATAGTTTACAATCCCCTCTCGCAGGGGGTGTTGGGCAGGAAGGCCATAAAATGCAGGAGTTCTCCCCGCCACCGACCCAACCAGCCCCAGTTTAACCAGGGTTGATATTGGGTAGCCCAGCAGCTGAGGACCAATCAAGACTGTTAAGTGGCTAATGGATGGCTACTTAATGCCATTCAATCAATGTTGTTAGTGCAGTCCCAATTAACGTGTGGGAATCAGAAAGCTTCCTGACCAGGTCTGGAATCACCCGGGGTTCTCCTGCCTTGTTTCTGTGCTGTAAAGAGCTATTTGCTAAGCCCATCAGGAAGGATGGGCCTGAGATGGGTGACTCCTCCCTGCGGGGGACCTGCAGGTCAATGCCTCCCTGTACATGGATGACATCACAATTTTCTGCTGGGATCCACTATCAGTGCACAGACTCATGAGCATCTATGACCAGTTCGAACTGGCCTTGGGAATCAAGGTAAATCAAGACAAGAGCAAGGCCATGCTCTTTGGGAACTGGGCTGACCAATCATTTATCTCCTTCTTTGTCAGGACAGATTCCATGAAGGTTTGGGAACGTGACTGGGAGGGGCAGGGCATGTGTGAAAAATTGGAGGAGTGTATTGTCAAGGTGAAGCAGAAACTAGGCTTTTGGGAGCACTGCTCCTACCCAGGTGAGAGGTAGTCTGTCTAGTTGTTGTACATGGCGCAGGTATGGCCCCTTCCCAGAACCTGCAGTGTTGCTGTCACCTGAGCCATCTTCCACTTCATTTGGAGGTCTAAGGTGGACCGTATCTGCAGGGACGCCATGTACAAAGCTCTGGATAAGGGAGGATGGAAGAACGTAGCCAATGCTACCCTAACCCTGACGGTCACCTTTATGTCCAGCTGCATCAAGCTTGCGCAGACCCTCAGTACGCAAACACCAAGTGTCACTGCGTACTGAGGCTTTACCTGTCCCTGGTGTTGCGACGTCTGGCATTGGCACCGCGAAATGTTTCAAGTAGTTGGACTGTTCTGTATCGCCTATCCCTTGTAGAGAAAGTTGCAAAGGTCCATCAGGCCGTGGTCAGCATGCAGCGTCCTCGAGACCCTGTGGAAGGAGAGGATGGATCCTATCGGGTTGTTCACTCAGTAGATTGTCATTTGAAAGTCATTTGGCAGAATGCCTCATTGCCAAAACTTTCCAACAAGCACCAAGATATTGCTGGGCTGGTGGTGAGAAGGGCACTTCCTCTCACATCCTCCTTGTACACCAAGAGTCTCTGCTCCACAGCACACTGCCTTTGATACAGTTACAGTGGGGTAGAGACTGTCACACAGCTCTTGCTGGAGTGTGCCTGTACAAAGGAAGTCTAGAGAGAGTTGCAATGGTTCTTGATGAGGCTTGTCCCGAGCAGTGCCATGACACAGGACTCTCTGCTGTATGGGGCTGTTCCTCGGGACGCATACTGAGACAAACATCAACAGCACCTGAGAACCATCAACTCAGTGAAACACACTCTTAGATTTGCCCGAGACTTATTGGTCTGCCAGAGGAAAGATTTACCCTCAACTGAGTGTTATAGACTGGTACATTCCAAGGTCCAGGACCACGTGCTGAGGGATGCACTAAAGCTTGGGGCAGCTGCTGCCAATGCACAGTGGGACAAGACCACTGTCTCAGGTCTTTCAGCATAAGAAAATGGGATCTGTTTAGTTATTGGACCCTCCCGATGCCTCAAATATACGTAAATATCATCTTGTATAAGTCAGAAATGCCTTGAGTTTGTTTGTTCTCCATATATAATAGAATTGAAATGCTCTAGTATGTATACAATGATATTTGATGAATAAAGTATATTTTTGATATAAAAAGAAGACCATTTAAGAGCCTCACTCACCCACTGCCAGGGTGTTAACCCCAGGGCAAGACCCATGTCAAATCCCCAGCTTCCATACTTTGGCCAGAGAAGGGAGGGTCAAAGGGTTTCCTCCACAATAAGTCCCTGGAGTGTCGTCCTCCAGAAGTCTTCTGACCAACCCATTAGGGCCTGTCTACCATAGCATCCCCATTCACTTCACACATACGCATAATCCTGGCATGCTAGGCCCCAGTAAGGTATTCTGACCTCTCCTTCTGTTCCCAGGGCATGCCTTCCTCTGAGCCTTCTTAAGTACCAGCAATGGTCACTATTGTGGTTCTGTTCGCCGAGCTGGGAATTTGTGTTGCAGATGTCTCATCCCCTGTCTAGGTGACATCCTCAGTGCTTGGGAGCCTCCTGTGAAGCACTTCTGTGATGTTTCCTCCAGCATTTATAGTGATTTGTATCTGCCGCTTCTGGTTGTCAGTTCCAGCTGTCCGCTGCAGTGGTCGGTATATTGGGTCCGGGTCCATGTGCATATTGATTGAATATGTGGATGAGTGCCATGCCTCTAGGAATTCCCTGGCTGTTCTTTGTTTGGCTTGTCCTATAATAGTAGTGTTGTCGCAGTCAAACTCATGTTGCTTGTCATCTGAGTGTGTGGCTACTAAGGATAGTTGGTCATGTCGTTTCGTGGTAGTTGGTGTTCATGGATGTGGATCATTAGCTGTCTTCCTGTTTGTCCTATGTAGTGTTTTGTGCAGTCCTTGCATGGGATTTTGTACACTACATTGGTTTTGCTCATGCTGGGTATCGCGTCCTTCGTTCTGGTGAGTTGTTGTCTGAGAGTGGCTGTTGGCTTGTGTGCTGTTATAAGTCCTAGTGGTTGCAGTAGTCTGGCTGTCAGTTCAGAAATGTTTTTGATGTATGGTAGTGTGGCTAGTCCTTTGGGTTGTGGCATGTCCTCGTTCTGTTGCCTTTCCCTTAGGCATCTGTTGATGAAATTGCGTGGGTATTCGTTTTTGGCATTTTTCTTGTATAGGTGTTCTTCTTCCTCTTTTTGCAGTTCTGGTGTACTGCAGTGTGTTGTGGCCCTTTTGAACAGTGTCTTGATGCAACTTCTTTTGTGTGTGTTGGGGTGGTTGCTTTCGTAGTTTAGGACTTGGTCTGTGTGTGTGGCTTTCCTGTAAACCTTTGTGGTGAATTCTCGATTAGGTGTTCTCTGTACCATCACGTCTAGGAATGGGAGTTGGATGTCCTTTTCTTCCTCTCTAGTGAATCAGATTCCTGTGAGTGTGGCGTTGATGATCCAGTGTGTGTTCTCTATTTCTCTGTTTTTAATGATTACAAAGGTGTCATCTACATATCTGAGCCAGAGTTTGAGTTGAATTTGCGGTAAAACTGTTTGTTCTAACCTTTGCATTACCACTTCTGCTATGAGTCCAGAGATGGGTGAGCCCATGGGTGTGCCGTTGATTTGTTCATACATTTGGTTGTTGAATGTGAAGAGTGGTGTGAGGTACAAGTCCAGTAGTTTGAGTATGCTGTCTTTGTTGATAGGTTCCCCATCTTGTATGTTCTGTGTGTCTAGCAGGTTGGCTATTGTTTCTCTGGCTAAGGTTTTGTCGATAGAGGTGAACAGTGCCGTTACATTGAATGAGACCATAGTTTCTTCCTTGTCTATGTGTGTATTTCTGATGATGTCCAAGAATTCCTGTGTTGGCTGTATAGAGTGTCTGGATCCGCTGATCAGGTGTTTCAGTTTCTGCTGTAGTTCTTTAGCCAGTTTGTGTGATGGTGTCCCTGGTAGTGATACTATGGGTCTGAGTGGGATGTCTGGTTTGTGCACTTTAGGTAGTCCATAGAATCTGGGGTGTTGTTGCTTTCAGGTTTCATTCTTTGTAGGTCAATCCTGTTTATCTGTCTGTTTTTTTTGTAGGTTCCTCAGTGTGTTGTTTATCCTATTGGTGAGCTGTGGGGTGGGGTCAAACTCCCTCTTTTGGTAGGTGTTGGTATCTGCAAGTAGTTGTTGTGCTTTTTGGATGTACTCTGCTTTGTCCAGGATGACCGTCATTCTGCCTTTGTGTGCTGGTAGTATGATTATGTTCTTATCATTTCTTAGTACTTTTCGTGCTTCCCTCTCCTTGGTGTTGAGGTTATGTGTTTGTCTTTTCCTTGTTATCAGAGGTACGATACTTTGTCTCACTGTTTGTTTGTTGAGTCTCTTCTGTCAGTCCATTGTTCCTGAGTGTGCATTCTAGTGCTGCTAGGAAGTCTGCCGTCTTGGCATCCCTGTGGTTGTAGTTGAGTCTCTTGGCCAGTATTGTTCTTTCCATGTCTGTGAGCTGTCTGTCGGAGAGGTTTCTAACCAAGGAATGTGTTGTGGTGTCCTCTCTGTTGGTGCTAGTTTGGCCATTTTTTCTTTTAGTGCCATTTTTTTGTGGTGTGTGGTCCTGTTCTGTACAATGGTGATGGCCTGTTCTATGGTCCGGGTCCATTCCTGATTGGTGGTTCTTGAAATTAACAATTTTTGGCGCGCAATTTCTTGTCTGTATTTGTTTAGTCTGTTGTGTGCATCTGTAATCATTACCTGGATCATCCTGAATATGTTCTGTCTGGCTGTGTCCCTGGCTTGTGGGTTGTTGACTGGTGGTCTGTATCTGACATATGGTGGATGGATTCGATTCTTTCGGCATTCGTGCAGGAACTGGAGTTGTTCGTATGTGGCGCTTAGGCGGTTGGCACAGGATTCCCATTTCCTGGCTTGTCTTAGCATCTCTCGCCCATAGGTGTTCAATGTCACCTAGACAGGGGATGAAACATCTGCAACACAAATTCCCAGCTCAGCGAACAGAACCACAATGAGCACCTGAGCTACAAATCTTCTCCCAAACTTTGAATAGTCACTGTGCCTGTTCAATGGCTCAAGGGCGAGCCAACATCTGGAAGTGGACACATGCTTGCGTTTTAATCATAGTGCTGGACCATCACTCCAAAATGTAGGATCCAGGCAAATTCATATCCCATCACAACAGCTGGAAAATGGAAATCAAATGAATCAATAATTCTGTGATGAAAAACTAGCCTCAGTTTCGGTGATTATCAAAAGGCTTGATATTTCTACAAACCTGTCCTTACTTTGTCTGGCTTGCATGTGACTCCTGACTGGCTGCAATGTGGTTGCTTCTTAACACTGCCCTCTGAAATAGCCTGGCTAGTCACACTGTTGTATTAAAATCCTACAGGACATTTGAATAAGATTACAACTTATTCTTATGCTCACTGATGATGTTACCTAGTATGGTGATGAAATGTCTGAAAACGAACCTTTCAGCTCAGCAAGCAAACTTACATCCACGAGAACACAACTGGAGAGACCACCCAGCATCAACCTAGGCACTTGAGATGACAAAGGTCCAACCTGATTTGCAAAGGGTTTTCAATACGGTTTAAGACCTCATGAAGATATATTGTATCTGGTCAAAGATGGAGATGGAAACCTTGTACTGATTACTATCCACTCCCTCAGCTGATGAGTACTCCAGCACCTGGAACATCGCTTGGAAGAAAGATTGAGGGTAGCAAAGGAACAGAATGAATTCTAGTTGAGGAACTTCAAAGTCCATCACAAAGCGTGGCTCAGTAGCATGACTACTGACTGAGCTGACCAAGTCCAGAAGGACTTAACTGGCCTATGATAGCTTGTGAGAAAACAAAAAGGAAGTAAGACTATTTGACTTCATCCTCACCATTCCACCTGTCGCAGATGCATCTTTCCATGCTAGTATTGATAACAGTGTCCTCTGTACAGTTGTGGGGATGAAGTCTTATCTTTACATTGAAGACACTTCCTACTGGCTTGTGTGGACTATCACTGTGTTAAAAGGGATGGGTGCAGAACAAGTATTGCAGCTCAAGACTGGATATCTGTAAGGTGCTGTTGCCATTAGCAGCAAACTACATTGAACCTAATTATATTCTATAAGCTCATGCCTGACAAGTCCTACACTGTACCATCACCATCAAGCCAGGGAGCATCCTTGATTCAATGAGGAGTGTGGGAGAGCCATGCCAGGAGAAACACCAAGCATACTTAAAACTGAGATGCTGACCTAGCAAAGCTACAATCTGTTATTGCTTGTGTACAAACAAGTGAAATAGTATGCTCTAGCCAAAGCAAAGTAATTGTACAATCAACAAATTGGATCAAAGCTCTGCAGTCTGGGTGAATGGTGGTGGATAATTAAGAATAACGAGGAGGAGGCTCCACAAACATCCCCATCCCCAACAATGGGAGAGTTCAGTGTCGCAATGCAAAATACAAGGCCGAAGCACTGGCAAACATCTTCAGCTGGAAATATCGAGTGGATGATTCAATTTAGGCTTCCCCTACGGGCCTTATCATCAACAGTGGCAGTCTTCAGCCAATTTATTTCACTCCACATGACATCAAAAATGACTGAAGGCACTAAGTGCAGTGAAGACTCTGAGGCCTGGTGACTTCAACTTCCTGGCTGAAGCAGGCCGTACCCAGAACCAAGCTGTGTCAAAACAATTTTTGCCCCAGCACCTAACTGACAAAACTGCTCTCTTCACAAAAAGCAGAATAATTCCAATCTAACCAATTATTACCCGTCAGTCTTCTCTCAATCATCAGCAGAGTGATGAAGGTCTATGATGCTAACAAATAGCACTTATTCAGCACCAATTTGCTCACTAGCATTCAGTTTGGATTCCACCAGGAGCCAATTGACTCCAGACCACATTACAGCCATGGTCTAAACCTGGAAAAGAGCTCAATTCTAAGTTACGAGAGGAATCATTTTCATATCAAGGCAACATTTAACCAAGTCTGTTAGCAAGAGGAAACTCTCCAATGCTTGGAAGTTATACCTAGCAAAATGGAAAATGGTTCATGTAGTTTGGAACAAATCACCTCAGCCACAGAACATCTCTTCAGGAGTTCCTCAGGGTTGTGTCTCAACATCTTCAGCTGCCTAATCAAAGTCCTTTCCGAAAGGTGTTGAGCTTCTTGAGTGTTGTTGGAACTATACAGTGCTGTTAGGGAGGGAGTTCCAGGAATTTGAACAAGTGACTAAGAAGAGGCAATGGTATTGCTCTAAGTTAGCATGCTGTGAAAAGTGGACAGATGCTTGCTGCTTGTGTCATACCCGTGTGTCTTCTAACCTTATGTTTTCTATGGCAGAGGTCACAAGCTTAGAAACTGTTGCAACAGAGACTTTGTGAGTTGCTGTAATGCATCTTCTAGATGATATATGCTGCCACCACTGTGTGTCAGTCCTGGAGAGAATCGATGTTTAAAGTGGAAATGGGGTGCTGATTGAGTAGGCCATTTTGTGACCTGTTCAAAAAGCTAGACTAAACTGCTGAGTCAGGGCCTCAGTTACCAAGAGCTTTGTTGAAAATTGCTAAGACCTGCTTCACTTTCTGAATGATCACACAGTGATCTCTAATCATCCCTTCAAATAACTTGCTGATAACCAATGTCCAGATTATGGGCATATATTTCCCACGTTCTGACTGGCTTCGTTTTAATTATAGGGCTTCCTTTAGTGCATGGGAACATTCTTGGCCTGCAATGACCTGTTAAATATGTAAGCCAATAGTTGACAGAACACAGTCCTCATGTTGATTAGTGCTTAGGATGAATACCATTGAGGTCAGCTGTCCAAATTGTCTTTAAAGCCCCAGACCTAGTATAAGTGAGCCTTGTTTCAACTTTGTTGGGGTCAATTTGGAGATCAAATATATCCAACATCACCAGACAACATTATGACCAATGAAAGCAGAGTCAGAATCTCTTCAATATCTTGAGACTATACCCAAATATGCCCTTGCAGAGTATCACAAAGGCCCTATGTGATCTCTGATCTCCTTCTAATTCCTAACATAAGAAAATAGGCCATATTTCCTTTTAGTTTGTTTGTGGGATGTTGATATTGCTGGCAAAGCCAGCATGTATTGCTGATCCTAGTTTGCTCTGTGAAAGTCGCACTTTGTCCAATTCCTTTTCCTGTTGCTGTTTTGACTGAAGTGACAGCAATTTTGAGACAAATCTACATCCATATAAAATTAGGACCAGGAGTTAGATATTCAGCCCTCATGTCTGCTCCATGATTCAATAAAGTCCTGGGTGATTTGGTTGTGGTCTCCTACCTATCGCAGATACGCTTGGACTCCCTTGTTAGTCAATAATCTATTTACCTCTGCTTTAAGCAATCAATGGTGCTGCCTGTTCCTAAACTTTTGACAGTACTTAATTTTACTTAAAGGATTGAGTATTCAATTTGCTTCCAGATATTATCAGCATATAAGTTAGATTTTATTTTACATTTTCTTTTTAATCTGAAGGACTAGCTTTAATAGAAATTATTACTACTATCCTTCAGGTCACCTTATACATAGAACATAGAACAGTACAGTGCAGAACAGGCCCTCAATATTGCGCCGACCTGTGAACTATTCTCAGCTCGTCCCCCTACACTATCCGAAAATCATCCATGTGCTTATCTAAGAATTGTTTAAATCTCCCTAATGTGGCTGAGTTGACTACATTAGCAGATAGGGCATTTGACACCCTTACCACTCTCTGTGTAAAGATATATATATATATATATATATATATACATATATACATATTACAATTCAGTTTTCCTGAAATATGATGCAAGCATTACATTACCCACAGCTGAAACTTACAAAATTAACTTAAATCTGATCTCATTATGATCACCATTGGACATTGGTACCCACGTGGAGATCTGATACATGCCCAGACCCCATGATAAAATTTTCTACATCATATCATTGGGAAATTAATGCTAATCAGGTATCATAAAGAGGAAGAACACAGAGATATGTTCTGGTTAGTCTTCACCCCACCTATCATATATGCTGTCACATGGTTTTCTGTTTTAACAAACCATGCAGTTTCAATGGATGGAGCATCATTTTATTACATTGAAGGGGTTTTCCAATTCTCATCTAATCTTGTTCTCTATAGGTCCATTGGGTGACCCCACATGAGAACGCCTGAGGAAACCTGATGTAGGCTAATGCACCAACAATCCCATATATGGACCACAGAGTCTTCGTAGCCTGGAGTGCATCCTGAAGACCTTGCAAGCAACAAGTAAATGTCTTCTCTGACCTTCCATCTAGTTCAGAATATATCTAGTTGTGGTCTGTCTGTGAGATATTTGTGAAGAACCATTCTCCCAGAAAACCTGGGGCCCTGGGCTGTCAAGGGTTAGCAATAACTTCATTGGTGGATCAACATTAGAGGACAGGTCATACACCATGCTGGGGACTTTTAGGCTGAAACAGCCTGTTCATTTATAATAACAGGCATCTGGAAGAAAAAAATGAGAACGAGTGGTGGGTCAGGGACCAGATGAGTAATGATGGGTAATGGTAGTTCAGGTATATCAACTCAGTCTACCATTGCACAGGATGGTATTTACCTCTTTCTCCTAAGTCAGGATAGTATTATTCATCAAGTGGTTGCATCAATGAACAAGGACAATTGATTTCCCACTCAGAGAGGGTTTTGAAGAACTAAATATTTATACAATTAAAGCATTATTTTCCTTGGGTATAATTTAGGAAGGACTTATAAAAATGTTGTATTTATAAGTGAGTTTTTCTTAATGAACTCATTTCAGGAACATATTGCATACCAGATGCTTTTGCATAGAAGAGCTGAAGGGACAGCAAACAACACAGACTATTGCAAAGCAAGTGCCTTGAGAACAACAAGAGGAATAATATCAAGTTAGTGATATTTAATTAAGGCTGGCTGAATAACCAGGTACGATGCTCTAAAGAAGCCAAAGCTTTTTGTGAGGATTGAAATGCAAGAAAACCAATTTAGAAAGAAACCAACAAGCTATATTTTTAAAGAAAAGGATGCTGATTAGCTCGATTATGTTTGGCATGGACATGCTGTAGGAATTGTTAATTGTTAGAGTTCACTGATTAACTTTAAATCAAGCAATTTGACTTTACATGGTTAGAGCTTTATCATTGAATCATAGAATCCCTGCAGTGTGGAAACAAGCCCTTCGGCCCAACAAGTCTACACTGACCCTCCAAGGATTACCCACCCAAACCCATGCCCCTCCCTTCTTGTCCTATACTCTAGGTTTAAAGTGTGGACATAATCATTTTACCCATAGAGCACAGGGCTTTGTGTTGAGAATAAATATAGTTTATAGCACTTGCAAATGAATCACACTGCAGGCCAGATTAATTGATTTTCAGTACAATCCCTACCACAATCCGGATTATTTAGTAAATGCTATCTAGATGCAGAATCACATCTAATATTGCATTCTATGCTTTGGTTTTAACAAGCATAGTCAAAAAGTGTGGTGTTGGAAAAGCACAGCTAGTCAGGCAGTATCCGAGGAGCAGGAGAATCAATGTTTGCAATAATGACGAGCTTATGCTCGAAACATCGATTCTCCTGCTCCTCGGATGCTGCCTGACCTGCTGTACTTTTCCAGTACCACACTTTTCGACTCTGATCTCCAGCATCTGCAGTCCTCATTTTCTCCTTTTTTTAAGCATAGGCTTGTTGAGCATAGTTTATATGTGAAGCGATGTATTGTTTGATATGGTCGGTCAGTAATTGGGATGTATGTCCTACATACCTGGTATCACACTGGCACTGAAACTCATATACCACTTTACCATTTGTGGGGTAGGCCGAACACCGTTTTTGCTTGACAATAGGATCATTTGTGGGTTTACTGCAAAGTGGCAGCATGAAAATGCTAGCTTTACCTGTTGCACAATGTCTTTGATGCATCTCCCCTTCTATGGTAATCTGAGGTAGATTGGGCACCTTTCAGAGGCAGAAGTGGCAACTATTGGCCTTTTGAAGAGTTTCATGACAGACAGCGAGTGATGTATTGATTAGGATAGCCATTATCACACAGGATAGTTGTGATGTACACTCTCTCAGCATCAAGCTTAAACAGTGAGCAGATAACTAAAACCCGATTCACTAATTTGCCTATAAGGCTGATTGGGGAATTGTAGAAAACCCAATCTTTTCTAAATTAATTTTCTTGCGTTTCTGTCCTGCTTTAACTGCATGTCTCTTGTTTAACAATCTTTAAGTTCTATCAAGCAACTGAAATTTCACAAAAGACAGAAGAGCAACATAATTGAAACAAGATGTTAACATGACATCTGAGGTAAGGGAGAAAAACAAGGTATGAAATCTTCCATGCTAGTTGGAGTAACATCAGTTGCTTTGCTGGCACAGTTTAAAGAGTTCAAATGATAAAAGCAGCATCTGGACTAAGGAAAAGGAGCAAAAAATTCTCAAGGACGTTTTGACAGGCTGATTGAAAGCACCGATGTAACCTATCGCATTGACTGATTATGATTTGTTGTAGGATTTTTTTGCACAAGGCAAACACACCCTGAGATGATCAAACAAATATAAAGTAAGAGTTAGAATTGGAGGTAAGGAAAGATTTAAGGAATATGTGAATTTCTGGGCTACCCATATGTCAATGACCCGCGAAACAAAAAGATAAAAAGCTGGTTCTCTTGGTGCGAAAGCATCCCGTGAGCCCCTGAATAGGAGCAATAGCCAAAGATTAATACAGATGGAGACAAGCAAAGTGGGATTCCCATTCTGTTGCTGACATTGCACATGACTACCTCCAGGGAAGCTTCATCTGGGCCTCTAGAACCAGGGTGGATACTATCAAACTTTACTGCTTTGTAGAAGCTGCAATAACAACCAGGCATATTTTAGGCACTGTGTACAGACTTCTCAAACTCTCTTTAAACTAGTTGGGTGCCACTCGCTGCTGGTGTTTGAAAGTGTTGGAGTCATAGAGTCATAGAGATGTACAGTATGGAAACAGACCCGTCCATCCAACTTGTCCATGCTGACCATATATCTTAACCTAATCTAAATTAATTGAGTCCCATTTGCCAGCATTTGGCCCACATCCCTCTAAACCCTTCCTATTCATATATCCATCCACATGCCTTTTAAATGCTGTAATTGTACCAGCCTCCACCACTTCCTCTGGCAGCTCACTCCACACACGCACCACCCTCTGCTTGAAAATGTTGCCCCTTCAGTCCCTTTTAAATCTTTCCTCTCTCACCTATGCCCTCTAGCTTTGGATTCCCCTGCCCCAGGCAAAAGGCCTTGGCTAATCACCCTAACCATGCCCCTCATGATTTCATAAACCTCCATAAGGGCAGCACGGTGAGAGCTGCACAGTGGCTAAGTGGTTAGTACTGCTGCCTCACAGTGCCAGGGACTGGGTTCAATTCCAGGCTCGGGCTACTGTCTGTGTGGAGTTTGCATATTTTCCCCGTGTCTGCATGGGTTTCCTCCAGGTGCTCCGGTTTCCTCTGATCGCCCGAAGATGTGCAGGTCAGGTGAATTGGCCAACCTAAATTGCCTATAATGTTCAGGAACGTGTAGGTTAGATGCATTAGCCAGGGGAAATGTAGGGTAATGGTTCTGTTGAGATATTCTTCGGAGGGTTGGTGTGGACTTGTTGGGCTGAAGGGCCTGCTTCCATACTGTAGGGAATCTAATTCTAGTTCTAATAATGTTACCCTCGCCTCTGATGCTCTGGGAAAATAACCCCAGCATATTCATATATCCTTATAGTTCAAACCCTCCAACTCTGGCAACATCTTTGTAAATCCTTTCAGAACCCTTTCAAGTTTCACAACATCCTTCCTATGGCAGGGAGAGCAGAATTGAGTGCAGTATTCTAAAAGTGACCAAACCAGTGTCTGGTAGAGCTACAACATGACATGTCAACTCCTATACTCAACGTACTGACCAATAATACCTCCTCTGAGGGTTATGCTCCTCTGTAAGCTATCTTACTTTGGGGAGGATAGAACTGTTTGGAAAAACTGCAGGAAAGAGAGAAAACATGATGGTTAACATAGAGCTCAAACTATAAAGTTTGTTAAATGCAAATTTCATGCAGGAGTCCAAATAATAGTCAAATATCTTCAGCCTCTAAATTATCAAGGCATATAGCTTTTGTATGCCTCGTTATTTCAAAAAGAGTTACTAGCCCTGAAATTACATGATAATAAATGCAAAATATTGCAGATGCTGGAAATCTGAAATAAAAACAGAAAGTGTCTTGGGCAGCAAACTGATTGTATCCTATCAATCACTTGTTCTGGCCTCCACTTCATCTTCAGTTGTGCTGAAGTCAATGGTAGGGAGTCAATGCCAGTCAATTCAATATTTCCTTCATTACGCTGCCAGCCAGGATATATTTCTATCTCCGTGTCCTTCTGTTCTTCATTTGTAATATGTTCAGAAGCCCGAAAGGAAAGGATGCTCAATTATTTATTTAGCGAAATGTACAGCAAGTAAGGTGACTAAAAAATGTTTCAGCAGAGAAATGAAAATCAAACATGTAGAAATGCTGAACTGTCCTGCAAAACCAACAATTGCAACAAATGATTTAAGAATGCAAAGAGAGAGCTCTCTCTGAATAAGGCCTTCTAAGCAGACCAAAGCCTGGGACTTACTTCCTTTATATAGATGGTGTTTGGACCATGGTCAGAGCCTAACCCAGGGAATGTCTTGGGGCTACTTAATACCAGGGTTTATTATTTATCTTTCAGTTGTTGGTTGGAAAATTAATCACTTCACAAATTGATCAAACAAGACTGGCTAATTTTCTGACCTGCAAATCTTGTTTATGAGGCCATCACCACTATTGAGACCTTATAAAATTGGAACTTGTATGCACCACACGTGAATGCTTGGAGAGTGAATGGAGGCTTCATATCTGCCAACAACATATGAGGCCACAATGCTGCAGAAAGTAGGCCACACACAGAGGCTTTCCCTCCAAAAGTATAACCCTCCATCCCACAGTGCCCTGAGGAATGTTCTCTGCGTAAGTGGTGTTTTCCCAGCCATCCTGGTGAATCCTGTCAGTACATGGGATGCGATTATTCATTCCCACACTGTGTATATTTAACATTGTTGGAATTTTCTTCATGAGATACTCTTTCCAATGTTATAAATGGCAAGACATGTCTTTAATTTAAACTTTTTTTGGCATTTGAAGCTGTATTTCTGTACAGTAAACACTCAGCCCTTTACCGTATTTTACATCTTTGTGTTGATTCTGTTGGCTCAGGCATTCTGTAAAACTCACAGTTAGAGGCCAGAGTCAGCTGAGTCACCCCAGCCACAGTGCTTTTAAAAATCACTGGAGCATTTCCTCAGCTCACATTTTAGGAAAGTGGAGCTGGTTTCTCAGCAATGACGGTTAGTCACTGAGCTCTGTTTATAGTCAGCACATGGAGAGCCTATGCTTAAAAACTTCTAAAACCAATCCCACATTCTGGAGAATACAATTCATTTTTAATAGTTTTGTCACTGCTTTTAATTGTGTGCACCAGTTTAAATTTCTGCCTATTTAAAAGTCAACCATCAGTTAAGTTGGTTCATAATTTGAATGTGTAAAGAAATCTGCAGGTTCGGGCCCACATCATCTACCTATATTTTCTACTTCTGCTCCTGTCTTTACTTATGTCCCATCTTTGTGTTCTACCACCTGACTCCATTATTTGCATTCTTGGTTGTCATGGATGATTTTAATCTGCAAAATGATTGGACAAATAAGATGGGCAAGGGTAAAATGGAAGGTAAAATGCACCAGGGACTGTTTCTTAGAGCAGGACATTGCATAGCCTACCCAGGAACAGGTTATTTTAGATTTTTTTAAATATTCATTCATGAGATGAGGGCATCGCTGGCTAGGTCAGCATTTATCCCTAATTTCCCAGTTAAGGGTCAACCACCTTAACCGACCCGCCTCAGGCGACTGACTGTGTGGAGTTTGCACGTTCTCCCCATGTCTGCGTGGGTTTCCTCCGGGTGCTCCGGTTTCCACCAACAGTCCAAAGATGTGCGGGTCAGGTGAATTGGCCATGCTAAATTGCCCGTAGTGTTAGGTGAGGGGTAAATGTAGGGGTATGGGTGGGTTGCGCTTTGGCGGATCGGTGTGGACTTGTTGGGCCAAAGGGCCTGTTTCCACACTGTAAGTAATCTAATCATATCGCTGTGGGTCTGGAGTCACATGTAGTCCAGACCAAGTGACAATAGTGGTTCCCTTTCCTAAAGGACATTAGTGAACTAGTTGAGTTTTTTCCCCTACCTACGATAATAGAATCGTGGTCCTCATTAGACCCATTACCTGCCGTGGCAGGATTTGAACCCTGGTACCCAGAGCATTAGCTGGATCTCTAATAGTCTCACGATAATACCATAATAATTTGCCTCCCCCAGTCTTGGGATGTGTAATGAGCTATGATTAATAAGAGATCTCATCATTAAGTATCTTCTACAAGTTAGCAATCACAACATGATAGAATTTCAAAATACAGTTTGAAGGAGAGCAACATGGGTCTCGAACCAGTGTCCTCAAATAATGGCAATTACAGAGATATGAAGAAAGGGTTGTCGAAAGCAGCCTGGGAAAATAGTGTAAAGTTGTTGGTGGTGGGGGTTAGGGGTGTGTGGTCAGTAGATGAGCAGTGGCAGAAACTTAAACAGAGATTTCATAACACTCAGTGAAAATGTATTCTGGTCAAAAAAGAATGCCTCAATATGAAGGGTGAACCACCCATGCTTAAAGAAGGTGGTCAAGGACAGAATCCAATCCAAGGTTAAGGTATGTGAGGTGGCAAAGAGTAGTGATAGGCCAAAGGATTAGTATTTGTTTTGGTTATTGCTGATGACTAACAAGCAAATAAAAAGGGAGAAAGTTGACCATTAAATGAAATTGGTAAAAAAAATAAAACAAATAACAAGAGCTTTTATTTATATACAAAAATAGAGTAATTAAAGTGAGTGTGGGATCTTGGAGGATGTGACGGGATATTGATAATGGGGAACAGTGAAATGGCAGGTAATTTAAATGAACATTTGTCATCGGTCTTTGTGACGGAGGATGCCGTAAACATCATGAAGGTATCAAATAAATAAGGTGTTAATGGGAGGAATGGTTTTGTAACAAGTTCTATCATGAGAGACTAAGCATTTGACAACCTAAAAGGTCTAAAGGCATTCAAGTTTCCGGCATCTACATGATATAAAGGACATGGCTACAGAGATAATGGAAGCAGAACTCACTGATTCCAAAAGTGTTCCAGTGGAACACCTTGCTTATCTGATACCTTCACGATGTTTATAGCATCCTCTACCACAAAGACCAGTGCCAAATATTGGTTTAAATTACCTGCCATTTCACTGTTCCCCATCATCAATATCCCATCACATCCTCCAAGGATCCCACACTGACTTTAATTACTCTATTTTTGTATACAAATAAAATCATCAATGTGATGTCCTGGTTCTCAAAGGGAGGGAGACAGAAAGTAAGACTATAGGCCAGTTAGAGCCTAACATCTGTCAATGGAAAAATGACAAGAGTCACTTAGGCATGAAGGCATAAATAACAGGCCATTTAGACAGCTTAACACAATCAAGCAGAGCAACCAGTTATTGTGAAAGAGAAATCACATTTGACAAACTGCTATAGAGGACTTTGAGGATTTAACAAACAGAGTTTAGATTAAATTAGATTACTTACAGTGTGGAAACAGGCCCTTCGGCCCAACAAGTCCACACCGAAGCGCAACCCACCCATACCCCTACATTTACCCCTTACCTAACACTACGGGCAATTTAGCGTGGCCAATTCACCTGACCCGCACATCTTTGGACTGTTGGAGGAAACCGGAACACCCGGAGGAAACCCACGCAGACACGGGGAGAACGTGCAAACTCCACACAGTCAGTCGCCTGAGTCGGGAATTGAACCCAGGTCTCAGGCGCTGTGAGGCAGCAGTGCTAACCACTGTGCCACCATGCCGCCCACGGAGAGAGGGGAGTTGATAGATGCAGTGTCGCTGGATTTTCAGAATACAGTTGATAAG
Source organism: Hemiscyllium ocellatum (assembly GCF_020745735.1). NCBI lineage: Eukaryota > Metazoa > Chordata > Chondrichthyes > Orectolobiformes > Hemiscylliidae > Hemiscyllium > Hemiscyllium ocellatum. The sequence continues at coordinate 28,453,701 of NC_083428.1, read as the reverse complement.
ATGCCACATAAAAATTTATTGTGCAATAATTTATTGGGGTAATGTATTAGCATGGATGAGGATTGGTTGACACACACAGTAAACAGAGAGTCAGGATTAATGTTTGTGTTCATAGAACATAGAACATTACAACACAAAACAGATCCTTCAGCCCGCAATGTTGTGTTAACTGGTGGAACCAATCTGAAGCCCATCTAATCTACAATATTCCAATTTCATCCATATGTTTATCCCATGACCATTTAAATGCCCTTAAAGTTGGCAAGTCTACTACTGTTGCAAGCAGGGCATTCCATACTCCTACTACTCTCTGAGTAAAGAAACTACATCTGACATCTGTCCGACATCCATCACTCCTCAATTTAAAGTTATGCCCCCTTGTGCTAGCCATTACCATTTGAGGAAAAAGGCTTTCACTATCCACCTTATCTAACCCTCTGATTATCTTACATGTATCAATTTTAAATCATCTCTCAAACTTCTTCTCTCTAACGAAAACAGCCTCAATTTCCTCAGCCTTTCCTCATAAGACCTTCCCTCCATACCAGGCAACATCCTGGTAAATCTCCTCTGAACCCTTTCCAAAGCTTCCACATCCTTCCTGTAATGCGGTGACCGGAACTGTAGGCAATACTCCAAGCGCGGCCGCACCAGAGTTTTGTACAGTTGCAACATGAACACCTTTCATGTTGGAAAGGTGTACCCAGTGGAGTGCCACAAGGATCAATCCTAGAACGTCAATTATTTACTATCTATATTAATAACTTGGGAAGGGGACAGTGTGTTATGTATCCAAATTTGCTGACAACACAAAAATAGATGAGAGACCATGTTTGGTGAGGACATAAGGATAGGTTGATTGACTGGGCAAAAATTTAGCAGATGGAGTTCAATGTGGGAAGGTGTGAGGTCATGTTGTAGTCCATTATTTAAATGGAGAGATGCACCAAAATTGCAACATAGAGGGATCTGTGCTCAGAAGGTTAGCATGCAGGGTCAGCAAGTGATGGAGAAGGCAAGTAGAATTGTAGCCTTTATCATGAGGGAATTGGATTTTAAAAATAGAGAATTCTTGTTTCAAATGTACAGAGTGGACCTAGAATATTGTAATTAAGGATATGTTGGTATTGGAGGCAGTTCAAAGAAAATCAAGTTGCTTTCTGGGATGAAGGAGCTGATCTACTGAGAACAACTTTGCACGTTAAGCCTTTATTCATTAGAGTTTAGAAGAATCAGAGGTGATCTTATTGGAACATGCAAGATTATGAGGGAAATAAAACAAAGAACTGTAGATACTGGCGATCTGAAACAAACAAAAAGCAAATTCTGAACAAGTTCAGCAGGTCTGGCAGCATCTGTGAAGAGTGAACAGAGTTAACAAATTTTGAGTTCAGTGACTCTTTTTATAAAGTCATCGAGTCACGGTCACCCATCAGTCTCCTTCGCTCAGCCTATTCGACCTCTCCTTATAACTCAAACCCTCCATTCCTGGCAATACGCTGGTAATATTTTCTGAACCCTCTCTAATTTAATAAGGGCAACCAGAACTGTACACAGAACTCCAAACATGGCCTTACTAATGTCCTATACAATCTCAACATGACATCCCAACCCATATACTCAATAGTCTGGGCAATGAAGGCAGTGTGTCAACATACATATATGACGTCAGACATTTCAATTGTTTTTTTTCTACTTTTATCCAAGTCTTGGTTTTTAACATGCATTTTCTTCTGCTGTTCTTTCCAACTGCCTCTTCTGTTTTCATTCGTTTATCTTTAGCTGCCAGCTTCTCAAAAAATTATTTATTGACTGCATTTTCTTCCCATATTCCCTTTCTTCAGGATGTCGTGAGGCGTTGGATCATTGGTTTCTCTATCTTGACCCTCAGACTAGATATGAGAGCAGCTGAAACACTCCTCAGCAGATGTTGAGTCAGTCTCACATTTTCAGCTCCTTGAGATGGTGTCCACCAAGAAGATATCCAAGGCCTGTCAAAACATGTTTGTAATCTTCCAGAAGCTGTTCTGCAGCAAATAGTTTAGCAACCTCTGAAACACTGTAAGGCTCTTCTGGTATGTGCATTGTTACTAGTCCAAGGTTGGCTCAGCTGTAATGTGTGGATTTTGCTTAACATCTACTATCTAGAAAGTGAGATCTTCATTCTTCCTATTACTTTGGACTCTTAGCTTCATTTGATCTCTTGAGATGAATATCGTTCCATCTAATAGCCTCAATCTTACTTACGAGGGCTTCATTTTATGGATCATATCTTGAGGCAATTTCATAGAATCCCTACAGTGTGGAGACAGGCTATTTTGCCCAGCAAGTTCACAATGACTCTCGGAAGAGCATCACACCTAGACTCACCACCCTCCCCACCCTATCCCTGGAACCCTGTATTTGCCATATCTAATCCATTTAACCGGAACACTATGGGCAATTTAGCAAGGCCAATCCATCCAACCTGCACCTCTTTAGGGGAAATTGGAGCACCCAGAGGAAGCCCATGCAGACATGGGGAGAATGTGCAAACTCTACACAGACAGTCGCCTGAGGCTGGAATCAAACCAGGGTCCCTGGAGCTGTGAGATGGCAGTACTAACCAGTAAGCCACCGTGCCGCTCCTTGAGCCACTGCACCACCCATGAGCCACTGCACTGCCTCTTTTTTCTTTGTTTAAGAGCATCCCAGCCAGACACAATGGTCTGCAAAGCTCATGGTGCACATAAAGCACTGGTATGTGCTTGACACTACACATTTGCTTGTTGTTCTCTTTTGGCAGTGATTATTCCAATGGTCACAAATCATTGCACAGGCCTGCAAAACTCACTAAATGCCCAGTTTCTAACCTTATTTTTGTAATAGCTATATGGTTCGTCCCATTAAGGTTTCGGTTAATGGTGACTCCAAGCATGTTGCCAGTTGGCCATTTGATGATGGTTATGTTGCTGAAGGCTGACAGGAAGTGGTTAGATTCTCTCTCTTACTGGAGATGGCCAGTGTCCAGAACTTGTGTGATACAAATATTTACCCATTACCAATGGCCATCCCAACCTTCACAGTTGTCAGGCTTTGTTGCATTGAGTTCTTCAGTACCTGGGGCATGATGAGAACTATGCAGTCATCAGTGAACATCTCCATGTCTTGTTGAGAGAAGGTTGTGTTGAAACAGAACAAGACAGTTAGGCCGAGGGTGCGATCCTGAAGACCACCTGCAGTGATGGCCTGGGGTTGTGATGTTTGGTCTCCAATAACCATAACCATCTCTCTGTTTATTTAGTATGTCTCCAACCAGCAGAGGGATTTTCACCATGGAAACGATGTATCATCCAGAGAAAATGGAGAGAGTCTAAGAGCAAAGCACTGCAATGTTCAGCTATGGAATCTCTATATCAATCCTGTGCATTTTAAAGCAAAAAAAGGACAAAGGTAAGTCCCTTAAGTGTTGACTAAAAGACCTCTGAAGAGCCTTAATTTGTATTAGAGTCAGAGGATCAACCATGGGCCTTTCCACCCAGAACTTAATTGTATTAGAAGCTGTTAGATATGTAATCCATGAACAATACATCTCACAGGAGAAGTGGCAAAGGTAAAATCACTTACAATTGCCATCACTTTGGATATCTGCAAGTATTGTAATCAGGGTTTGGTTCATCTATCAGGGTTAATAGCTTTTCATTCTATGTATAATAGAATATTTGTGGAGATCATACAGTTAATGAATAGGCTCTTTTTAAAATGAGCAAAACAGTGGGCTAAACTCCAGCCTTTCATTTGGTTTCCATGTAGCCCAGAACAGTTGGAAACAGTTTCACCTGCCTTCTGATCTACCAAGGCACAGTCAGGAAAGACCACTGTCTGAGGTCTTTCTGCTGAAGGTAAATGGGAGTGCATTTAGTTATCAGACTTGCCCAGTGCCTTAAATATATATAAATATAAGCATTGTGTCAGACAGGTTTTTGATTTTTTCTGGGATAGAGTCAAAGTTCAACATTTTTGTTTGTTTGCTTGATATGCTACTGTGCAGAACTGAACTGCTTTTGTGTCAATGTACATATACAAAGAGATTTTGTTATGAATAAAGTATATTTTGATTTAAAAAGGGAACTTCTGTGCAATGAATATGGCCAATTTCACTGCACATAGGGTTGCTAGGTGGAAAATGTGAAAAGTGAAAACTGGCGCCATATGGGTTTATCCTTTGAAGCTAAGACTGAGATATATCACTGGGACAGAGTGGAAGGTGCTTTTCTCTGTATTCGGCTGTGCTGTCCTGAAACTTGGTAAAGTTTGATACTCATGTTATATGTTAAATGGGAAAGATTTTATTCTCCATTACTGATATTCGACATCTTAATGGGCAAAACAAAAAACAAAGGAGTGTGTTAGGATTGCAGATGTTTGGAGATTAAGTCAGCATCAGTAGAGGGATGTGGAACTCTGACAAAATTTGCAGGAGATTGTACGGGTTTGGCAATAATTACAGAGGTTTGTGCAACTTTATAATGCCTTAAATTAGAAAGAAATACCAACGGTACTACATTTATGTACTGTTTATGTTGTTGGACTGATAATGTAATGAGGTTAAGAGGCGGATCGTGATATAGTGGCAATGTCACTGGCCTAGTCATCCAGCAATGTAGGCTCATGATTCGGGGATATGGGTCCAAACCCCACAATAGCAGCTTATGGCGAGGCAGTGGCGGCAGCGGAGCCAGGCACTCCTGGTTGTGGGGCAAGTGTGAGTCCAGCATGGGACACTGCATCGGTGGCCAGTTGATGAGATGGGTCCAGTGATGCAGATAGATAGGATAGTGAAGAAGGTGTTTGGTATGCTTTCCTTTATTGTCAGAGTACTGTGTATAGGAGATGGGAGGGTCATGTTGCGGCTGTACAGGACATTGGTTAGGCCACTTTTGGAATATTGCGTGCAATTCTGGTCTCCTTCCTATCGAAAGGATAATGTGAAACTTGTAAGGGTTCAAAAAAGATTTACAGAATGTTGCCAGGGTTGGAGGATTTGAGCTATAGAGAGAGGTTGAATAGGCTGGGACTATTTTCCCTGGAGCGTCAGAGACTGAGGAGTGACTTGATAGAGGATTATAAAATCATGAGAGGCGTGGATAGAATAAATAGACAATGTCTTTTCCCTGGGGTGAGGGAGTCCGAACTAGAGGGCATAGGTTTAGGGTGAGAGGGAAAAGATACAAAAAGGACCTAAGGGGCAACATATTCACACAGAGGGTGATGCATGTATGGAATGAACTGCCACAGGAAGTGGTGGAGGCTGGTACAATCACAACATTTAAAAGGCATCTGGATTGGTGTATGAATAGGAAGGGTTTAGAGGGATATGGGCTAAGTGCTGGCAAATGGGAGTAGATACAGGTTGTTAGCCTGTAGATTTCTCTTCCTCAGAAAGCTTTGGAAGCTGAGTCAGTAACTTTCTTTCAACAGTGCATCAGGTTGACTTCTGATGGAGAAAATAGTTAAGCTTGATGGGGAATGGAGTGAAGTGGAGCTGAGGTCACAATTGGGTTAGCCATGATCTTACTGAATGGTCAGTTGCTCTGATCTTATGTACTCATCTAGTCAGTGAGCTAAGAGGACTAATTTAGAAAACCCAAAACTAATGCCGAATCAGTTGGTTGAGTGGGGTATTGGCAGCAGCTAAAATTAGGAAGACTCAGTGGAGTTATTGGAGACTGAAGATCAATGGACACCTGATCAGGCTTCAATATAAATTGATCCAGGCATTTAGCCGAGTGTCTATTTGTAATGTGGGTAAGTCCAGAAACAGTGAATACTGAGGACATAGATGATTGATATCAGCTCAGATATAATTTGTTGAGAAATAGGCAGGAACATTCAACAGTGTGGAGAGATAGCCCAGCAAAAGTTGGGATTTTCCTCCCAGGAGGAGAAAGGATAGATGAGGTCATTGAGCAGTGGGGAATAATTTGTGAAGGAGGTTTGTGAACAAATTGAATGCAAGGAAAAGAGAAAATGGAATATAATGAAGGAGTAATGATAGGTCCACGGCCATGAATATAAGTCAATGGATAAATGAGAGTTCTGGCAAAAGAAGTGAGTTTGTGCTTAAGAATATTTTGTCATCTCCTTCAATATTCTCACTTGAGCTTTCCTGTTCTGAAGCTTACTATGCACTTAGTGCAATGGGACAGGAGAATGGGCAGGGTGCAGTAGTGAGTCTGGAGAAGGCTGGACAATGACTGGAGAAGACACCCAGGAATCAGGACAGAAGCTGAGGAGGAAGGAGCCTTGGAAACAATCAAAGAGGAGCAATCAAAAGACAGCAACACAAAGGAGAAAGGTATCAGAGGAAGTGCACACGGGTGATGACCATCTCCCCATTTACAGAGTAAGGTAAATGCAGTAGAGCTTTTGTGGTATTGTCCTTAACCCTGAGCTCAGAGGATCTGGGTTCAAGTCCCACCTGCTCTGGAGGTATATGCTAATATCTCTGAGCAGGTTGATTACAAAGTATCAAGAAATGTAAAAGCTTTAGGGTAATTGGCTGATTGTATAAATTGAATCAGTCATTACATATCTCCCAATTCAACATAACCCATTTTTCAACAATACAAATTATCACTCCAGACCCCATCCGTTTTGTGGTTGATTGCAGTTGTTTTTGAGAGATCAGTGTTACAACAGACTACAGTCAGTAACTTGGCAAAACTATACTTTCAGGAGTGGATCCAGCCTTGAAACGTTTCAGTAATGAATGTTTTTAAATGAATACTAAAAGCCAGAAGAAATATTTAGTTTCACTCAAATCCTGAAGAAAGAGAGACACTATACATATTCCAGCCTCCTGCCAACTGTTGGGAGGTTGCTTATAATCTTTAATTTGGGGATCCCTTGACAGGATTTTTCCCTGTCAAAGACCTGCTCCTCAAATGCTTTCCCTGTTTTATGACTTTGGCAGGGTTTATGGACTGGCACATTCCAGCACAAACTCTGGGACCCATACACTTGGCGTTTTCCAGCTCTTTTCCCATTCAACTTTATTCTCGAATTTCTCTTAAAAGACACAGAAAGTGAAGGTCTTGATTTTCTCAAAGGAGAATCACTGTTCACAGAAAATTTAATGTTTTTCACTAGATATTTTGGGTGAGTATATTTTAAACTGTAAATTTGCATCATCACTGCGAAGACTCAGGGGGATGAAATGAATCCCGTTCACAAAAGCAGTTACAGTAAACATCTCTGTTGGACTGCTTTGTCCAGAAGATATAGTGAGGATGGAAACTTTGCAACTAGAAATGCAGTTTCTCTGGGCTGTTGTTGAACGACTCTCAAACCAACCAGACTTGTGTTTCCCCCACCCCCACCCTCTACATACACCAGCTGTCTTCTGTCACTTGACCTTTCTGTGCTCCCAAATCTGCGATCAACATGTTTCATGGATCATATAATTATTTCTATCTGTGCATATCCTTGTAACACTTAATCCCACTCAAACCCATGTATTCATTGCTGCCCTCTCTATATTGTTAATCAACTCAAAATGAGCTATTGATTTGGAACCTTGTTCCACAGAGCTACATCACTATGGAGCACGCAACTAGTCACCTCTGATCCAGCTTGACGTTTATTCATTTGTACTTCAGCCCACTAGTTCCATCCTCAGTTTTCCAGCTAAATAATTAGTTGGCATGTACATTTATCCATTCCTCTCAGCATTTTCAAAACCTGGATCAATTTACTCTTTTTTTTTCAAAATTTGTTCTTCTGAAATGTTTCTGGTAAAGTCAGCATTTATTTCCCATCTTAACTACCCTTGAGAAGATGTTAATGAGCCATCATCTTGAACTGCTGCAGTCTGTATGCTATAACTATTCCCAAAGCATTGTTAGGATGGGAATTCCTCAATTTTAACTCAGTGACAGTGACTTTAATTCCATACCCAGATGGTCTGTAACTTGAAGGGGAATTTGCAAGTGGAGTTGTTCCCATGAGTCTACCAACCTTTACTTTCAATGTTGTAGAACTTATTGATTTAGAAGGTGTTGTCGAAGGTGAATTGCTGCAATGCATCTTGTAGATGGTGTCAGCGCTGGAGGGAGCGCTGGAGGGAGCGATCTTTTTAAATAATGGATGGGCTGCTGAACAAGAGCTGGGTTTGTTTTGGATGGTGTTGAACTTCTTGAGTGTTGTTGAAGCTGTACTCATCCAGGCTTCATCACATTGCTGACTTGTGCTTTATCAATGGATAGGAGTGTCTATAGAATTCTCAGCCTCTATCTTGTTCTTGTAATCACAACATTTGTGTGTCAGGTTCAGTGCAGTTCCTACACAATGGTGACACCCATTAAGTTTATGACAGGGAATAATAGCAATAGTCATATCATTGAATGTCAAGGGGAGAGGGGTATGATGAGATGAAAGCTTTTCTAAGGATAATGTGGTTCACACAGTGTCCATATCTGTAATTCTCTGCTCATGAAACAACATCACAAGATGCTAAATTCATGGACAATCTCCAATGCTTTTCTTTATATAATGCAAACATCACCGCATGGAAATGGAATTGCTGGCAGCAACCAGGGAGTCCTGTTGGTTAGCAGGTTGTGCAGAGACAGGAGTGTAGGCAGAATATCTAGTATTTCTATGATTCCCCTGATCCCAGAGTGGACAAAGAAATTTTCAATTCTGGGATTTTCCTTAGTATCAATATAGCTTCTCTGCCATCCAGTGTACAGGGTAGATCAGTGTTTGGAATTGCAGAATTGGCAGCCAGCTGGGAGGCCCTCACTGGATTTTTGTCCTGGACACACCCTTAGCATTAATAATATTGCACTCCCCACTCTATTTTTAGGTACTTGATAGGGAGCGTAGTAAAACAAAATTAATTAGGCTAGTTAGCCATCACTATCTATCCCAAGCCCACCATTGGTCAGCACGCCTTGTGACATTTTCAAATCAATGACCAAGTTTAAAAGCAAGAGTTGATTTCTCCTGGTGAGGCACAGCAGGAACTTGTCTGCATTATGGGATCTGTTATTTAATGCAGGATGATGATATCCAACGCTCCACAATCACTTTAACTCCTGCAAATCCCTGCTTCCTCTGACCATTTATCTAATATTAAGTCATGGAGAGGCTTAGCAAATCCAAATCTATCCTTTTTAGCTCCTGTCAAAAATGCTTTATGCCTTCTCCCAACTCCATTTTCTTTCAACCATTTCCTGTTTCAATCAAGTATTTATTTACGGCAAAATCCATCTGCTGTTCATTAGCTTACGGCTTCACTTCCCCAGATCCCTTTGATTGTGAACACTCCTCAGTGAATAATAAAAGGTAGAGATAACATTAAGTAAACAAGCTGTCTTAAAATAAACACACAATCTGCGAATATAAATACAAATTTCAAAGCCTGAAAAAAGATTATCGATTAGAATGAAAGCCCACAATCCCTCACAACATAAAGGACATGTGGTGCAGTGATTGCTAGAAACCTTTCCCTCCATAAGGAGTGGATGAGGGCTAGGATCTCCAGAGCACAACTAGAGTACAAAGTGTAGTTTTGGGCACCCTTTACAGAAAGGGTTTTGAGAATGTCATGTGTAGATTCACGAGTGATGATGATCGGGATGGGAAACCATCACTAAATGTTTTCAAGGTCTCGTCACATCAGACTATTTCCATTGTTGCAGAGAAGGATAGAAACAATTGAAAAGATCTTTAAAATTTTGAAAGAAATTGACACAGCAAATCTAGAAAGACTACAGTCTCTGGTTGGGGTAATAGATGTAAAAAATTTTAATTTTTTTTAACCAGCTGTTAGGTGAATTGGCCACGCTTAATTGCCCATAGTGTTAGATGCATTAGTCAGAGGGAAATGAGTCTGGGTGGGTTAGTCTCGGAGGCTCGGTGTGGACTAGTTGGGCCAAAAGGCCTGTTTCCACACGGTAGAAGAGTCTAATCTAATCTAATCTTTAAGAAAACAAAACGAGACGTCTTTACAAATGAGAGACGTTTGAGCACAGATTACGAATACAGGACCATAGGCTTTCAGCCCTTCAGGCTATTCAGCCTTTCAATAGGTTTATGACAGCACTGACATTCTTCACATTCAGTTTCCTCCTTTTCCCACTCAAAACCCTTGATCCCTTGACTGATCAAGAAACTATCATCTCAGCCTTAAACATACACAAGGACTCTGCCCCCACGGCTCTCTGCAAAGACTCCCATCCCTCTGACAGAAGAAATTTCTCCTCATCTCAGTCCTTAAATTGGCACTCCTTTATTTGGGGACTATGTCCTCTGTTCCTAGACTCTCTGGTGGGGGAAAACATTCTCTCAACATTTACTTTGTCAAGCCCCTTAAGAATCCTGTACATTTCAATTAGATCACTTCTCATTCTTCTAAACTCCAGTGAGTAGCATTTTAATCTCTTAAGCCTTTGCTCATAAGACAATCCCTCCATACTAAGGATCATCTGGTGAACCTTCTCCAATGAAATAATTGCAATAGAGATGCTTTGTAAGATGAGAATGGCTGAAGCAGACGTGACTGACCTTTTTATGAAAAAATGGGGAAAGTATTTGTCTGGGGATGAATATCGTCTATGATTTCGGTATGAGAAAACATTCCCGGGTTCTGTTTGATCATGGATTGTAATTTGTTGTTGAAGGGCTGTGCTAATTTGAAGGTTCTGTGCCATTTTCTTGTTCAGTGATTTCTGAAGATGCTCATGATGAATTTGCAGCTGCCGTGGAGTTTGATTTTTTTGTTACAGGAAGCACACTCCAATTTCAGGGGGATGGACTTATCCTACCTAAATGATTTTTATCTAGAAACAGAGCCACATCTGCTTCGTGACTAAAAGCTCTGCACTGCTGACCTACTCAGATCAAACAGCTCCACGATTTGGTCTGTTGGTGCTTTCTTGGAGTTTCTGCTACATGAAGATCCAAGCAAAGTGAAAACTATTAGGAGATTAATTTTGGTGAACTTTAACATCTGTCTAATTGCACCAGAACATAAGGGCTGCTTTTAACCCTCTGTGCGCAATGCTAATGGTGGATAAAAGTAGTGGAGGGAGGATGGGAGCAGAGTTTTATACTCACTGGAAACACATTGCATAATCTGACACTGGGCACCATTTTAAACAGGCTCATTTTGTGTGGGTCTCTTGTCCCATGACATTTGAACTTGCAGCTGCATTGAGCTACACAGACTGTTATAATATCAGGATTGATGCCAGGGTGTCCTTGACAGGAGAGAGTCTGGAACCATGTTAGCACCAGCTAACAATTTTTATGAATATTTACACAGTTTTGGGGGTCAGTTAGCTCAGTTGGCTGGTCAGCTGGTTTGCAATGTAGAGTGATGCCAACAGTTTTGGTTCAATTCCTCCACCAGCTGAGGTCACCATGAGGGTGTCACCTGTTTGATTATGGCCCTCGCCTGAGGTGTGGTGACCCTCTGATTAAACCTGCACCAGTCACTTGTCTGTAATGGGAGAGTGGTGACTTCATCTTCCCTTTTCCAAAGTTACAGGGGAATCTTGAGCAGGACATTTCTAGATCCTTCTACACTCAGGATCCAGTCTGTGGCCTGACATTATTTTATGATGCAGTCTGGCTATTAACAAACAGCTACTAAAAAATAATTGCCTCAGCTACATGGAGCAACAAGCCAAAGAAAGTGAAAAGATTTTGTTTAATAGCAATTTGTTTTTGGAACAGAAGACCTTGGAGTATTACTAAGCCTTAAAAAATAAACATAAGGTTTACTCTGACTTGGGCACTCGTCTCATCTCCTCCAAGACCTCAATCATTTCTCACCCCCTCCACACCTACTAACCTGATGAACAGGGTCCATTCCTGTGGGTTACTGAGTCACTGAGTGGCTTCACCCACATCCATGCTCGATTCAGGATGGCACTGCTCTCTTACAATGTCAGGGACTTGGATTGGATGGGGACGTGGGGAGTTTGCACGTTCTCCCCGTGTCTGTGTGGGTTTCCTCCATGTGCTCTAGCTTCCTCCCACTGTTTGAAGATGTGCAGGTTTGGTGGATTGGTTGTGCTAAATACTCCCATAGTGTCCAGGGATGTGCAGGCAAGATGGATTAACTATGGTTAATGTGGGGTTACAGGAATAGGTGGGTCTGGGTGGGATGCCTTTCAGAGGGTTGGTGTAGACTCGATGGGCTGAATGGCCTTTATCTGCACAGCAGAGAATGTTTTGAGTTGGATCTGGGGGATGTGATTGAAGCACAGGCAATAAACCGGCTGTACTTCGCATATTCATAGACAGCCGCCTGTGTTGCTACACTGGTTCAATAGTCACCATTACCATCAACACTTAAATCTCAGCCCCACTTAAATCAGGGTTCTAACAACATCTGATTTATTACAGCACAGTGAGGGAATAGGAGCAAATACTAACACACATCCAGCTGTCAACTGCTTTACATTTTTCCTCTAAGCCAGACATTCCAATCCTTTAGAGGTTAATCTATAACATATTTCCCCAGCGTGAAGTTTACCCACATGACTACACAGGGCTCGTCAGAAACAAACAGAACTTACACATCCCTCAAAGATGCCTGCAAAAATAAAAAGGGCACCTGATCAGGCTGGCCCCCAGCTTTGGTGGCCCGGACTCGATCAGATGCCACTCAGCACTTCTTACTGCACTGTCAGATTCACTCCACATGGTGCTGCTCATAGTTCAGTTCAGAGGATTCTAGTTAGGCAGCAGGGCTGGTCCCATTGAGGACTCCGTCTGTTATGGGTTCAAGTGTTGAGGCTCTGAGAAGGGAGGAGGGTTAGTGTGGGAGTGGTGATGAGATGCAGAACCACATTTCAAACACACAGTTAGATAAATTTGGACAGCTCAGGTTAATTTGGCAAACCAGTGGAATCTGCCATTACATGGATATGCTCAGCACATGGGTGGGAGGCTAATCTTTCCTAAAATGTAGGCAGTCAGCAGTCCAAAAAATATTGAGAAGGGATCTCGGCTGTGCCCAGGGATATTTTCAAGATTCCCAAAGCGGTTTCTGACAAGCATCTACTTGATGTTCTGCAAACTGTAGGACTGCAGCAGTCATGGGGCCACCACGCTGCTGTAGGGGATATGAAAATGCGCCACTCGCTCCATGCAGTTTTAATGGACACTAAGCGACTTGGCCAGTGGCCCTTAAAGGGCGGCCATTCCCCTCATAGCCCAATGAGTTTTATTTTGAAGGAGAATTTTTGAGGTGGCAGAAGGAGCAGGGTGTCAATCACTTTGAAGTCTGATGATCTCTTCAGGAAAACCACAATTTCCTGTCCTCACAGAGACAGCGAGTGAATTTTTCGACTCAACTCAAGAACACATTATTCAAATGAGGGCCACCTCTATTCCCCTGGCAGTTCATTTGTTGGGGACACCTTGGTCTGTGCCAATCTCTAGATTTGACTATTCCAAAGCCCTTATGATTATCTTCTCATTTTCTTGCTCAAGTACCTTGAATTCATAAAAAAGCTCTGCTTTTCACAAAAGTTCCATTCACCAGTTACCCCCTGTGCTCGTTGATCTACATTGTTTTCCTTTCTGCCAAACTCCATGTTAAAAATACCCAGCCTTGCAGTCAAATACAGTCATATACCCATGGCTGCTCCCTGCCTCCTCTCCAACCTCCTCATGCTGAACCACTCTGCGAAATCCCTGTGCTCCTCCAGTTCTGGACTCTTGGACACTCTCATCTTAAATCCCTATTTGCCAGCCAGGTCTTCATTTCTCAAAGGCCTAAGCTCAGGAATTCCCTCCCTAAGCCTTTACAACTCTCTCTCTCTCTCGCTCTCTGGTGTAAAGATTCTTCTTAAAACCAATCTCTTCATCCAAATTAAATAATTTCTCATTTGAATGAAATTTACTGGAATTCTTCATTAGACTCAACTTTCGCTTCTTGTGAAATGACAGGCATGTCTTACAGTGTTAAAGGTATAAATATATATTGCTTTTGTTGCTGGAGAACCAGACAATAGTTTGGGTCTTTAACCATAAGTCCATCAGGCCATTCAGCCCCTCAAGCCTGCTCAGATATTCAATAGGAACATGGCTGCTCTAATATCCCTTATATACACTTTCTTGCCCTCTCCCCAAAACCCCTAATTCCACAACTGATCATGGATCTATCTATAGGAGCAAATTACTGCAGATGCTGGAATCTGCACTGAAATCAATAAATGCTGGAGATCACAGCAGGTCAGGCAGCATCCATGGAGAGAGAGCAAGCTCATGTGTTGAGTCTAGATGACTCTTCATCAGAGCTGATGTGAAGTGTGGAGGAGGCAGCGTCTATTTATGTCAGCCTTAAATATACACAAGGACTCTGTCCTCACAGATCTCTGTCACAACGAATTCCAAAGACTCACTACCCTCTGAAAGAAGAAATTCCTCCTCATCTCAGTCTTAAATTGACACTCTTTTATTCAGTGACTATGGCCTCTGGTCCTAGACTTTCCTATGAAGGGAAACATCCTCTTTGCATTTAACCTATCAAGCCCTTTAACAATTCTATACATTTCAATGAGATTACCTCTCATTCTTCTAAACTCTAATGAATAGAGTCCTAACTGGTTTAGCGTTTGCTCATAAGACAATGCCTCCATACCAGGAATCATCTAGTGAACCTTTTCATTACTTCTGCCAATGAAATTATATCCTTCCTTAAATAAGGGGACCAACATTTCTCACAGTACTCCAGCTGTCATCTGACTAATGCCTTGTACAGTTGCACTAAGACTTACTTACTCTTATACTCCAACCCCCTTGAAATAACAGCTAACATTCCATTAGCTTTCCTGATTACCTGCTGCACCTGTGTGCTAGCTTTCTGTGATTCTTGTACAAGTGCTCCCCAAGTCCCGCTGTGTTGCAGTTTTCTGCAGTTTTCCTCCATTTAAATAATATTCTGTTTTTTTGATGTCCCTTCCAAGATGAACATTTTCCTTCATTATGGTCTATTTAACAACTTTTTGATCACTTGTTTAACCTATCAATATCTCTCCGTAAGCTGTTTATATCCCTCTGAAAATGTCCCTTTCCACCTATTTTATGTGTGCAGTCATAGAGATGTATAGCACAGAAACAGGCCCTTAGGTTCAACTCATTCATGCTGACCAAATGTCCTAACGTACTCTAGTCCCATTTGCCAACACATGGCCCAGATCCCTCTAAACCCTTCCTATTCATATACTCATCCAGATGCCTTTTAAATGTCATGATGTGGAGGTGCCGGTGTTGGACTCGGATATACAAAATTAAAAATCACACAAAACCAGTTTATAGTCCAACAGATTTACAGAGGAAACTAGAATATGCGAACGAGATGGGCGGGCACTATTTCATTCGGATAATTGATTATTCAGTTAATTGATTCAATGCCTTTTGTCTGGGGCTCGGAGTTTTCTGTTATATCCGCTCCCCGTTCAGGAGACTAGGCAGCAGCAGACCATGTGTGAGCCCCCGCTCCCCCCACCAACAACCCACCCCCCCAAACCCGTCCAACACCACTCTGTCCCTGTCCACCCCCACCCACCGTCCGACCCCCATCCATGCCCCACCCCCAGCCTGACCCAGCCGCCTCCCCCCACACTGTGCACACCCGCCCCTGTGAGCCACCCATCCACACCCACCCCATCCCCTGCTGCTTCCTTTGAAGGGTGAGTCTCCAAATAGCGTACACACACACACACACACACACACACACACACACACACACACACACACACACATCTTTTTACTGCAAAAGGGAAAAGAACTCTAGTAAAAAGTGTGGGGAGAGAGAGAGAGAGGACGGGCAGTCAGTCAGTTAAAGACGGTGCCTAGGCTCCCATCGATGTCCAGGACTGTTTTCAGCAGCATTTCAGTAAGCCGAGTTCACTTTTAATCATTATAAACAAAAGAAGTGATCAGTGTTGGAAACACGTCTTTGATGTAAGGTTTCTATCGGGATCTTGAAATTCTTTGGATAATCCGAAATTCGGATAATTGAGGTTCCTCTGTATTTGGAAGCAGGCGGTTGTGGAGGAGAAGATTGTAGGACACAGAATTTATCACAAAAGTTTACAGTGTGATGTAACTGAAGTTATATATTGAAAAAGACCTGGATTGTTTGTTAAGTCTCTCATCTTTTAGAATGGGCACTTTGCTTTCGGTTCTTTCATATGTAAATCCCAGATCTTTCTTAAAGTTACATTCTCAAGTGAACTTGAACAATAGGTGCCATGTTGGCCCAGATAATGCATTGAAGGTGTGAGATGCCCTGTGTGAGGTTGTCTGTGCCCACACTGAGTCTAATCTAAAAAAGGGATTTACATTCTGTAAAGCACTGATCCCTGTGGAACCTCACTGGTCACGGGTCGCGAACCTGAAAAAGAATTCCTTACCCCCACTCGCTGTTTCCAGCCATTTTCCCAATTCTCTACCCATTCCAATATCCTGCCTCCAACACCATGGGGCCTAACCTTATAATAACCTTTCATGAGATACCTTGTCAAATACCCTCTGGCCGTCTATCGTTCTTATGTGGGTCTGGTTAATTTACATAAGGCTAATGGTAGATTTCAGACAACTCTCTCATTAACATAAAGTTACAGGCTGATTCGGTTGGTTCTTGCAATCTACTCTTGGTGAAATTTAAAGGGATTGGGACAATTAAACGTGAAAGGAAAAGTAGGATTACACCAAAATTGATAAGCATGTGGAAGCACTGCAATGGTTAGTAACTAATCTTTGCTAAAGTTGAAAGGGCAGAAGACACAGGAAAAGATGAAGGTAAAAACAAGAAACCCCATATTGTAGCTGTGTGTCCAATGGGTCATTGCGGTGTGTCTAATGAAGTGCTTCCTGAACTGTGTTCTAAAATGAATCCATCTTGCAAATTAACATGACTCCAGGCGCCAAAACATCAATGAAGCAGCATGGTATATTATCGTTGCAGTTTGCGAATGACTTCAACAAACAAATATAAAAATATGTCTTTAAAGTAAATTGCTATTAAATTAAATTTGTAGTTTCAACCAAGTTCTCACTCTTCACTGGTGACAGAAGACTTAAGAAAATCCCTTGTCGTTAGCTGTTCACTCCCTTCTAACTACTCTGTGATCACTCTGTAATCAGTCCCCATTGTGAGTCCCTGCCATTATCCTAACCCTAATCTTAACCTAACCCTAAAGCACTCTGTTATCAGTCCGTGTTTTGAGATTGTATAGAAGATGTACAGCGAGAAACAAGTTGGTCTTCATACTGGTAAACAGCAAACTTTTATTAACTATATATCCTGAATACCGAGTTAGGCTGTAGAGAACATTTCTAGAACTGTTCTGGCTCAGTCCTAGTTCCCAGTTGTGGTCACGCCAACAGGCATCATTGATGATACTCTATTTTATATCATGTGGGACTTACCTGTTAACCTACATCTTGTCATTACCACCCCAAAATTTATTTATATCCATTTACATTATTATAATTTCCCATTGATATTTCTCTCAACATTTTACAAACATTTTCCTAAGCATCCATTTTCATTTTCTAAAGGCCCCCAACCACCAACCAAGTCTTTTTTAGATTCTATTCCACAATGTTATGGGGAAGGATCAGACTTTTAGGAATTAGTTTACAAGGAAAGCTTGTGGGAAGGTTTGACTAATTTCCCAGATCATCGACAGAGTCTCATTGCAAATTTGATTCGATTCCCTCCAACATGGAAACAGGCCCTTCAGCCCAACAAGTCCCCACTGACCCTCTGAAGAGTAACCCACCTAGACCCATTCCCCTACCCTATACTTACCCCAACTAATGCACCTAACATTATGGGCAATTTAGTATGGCCAATTCACCTGACCTGTACATCTTTTGGGAGCACCCAGAGGAGACCCATGCAGACACGGGGAGAATATGCAAACTTCACACAGTTGCCTGAGATGGGAATTGAACCCCGGTACCTGGTGCTGTGAGGCAGCAGTGCTAACCACTGAGCCACCGTGCTGTGGAGAATCCGTGCACATTGATTGACAGACCTTGGGGCTTACAGCCTATGTCTCTGTTATTTCTGGCTGAGTTAACAAGGCATCCTCCAATGCATGGTGGCACAGTGGGTGGCACAGTGGAACAGTGGTTACCACTGCTGCCTCACAGCGCCAGAGACCCGGGTTCAATTCCGGCCTCAGGCGACCGACTGTATGGAGTTTGCACGTTGTCTGCGTGGGTTTCCTCCCACAGTCCAAAGATGAGCGGGTCAAGTGAATTGGCCATGCTAAATTGCCCGGAGTATTAGGTAAGGGGCAAATGCAGGGGTATGGGTGGGTTGCGCTTCGGCGGGTTGGTGTGGACTTGTTGGGCCGAAGGGCCTTTTCCACACTGTAAGTAATCTAATCTAATCGGCATCTGAATATGGAAACCATCCAGTTATCAATTTGTTACTTTCCAAAATCAAAGTACTCGCATTCTTTTGAATGTATATTCCTGTATTTTATTGAATATTTCTTTGGTGCTTCAGCAAGGTTTGGTCTTAGCAACTAGACTCTTGCCAATACTGTGTCAATGCATTGCTAGTCCCTGAGCCATATCCACGATCCTGTTTGCAGCATGGGTACATTGTGAACTCTGGGCCACTGGTTAGACATTCAAATTTGGTCCAACCTATTATGTTCCTTCTTCTGGTCTTGCAGCATCATGCTCAGTGTTAGTGACTTGAAGAGGTTTAAGGCTGAGTTTTCATCCTCTGGCCCACCAACGGTTGGTATGGGATGAAGCTATTGTGAAGTGGCTATAATTGATAGTTGAGCAGGTCCAGATGAAAATTGTCATTCTTTCACAGGAGGTTGTTTGTAGTTCATACATGTCTCCCCGACTGTTGGCTTGAGGGTACCTCATTGAACTTGTAACATGGACAAATCCAAACGAGATAGCAAAGGATTGGAAGCAAACAATGGGAGATAGTGTCCTAATATCAGAGAAGACCACATTGAGAATTCTGTGCATAACTAATTTGGGTTTATGAAGAAGTTATCATGGCATCGGAGGTTGAGTTTTTGTACTACAATCCAACAGGATTGTGGGATTTCCTCCCACAGTCCAAAGATATGTGGGTCAGGTGAATTGGCCATGCTAAATTGCCCGTAGTGTTAGGTAAGGGGTAAATGTAGAGGTATGGGTGGGTTGCGCTTCGGCGGGTCGGTGTGGACTTGTTGGGCCGAAGGGCCTGTTTCCACACTGTAAGTAATCTAATCTAATCTAATCTAATTAAAGGAATAATAATCAATTATGATAGGAACTCTGCCCTCTTATGCTTGAGGAGCTCAACAGCAATATTTTCTGCTGTCTAACTGGAAAAGAGGTGGGAAGAAGAAGTTTCTTCTGCCCCTATCTAAGCCGAGCACAGATGGTGCACTTGGAGAACACTTTCTCAAGGGAATGAGAAATTCTAGGCCATCAAACCAACTATTGTTCCCTGGCCTAAAAATACTGAAATTATCAGCTACCACTGGTGGTGGTTTGTGAGAATCTCCTGACAGCACCAACAACTGCTTGTACACCAACAGCTCTTCAGTAATACTGGCATTCACACTCACACACGCACCATCTCACAGACTTATACCCCTTTGCACTCACACTCGTACACACATTCTCTCACAGACACTCATACCACCCCCGCCCTCCCCGGCACAAACATGCCCACATACACGCACACATATATAAGTTGTGGGTGAATTTGCACTTGCAGAATTACATTTTGTATTGCTGAAAAATTACATGAATCCATGTAAGATTCTGTAAATTCCATTGTTAGAATCTTAGCAGGACCTATATATTTAATGGTAAAGTCCTAAGGAGTGTTGCTGAACAAAGAGACCTTGAAGTACAGGTTCGTAGCTCCTTGAATGTAGAGTCACAGGTAGATAGGATAGTGAAGAGGCGTTTGGTATGCTTTCCTTTATTGGTCAGAATATGGAGTATGGGAGGTGGAAGGTCATGCTGCAGCTGTACAAGATGTTGATTAGGCCACTTTTGGAATATTGCATGCAATTCTGGTCTCCTTCCTTTCGGAAGGATATAGTGAAACTTGAAAGGGTTCAGAAAAGATTTACAAGGATGTTGCCAGGGTTGGAGAATTTGAGCTATAAGAAGAGGCTGGATAGACTGGAGCTGTTTTCCCTGGAGCATCAGAGACTGAGGGGGTGACCTTATAAAGGTTTATAAAATCATGAGGGGCATGAATATGGTAAATAGACAAACCCAGGGAGTCCAGAATGAGAGGCAGAAGTGTAGGGTGAGAGAGGAAAGGTATAAAAGGGACCTAAGGGGTAACTTGTTCACACAGAGGGTGGTGCATGTACGGAATGAGCTGCTGGTGGAAGTGGTAGAGGCTGGTACAATTGCAACATTGAAAAGGAATCTGGATGGGTGTATGAATAAGAAGGGTTTGGAGGGATGTGGGCCAAGTACTGGTAAATGGGACTAGATTAGGTTGGGATATCTGGTTGGCTTGGACGAATTGGACCGAAGGGTCTGTTTCTGTGCTGTACATTGCTATGACTTGAAGAATCAGTCTGAACATTAGGGCACAGACAGCCTCACACAGGGCACCTCACACCTTCAATGCATTATCTGGGCTGTCATGGCACCTATTGTTAAAGTTCACTTGAGAATGTAAATTTCAAAAAATTCTAGGATTTACATATGAAAGAACTGAAACCAACATGGTCATTCTGAAAGATGAGAGACTTAACAAACAATCCAGGTCATTTTCAATTTATAATTTCAGTAACATCACACTTGAAACTCTTGATATTAATTCTGTGTCTTATGATCTTATACTCCACAACCACCTGATGAAGGAGTAGCGCTCCGAAGGCTGGTGCTTCCAAATAAATCTTTTGGACTATAACCTGGTGTGTGATTTTTAATATTGACAGCTTTAACTGTGTGAATTAATTTTTTTATCTTCTTTCCTGCAGTGTTGATGAGGATCCTTGATTGAGCATTGTTAAAAACCACACAACAATAGGTGAGTGTCCAACAGTTGGACTATAACCTGGTGTCGTGTGATTTTTAACGTTGTCCAGTCCAATCCAACTCCGGCACCTCCAAATCATGATAGAGCATCAGCTTGGAGCTGGTATTTTTCCTCTACATAGTCCATGGTTGTGTCATATGGCATTGGCCACAACAGTCTCAGGACACAGTGAGGCAGCTTTTCAAGCTCTTTTGTACTTAATAAGGTTATCACTAACCTATTGTTGACTTCAGTCCTGATTGACAAAGTTAAGGTGTAATCAGAGAATTTTTTGCAGTGAAAGCACCCATTTCTCAATTAGGGTATACCTTTGGCTGTACCTATGTCTGAAAGAGCTATGGAAGCTCGGTAAACTGGTTGTCTGATCCCATTGTATTGCATCTGAAGTAAGACCACTCCTAGGCCTGTGGATGAGGCATGTGGCATTATTATCATTGGAAGAGCTGTGTCAGAATGCGCAAGCACTTTTAAGAAATGTGCATCTCTTTGATTTGGTGGAATGATCACTGTTGATATTCATTCCAATGCCATGCCTGATCTTATGTCAAAAAATATCTGAGACATTCACCAACATTAGATAAGTGAGGTAAGAATTTCCCTACCTGGTTTACCACTCCAATGAAGAGCTGGAGTTCTGTGGTATTCCCAGATGGTGAAAAGGATCTGATGGATCTGCCATTATTCCATTAAGAATTTGTTAGTTGACTTTGAGATTTCACATTTGTCTTTGAGTATCAACACTGCACCCTATATCTTATGCATAACTCTCCATATTCTATCATCATGCTTTAGTGCACCCATAGATGAGAATGTTATCCATCTGGCAGACAACACCTTCCATGCATTTTGATATACTGAACATCTTCCACTGAAAAAGATCAGATATAGTTGTACTGCCAAAGGATATTAAGGCAGTAATCCTCATGAGATGTTAGGAACATGGTCAACAGGCTGGAGTCATCATCAAAAGGAAGATTCTAGAAACTACTGTTGGTTTCTAAAGTAGTGAAAAACATGCTGTACATGAGCAGAACCAGACTCTCACCTACAGATACTATTGGATATATCTCATGTTGCACTGCTTTGTTCAAATGTATTATGGCCAAATACATTCTGATGGATCCATTTTTTGGTACCTGACATCATAGGTGAGCAGCGCAGCCAGCTACATGACTTCTGAAATAATGTCCTTCCTGAACATTGTCTCAATCTGCCCTTTTACCTGGATCCTTAATGGATGTGAGACCTTCCCGGGGATGTGAACAAACAAATGGGTTTGGAAATTGCTTTCATTGTGATGCATGCGGTATTGAACTTTCCTCAAAGAGGAGAGGGGACTATTGTCTGAGCTAACTTGCAAGTGTCTGGCTGACAACTGCATCCATCTTAAGGATGAAGTTGAGAGCTGGACAGGAATTTCTGTTGAGTAGCAAGAATGGCTGGTTACTGAGAATGCACAGCACTTTCACAATATGTCCGTCTTTATTTGTAACTTTGCCTGAAGCGGGCCTACTATCCTGAAGTCCAATTTTCCATGGCAAAACAATTGGACTGAAGAAGGTTGTAGGGTAAACTCATGCAAACATGTTAGGCTGTCTGACAACATAGTAACTACGGCCCATTAAAGCGTGTGTGGCCATTGATAATCATTTCTACGTTTTGCATATTGACCATTTCAGTCAATAACTCCTCCAGCAGTCAGGCTTTGCTGCAATTTAACGTTCCAACTGTGTGTCTTCTCATTCTTAATAAAAGCTTCTATGATGAATGAGCAGCTCCATGACAGCAATCATAACTGTTTGGTGTATGGTCATTGTCTTTATTCCATTATAATGCTACTGCGATCTGTTTGGTAATGTGGCAGGTCCAATGATCCAAGTAATGCATGCTGTCTAAAGGCAGGACATATTGTAACTTTAAAGGAAACATCTAGTAGCACAGTTAGAATAGAATCATAGAATCCCTAGTGTGGAGCAGGCCATTCGGCCCATGGAGTCCAAACCAACCCTCTGAAGAGCATCCCACCCAGATGTACCTATCCCTGTAACCTTGCATTTCCCTTTGCCAATTCACCTAACCTCCACATCTTTGCACTGTGGGAGGAAAAACGATGGTAATCCGATGTTCAATGATGTTTGGTCTGCTGGTCTAGAATCCTCAGAAAAGAAATCTCCATTGGAGCAAATTATTTAAAGATATGTGACATGTTACATACGTCTGCACAGTCTTGGCTATTATTTTTAGAACTGCATAGATCAATTATGTAGATAGTCTGTGATAAAGTAGTGAATTATAATGTGAAAATGCAGGATAAACCAAACATGAGCAGGTAATAAAAGAGTGTTTACAGGAAAAGATCTGATTTTAAGATAGTGCACTGAAAATTGTGAAATTAGAATAAGCTGAATCTCAACAGGATTAAACAAAGGTAGACCATTAATATTTTAATTAATAAACAAATAAAAGGTGTTCAAACAAAAGATGCTTTACATTAGATTAAATCCCCTACAGTGTGGAAACAGGCCCTTCGACCCAACCAGTCCACACCGACCCTCCGAAGAGTAACCCACTTAGACACATTTCCCTCTGCCACCGTGCCATCCCAAATGACAAGAATAATAAGTCTAGTTTCATGTACAACATGTAGCTAGTTCCTTTCTTCTCTAAAGATTGTACACAGTCATCCATAACACTATAACTGCATGTTTGAGTAATTGTATTTCTGATCCATTTCAGTTAAATGGGTTAATGGAAGTCATGATTAACCCCTGGGTGACTATGATGCACTGTCATCATCTTTCTCAACCTTTTTTCAGCTTTAAACATGGTGAACTACACTATCCATTTTGGGGCGGCACTGTGCATGGGGCAGCACGGTGGTTGGGGCAGCACGGTGGGTGTGGCAGCACGGTGGGTGTGGCGTCACGGTGGGTGGGGCGTCACGGTGGATGGGGCGTCACGGTGGGTGGGGAAGCACAGTGGGTGGGGCAGCACGGTGGGTGTGGCATCACGGTGGGTGGGGCAGCACGGTGGGTGGGGCAACACAGTGGGTGGGGCAGCACGGTGGGTGGGGCATCACGGTGGGTGGGGTAGCACGGTGGGTGGGGCGTCACAGTGGGTGGGGCGGCATGGTGGGTGGGGTAGCACGGTGGGTGGGGCAGCACGGTGGGTGGGGCAGCACGGTGGGTGGGGCAGCACTGTGGCTCAGTGGTTAGCAATGCTGCTTCACAGCTCCAGGGACCTGCGTTTGATTCCAGCCTCAGATGACTGTGTGGAGTTTGCAGATTCTCCCTGTGTCTGCCTGGTTTCCTCCAGGTGCTTTGGTTTCCTCCCATATTCGGAAGATGTGCAGGTCAGGTGGATTGGCCACGTTAAATTGCCCATAATGTTCAGTGCATTGGTCAGGGATGAATGTAGTGGGTTAATCTTCGGAGGGTTGGTGTGGACTTGTTGGGCCGGAGAGCCTGTTTTCATACTGTAGGTAATCTAATCTAAATCCTTCTACAGCAGCTCTTACCTCTGGCCTGTTTGAATAGTGACCCACACCTGGTCAGGGGAGATTTAGTTCAGCTCAAACAACTAGTTTGTGATGAAGAGTGACATCTACAAAGTGAACAAAAAGCAAAGAAAAGTATAGCACAGGATCAGGCTCTTAAACCACCAAGGCTGCACTGACACATATGCCTTTCTAAAAAAATGTTTGCCCTTAGTCTGTCCATATCCCTCTATTCCCTGCTTTCTGTCAAGATTCATTTTAAAAGTTGCTATTATATCCACCTCCACTACTCCTCTGACAGTGCATTCCAGGCACTTACCATCCTCTGCATAAAGAAACCTGCCTCTCATGCTCTGGGTTCTGTTCAGTACCAGCTGAGGCCATGAAGGTGTTCCCTTGGCAACCTCTCCCCTTATCTGGGACACACTGACCCTCAAGTTAAACTCATAACCACCATCTCTGTATTGAGACTGCAGCCTTTGGCACTAAGATGACATTCAGTTTCTCATCTGATTCTACATATGTCCAATCACAGCCAGAAAATCTCTGCCAAGCCTCATCTTCCTGACTCCACACTATATCTGGCATATTTCAAGGATCTTTCTTTGACCACCTCCTATTTCTCAGCTGGTATTGTTGAAGGGCAGAAAAAGACAATGTCAGGTTCCACTTGTATGTTGATGACCCCTGGCTCTACATCATCATCAGCTCACTGCACCTTTGTCTTTTTGTTGTTATTAAGCTTCTCCTCTGACCTTCCATCCAGATGAGCCACAATTTCCCCCAAATAACATTGAGAAAACCAACATCATTGCCTTCTGTCCCTGCGACAAATTGATTTCTTGTCACAGATTCCATCCCCATGCTTTCAATGTCTTAGGCTGATCCAGCCCTCGAACCAGGAGATGAACTTACAATGTCACATCTTCCCTCTCACCAAAACTGCTGATTTCTACCTCCCTACCACAGCCCACCTACTGCGGAAATTCTCAGTCATGTTTTTGTCACCTCCAGACTTGACAACTTCAATTCTTCTTGACCAGTTTCCCATTATCCAGCCCAAATAAGTATGAGATTTGTTGAAAATATTGTCTTGAGGCAATGATATGTCAGAAATATTTGAGACAATTGACTAATTTCAAAAGTCAAAATTAATGTTTGTTACCTGAATCACAGCAGGTAGACAAAACCATGACCTGCGTTTCCTACAACTCCCCAGTATTTTGAATCTTATAGATATGAACAAGGTATATAAGAATCTTGTACAAACATTGATTAGGCCACATTTAAAGTGTGCATTTAGTGATCGCCAATAAAGAAATAGCACTAGCGTAAAACTCAGTGAGTTCCATTTTATAATTGGAGGACTTTCATTGGAGTACAACGTGTGCATCACCAAACAGCTTCCACCACAATAATGATAGAATTCTACTTCTTAACTTTTTTGTACACTTTATCTTTAAAGGCTTCAGGACTCTCCCTGAAGCAACCTTGCAATGATGTCACAGAGTTGTACATCGTTGAGTATAAATAACTTTGTGGGTGGAGTCAGAAGACGCAGATGGAACACACTGGAAGACACCTTACGGTGAGACCATTTAGAAGAACCAAAGATAGGAGATGGACATGAACACATGAAAAAGGTACATTACTCCTTAGCTAATAAAACTAGAAAATATGAGCTTTGTATATGTACCATTTAAAAGGCATTTGGATAAGTAGATAAATAGGAAAGGTTTGGAGGGAGGCAGGCAGGTGGGACTAGTTTAGTTTGTAAACATGGTCAGCATGGACTAATTGGACTGAAGGGTCTGTTCCAAGCTGAATGACTCTATGACTCTATGTACTTAATATGGAGAAAGTGGAGACTGCAGGTGCTGGAGATCAGAGTCAAAAAGTGTGATGCTGGTCAGGCTGCATCAGAGGAGCAGGAGAGTCGATGTTTCAGGCATAAGTCCTTTATTAGGAATGGGGGAGGGGTAGATGGGGGAACTGAGAGATAAATAGGAGGGTGGGGGTGGTGCTGGGGAGAAAGCAGCTGGGAAGGCGATAGGTAGATACAGGTAATAGTGATAGGCCGGAGGGGAGGGTGGAACAAATAGGTGGGAAGGAGGAAAGTGTATGCTCCACCATTCAATGAGATCATGGCAAATCTGATAATCCTCATCTCCATTTTCCTGCCTTTTCCTTCTAACCCTTGATTCCCTTACTGATTAAAAACCTGTTTACGTCAGCCTTGAATATACTTAAATACTTGAATATACAACAGCTTTCTATGGTAGAGCTTTTTATAGATTAACTACCCTCTGAGAGTAGAAATTCCTGATCATCTCTCCCTTTTATAATGCCATCCTCTGCTTTGCTAACTCTCTGTCCACTATTAATTCGCCACTTCTCCATTCATACTAATATACTGCATCCAACAATATGGGCTTTTATTAAGTAGCCTAATGTGTGGCACCTTATCAAACACACTCTGAAATTCAAATATACTAGATCCACCACTTTACCGTTAACTATTTTGCTTGTTACCTCCTCAAAGAATTTCCCTCTCATGAAGCTACGCTGACCCTGCTTGATCAGATTGTGCATTTCAATATGCTCTGTTGTTACATTCTTTCTGACAGACGTTTCCCAATATCAAATGTTCAGCTGACTGGTCCATAGTTACTATTTTTTTGTGGTCTCCTTCCCATTTTAAATAGATGTGTTAGGTTGGCAGTTTTCCAATCTTTGGACTTTACCAGAATCTAAGGTTTCCTGGAAGATTACCACCAGTACAACCACTATTTCTGTAGCTACTTCCTTTAACATCCTAGACAGGATGCCATCAGGTCCAGGAGTCTTGTCAATCTTTAGTTTCCCTGCACTTTTTCACTATTTGATTTAAGTTTCCTTTAAAATTTTGTAAATTGGTTGTTCCTCTTTAAGAAACAGACACTTGCTATCTCTTACATGACATTAATATCTGTCATCAATCAAAGTCATTAATACAAGAGGTAGACCAGGTTTCTTAGATATTTAAACACTTTAGGAACAACGAGCAGGAGTCGGTCAATCAATTTTCCTTGCCATTTAGTACAATCATCACTTCATTACTCACTTCATCCCCATTACTCCGTACAGCATTGCTAATCAGAAATCTATCAATTTCTCCCTTATTCATACTCAAAGGCTTAGCCTTCACAACTCTCTTTGGTAGAATGTAAGGATGTATTCAGCACACAAGCCTACTCTGCCATTTGATGTGATCAAGGCTGATCTCGTCTTGGTCTCAACTCCATATTTCTGTTAATTTTCTATAACCCTTCAACTTACGCTATGAGGATGTGGGTTTACTGTATCTTTAAGAAAGTTAAAAGCTAGCAGAACCACCTGACAATACCAAGCATTCTGAACAAGATACAATGTAACCTTTTAGTCCAGCAGTTAGTGTAGCTGGTTGCCTGGAGACAAAAAAAACAAATTAGAATTAGGCCAATCAATTTAAATTATACCCCAAAATTACCAAATTCCAATCAAGTTTGAATTTAGTGTATTAACAATCTTATAAGCCAATGTCACAATCCGATGCTTTGGCGTATAAGACCAGGAAAAATTGAGCAGTTGGTGGAGAACTACCAAAACAGTACCAGATGTAGGCTGCTAGTCAGAACTCTCTAGAGGTAGCTGTCTAGAGAAGGAGTTTACACAAAGAAAAACATCAACACTGACCTGGAGTGCACATCTACAGAGAAAGATATAAAGAGAAGATTTGACAGCTAGCTGGTTTTGAAAGTTGAATTTTTCAATAAATCTTAATTGGAGGTTTTATTGGACTATTATTATTGAAGGACAAGTAAAAGATGGATAAGAGGAAGGAGTTGTTAGTTAATTATTCTCTGTTATACTTTAAGAAATAAAGTTGTTAATTTTTACTTTAAGTAGTTCTTGGTCTCTCGAAGTTTCATAGGTTACTCCACAGGATAAATTTTTTTCAATGTTGCTGGTTTAAATTAAGCAGGAGGGGGTTTACCCTTGACGGAACGCCTGCTACTAATTAAAAATCTGCCCACCCCCCCTCTCTAAATTTACTCAATGTTCCAGCATCCATCACACTCTGTGGTAGTGAATTCCACAGATGCTTGACTGTTTAAGAGACATAATTTCTCCTCATCTCTGTTTTAAATCAACTACCCCTTATCTTGAAACCTTTTGCCCCATATGAGGGAACATCCTTTATACATTTACTTTGTCAATCTCCTTTAGCTCAGATAAAGGGATGAGTGACAAGTGGGAGGCTTTCAAAAATGTGTTAATGGGAGTTTGGAGACATTATGTTCATGTTAGAGTGAAGGTTAGGGCTGGTAAGAGTAGGGAACAATGGATGAATAAAAATATTGAGGCTTTGTTTTAGAATAAGAAAGAATCATATGTTAGATATAGACAACTGATTTCAAGTGAAGCTCTTAAAGAGTATAAAGAGTTTAGAGGTATTCTTAAGAGGAAAATCAGAAGGGCAAAGAAACAATATAGATAGTCTTGGCAGATAAGGTTAAGGATAATCCAAAGAGATTCTACAAGTACATCAAGAGCAAAAATAAAACAACTTGGGAGGGAATAGGGCCTTTTAAAGTTCAAAAAGATCATCTGTGTTTTGATGGGAGAGATACTAACTGAATATTTCCCGTCAGTCTTTACTGAGGAGAAAGAAATGGAAGCTAGAGAACTTGGGGAAATAAATATTGATATTTTGAAAACAGTTCACATTACAGAAGGGGAAGTGCTGGACATCTTAGAAAACATAAACGTGGATAAATCTCCGGGACCTGATTTTGTGTCTCAGAATGTCATGGGCAGTTAGGGAAGAAATAGCGCACAAATATTTGTATCCTCTATAACCACAGAGAGGTACTGGATGACTGGAAGGTGGCTAATGTTGTGTCTTTTTTTAAAGAAAGGCTGTAAGGAGCAGCTTGGGAATATTCACCTGTGAGCCTTATATTGGTGGCAGGTATGTTATTGGAGCTGATTCTGAAAGATAGGACTTACATGCATTTGGAGAGGCAAGGACTGATTCAGGATAGTCAACATGGTTTCGGATGAGGGAAATTGTGTCTCACAAACTCGGTTGAGTTTTTTGAGGAAGTAACAAAAAAAGGTTGATGAGGGCAGAGCGGTAGACGTTGTTCACACGGACTTTAGTAAAGCCTTTGACAAGGTTTTACATGGTAGCCTAATTAAAGATAGATCACATGGGATTCAGGGTGAACTTGCCAATTAGATATTAAATCGGCTTAATGATAGGAGACAAAAGGTGGAGGTGTAAAGTTGTTTTACAGACTAGGGACCGGTGACCATTGGTGGTCCACAGGGATTAGTATTGGGTCCATCTTTGTTTGCCACTTATAGAAAGGAGTTAAATGAGAATAAAGAAGGCATGGTGAGTATGTTTGCAGACGTCACCAAAATTGGTGGTATGGTGGACAGCAAAGAAGATTATCTAAGATTACAAGATCTTGATCAATTGACTCAATGGGGAGAGGAGTGTCAGATGGACTTTAATTTGGATAAATGTGAGATATTGTATTTTAGTAAAACAAACAAGGACAGGATTTATACTATTATTGGTAGGGCCCTGGTAGTGTTGTAGACAACAGATACCTAAGAGTTCAGGTACATAATTCTTTGAAATTTGTGTCACATGTAGACGGATAGAGAAGAAGGCATTTAGATCACTTGCCTTCATTGCTCAGACCTTCGAGTGTAGGAGTTGGGATGTCATCACAGGACATTGGTGAGGCCTCTTCTGAAATATTGTGTGCAGTCCTAGTCACCTGTTCAACAAGGTTCCCCATGGGAGACTGGTTAGCAAAGTTAGATCTCATGGAATACAGGGAGAACTAGCCATTTGGGTACAGAACTGGCTCAAAGATAGAAGACAGAGGGTGGTGGTAGAGTGTTGTTTTTCAGACTGGAGGCCTGTGACCAGTGGGGTGCCACAAGGATTGGTGCTGGGTCCGCTACTTTTCATCATTTATATAAATGTTTTGGATAAGAGCATAAGAGTTATAGTTAGTAAGTTTGCAGATGACACCAAAATTAGAGGTGTAATCGACAGCGAAGAAGGTTTCCCCAGATTACAATGGGATCTTGATCAAAGGGCTGAGAAGTGGCAGATGGAGTTTAATTTAGATAAATGCGAGGTGTTGCATTTTGGGAGAGCAAATCTTAGCAGGACTTATACACTTAATGATAAAGTCCTAGGCAGTGTTGCTGAACAAAGAGACCTTGAAGTGCAGATTCATAGCTTCTTGAATGTGGGTTCGTAGGTAGGTAGGCTGGTGAAGAAGGCGTTTGATATGCTTTCCTTTATTGGTCAGAGTATTGAGTACAGGGATTGGGAGGTCATGTTGCGGTTGTACAGGACATTGTTAGGCCACTATTGGAATATTGCATGCAATTCTGGTCTCCTTCCTATCGGAAAGATGTTGTGAAACTTGAAAGGGTTCTGAAAAGATTTACAAAGACATTGTCAGGGTTGAAGAGGGTTTGAGCTATAGGGAGAGATTGAATAGGCTGGGGCTGTTTTCCCTGGAGTGTCAGAGGCTGAGGGGTTCCCTCATAGAGGTTTATAAAATCATGAGGTGCATGTATAGGCTAAATAGACAAAGTCTTTTTCCTGGGGTGGGGGAGTCAGAACTAGAGGGCACAGGTTTAGGGTGAGAGGGAAAAGATATAAAAGAGACCTACGGGACAACTTTTTTATGCAGAGGGTGGTATGTGTATGGAATGAGCTACTAGAGGAAGTGGTGGAGGCTAGTACAATTGCAACATTTAAAAGGCATCTGGATGGGTATATGAATAGGAAGGGGTTGGAGAGATATGGGCCGGGTGCTGGCAGGTGGGACTAGATTGGTTTGGGATATCTGGTCAGCATGGACAAGTTTGACCGAAGGGTCTGTTTCCATGCTGTACATCTCTATGACTCTATGACTCTACTATAAGAAGCATATTATTAAGTTGGAGAGAATTCAGGAAAGATTTTATGAGATGTTCCCAGGAATGGAAACTTTGAATTATATAAATAGACTAGAGAGAATCATAGAGTCACACAGCACATAAACAGACCCTTTGGTCCAACCAGTCCATGCAAACCATAATCCCAATCTAAACTTGTCCCACCTGCCTGTGCTTGTCCCATATCCCTCCAAACATTTCTTATTCACGTACTTACCTAAACGTATGCTAAATGTTGTAAATGTAGCTACATCCACCACATCTTCTGGCAGTTCCTTCCACACACAAACCGCTCACTGTGCAAAACAATTGTCCCTCATGTCTTTTTAAAATCTTTCTCCTCTCACCTTAAAAATATGCCCCCTAGTCTTGAAATTCCACACACTCGGAAGAAGATATCTGCCATTCACCCTACCTACATCTCTTGTGGTTTTATAAACCCGCATGATGTTACTCCTTAAACTCCTCAGCTCCAGTGAAAAATGTCACAATCTCTCCCGACTCTCCTTATAACTCAAATCTTCCATTCCTGGCAACATCCTGGTAACTCTCTTTTGAACCCTCGCTATCTTCATAATATCCTTCTAAGGCTGGGAAGTTTTCACTGGAATGTAGGAGATTGAGGGGTGACATTATAAAGGTTCATAAAATCATGAGGGGCATAGATAAGGGGAATAACAAAAGTCCTTTCCCTAGGATGGGAATATTCAAAAATAGGGGGCATATGTTTAAGGTGTGAGGAGAAAGTTTTAAAAAGGACATGGGGCAACTTTTTAACACAGAGAGTGGTTCATGTGTGGAATGGACATCCAGAGGAAGTGATGGATGCAGGTACAATTACAAAATTTAAAATAATTTGGCCAGGTACATGAATAGGAAAGGTTTGGAGGGGTATGGGCGAAAGGCAGGCAAGTGGGGCTAGTTCAGTTTAAGAACATGGTCAGCTTAGACCAGTTTGACTGAAAGGTCTGTTTCCATGTTGTATGACTTTATCTTGAATATCTCAATTTCAGCTCCTCTTATTCTTCTAAACTCCAAAGAATAAAGACCTAAACTGCTCAATCTTCCTTCATAATGCAAACCCCTCATCTCTGGAATCAATCAAGTGAACCTATTCCTCTAAGTAAAATAATTTCTCCTTATCTTGGATCTAAGTTGCATCCCCCTAGTATTAATCTCCCCAACTAGGGCAAACATCTTACCTGCATCTATCTTATCCACCCCTTTAATTATGTTGTAGTATTCAATGAGATCACCTTTCATCCTTCGAAACTCGAGTGAATCCAGATTCAATTTGCCTGATCTATCTTCAGAGGACCCACCATCCTGGGAACAAATGTAATGAGTGTTAACATTTTCAGAATGGAAAGAACCTGTTGCTAGAGACAGAAAGTTGTATCAATACTAACCACACACTGTTACTTCCAAATGCAGATATTTTAATCTCACTGGCCCTAGATTTAAGAAAAACCCTCTTTAATTTTTAGCTGCTGAGAAGTTGACTTACAGGTTCTTAATTAACATTTCCTCATGGGAATAAACGTACAAGAAGCTCCATTCATTCAAGTTTCAGGAGATCAGCTGACCATACATGATTGTCTATAGTTCTCTCTTACCTGTATCTTAAGGGGATCCATGGTTACTCAAAGAAGCGTTCTAAGAAGTGTGAAAGAGAAGAGATACTAAAGGGTTTGATCATTCAGAAGAAAAGTAAGCAATCTGCACAGAGTAGATAAAGATAGTTACCTGTAATATCACAATGTCAGTCTACCCTGTAGGGCAATAATAAAAGCTATAAGTAGCATTCAATCTATTACAAATTGCAGTCTTGAATTAGTTGATTAACTAGATGGAAAATCATCTTTAACTGCATCAAAATTAACTAAGGCTTACAATTCTACTTTGGAATCAAAAATCACTGAAGCAAAATGAAACATTTGTCTTCTTCCCACAAGATCAGCAAGGCACCTCAATACTATTGGCTCCCTGACAAAAACAGCAAAAAAATTAATGTTGCTTTCGACAAATTACAGAGTTTATCTGATCTTGATTTAAGCTTTGCCAAAGTATATGAATAAAGGAGTGCACTCAAACCAATTCTTTCCTGTTACTCTAATGTTCCTCTTTGACTATTTCATTGACTGCCAACCTGTTTCCAAATCTTAATGAAATGCAGTGATAGTACCCCGGTACTTTTATTGAATATCATTAAACAAGGACTGGGAGAGGCTGTGCCCTGAAGCTGTAAAAATATGTAGTTATGATTTCTGGTATATATATATATGACCCTGAAAATTACTGTATAAGATTATAATGGCTAGTCTAAAACTTAAAAGCTTTTATATCCATTTCTTAAAAAATATAAAACATTTATAGAAGTCCAAGATGAGTTCAACATGAACCTTACATTATTCAGACATGAATAAAACACAAGTTCAACATGAGTCCAATGTTATTTCACAAGCTAGAGAAATGCAGCAACATCTTTTGAGTGATTAATGATATGCAAGATGTTTTTATGTTGTCAGTAAAAAAAATCATGATTTATTGAAGAGGATAAATGACTTTAAACTATTATGGCTATATCAAGAACTGCGTTTCTTTTGGCTTTTTCTCAGCTGCCATTTATGGTCAGAAGAATTTGAGAAACAGTCTGCCAAAGTAACCTGATATTGGGTACATCTTTGACAAAAGCGGAGGATTGTCAGCTTTATCTTGATTCCAATTTTGACAGGATAAGAATAACTGTAAAATGATTGTGGATGTTTAAAAGAGGGATTTCAGGAGTTCACCAGATGAAACGTTTTTGTTGCTGCTTTTGCCAATTGTCCAGTCTTAGCGTGCAGCCTCAAAAAATCAGAGACAGAGATTAAAAAGCACCTCACTCAGAGCTCCAATACAATGCACAGTGCTCATCTGGACCTCATTGAGAGCTATGGATTACATCTCCACTTGTTTTGTAGTATTAACGACTACGGTCACATGGTGTTTGTGCAGTGAGATCAGACTGTTCTCACTGTACTCACTTAGAGTGCATTTCACCATTTGATAACTAGCAGATTATGAAGTGCTGCTATTGACTTAAATGCTTTAATGGCTGTCTAAGGAGGCAGTCTGGATGGTATCTGTTAAAAGCCTTATCTTGTTTGAAACCCAATTTTATCTTTGGTCGGTTGTGGATGGAGTCACTAATACAATTTTTTGTTTCCTGTACGTGTTCAAGCAGGTACACGCTGGATGCAGACGCTTTTTAATGTAACTGATTGGGAAGACCCCAGATTTCACAGGCTGATATGTGCTCAGTTACATGATAATTGATAATCATGGCCAAAGCATTTCTCAGAGGTCAATAAGGAATGTGTTTAAGCTGCTGTAAGACCAACCTAGTACATTGGCATTAGTTGTTTGAGATACAAATGAAAGGCCATATGAATGCATCTCTCCGTTTGCCATTTGATCTTTATTCTGACGCACTCATTTCAGGTGTCTATGCAACAGCCAATTCACTTAGGACATATACAAACAAAATTGTTGTTCTGTGAGCTCATAGTTTGGTTCAGACTAGAGTGAGATTTAGTGCTGACGATCCATATCGAAGCAAAGCTACTAAAAGAGTGTATAGTAAAGTTCAGAGATGCTGAAAGCTGTTCAACACCATAGAAACCCAGGGAAAAGGAACAGAGAAGCAGGACACAGATGAAAGCATTGGATTAGCTGCAAATATTCCTGCTTTTGTGGAGCTGGTCGTAATGAAAGATTGCATGAAGCAGAACTGGCAAGCTTTCCATGGGCAATAGCAAAATTAGGAAATTGTGAGATTTAATTAATACATGAGAATGCAATGAGTAGCTATACTTTTATCACTGTTGGGGAGAAAGTGTTACAGAATGTAATCCACCATACATCCCTTCAAAGTACAAGAGAAATGAAACAACAGCAGTTATTGTAGTAGCAACAAGTGACAAAGGAACAATAGTCCCCATACAAGAAACATTTTCCAAATGGACTACCAATGACACAACACACGTATCACTAAGAGACTGGTATGTTTTAAAGACTATGTGTGCAATGCAATGCAGAAAGACAGCTAATAACATAGGAGAGCAGTCGTGCGGCTTGTGGGTTCCTTGGACATGTAAATGATAAGTCAGATGCATTTTTTGTTGTTTATGTATGAGAGGGAGTTGTTTGTGATAGAAATGCATAGTGTACTAATATGCCTCCAGGGTCACAGGAGTCATGTGACCGCTAAAGACAGTACAAGCAAAACTGCCTGTGCACATGTAACATTGGTAGACCATGATTTGGAGATGCCGGTGTTGGACTGGGGTGTACAAAGTTAAAAATCACACAACACCAGGTTATACTCCAACAGGTTTAATTGGAAGTACACTAGCTTTCGGAGCAACGCTTCTTCATCAGGTTATAGTGGAGGGCTCGATCGTAACACAGAATTTATAGCAAAAATTTGCAGTGTGATGTAACTGAAATTATACATTGAAAAATTGATTGTTAAGCCTTTCATCTGTTAGAATACAGTGACAGTTTCACTTCTTTCATGTATAAATCACAAAACCTTTTTTAAAAAGTTGTATTCTCGGGTTAGCTGTTAACAATGGTGATATCTAGACAATATGTTGAAGGTGTTAGCCCCTTGTCTATGATCTGATGATTCTGATCTAAAAAGTGAGATAACAGAATTTTACATAAACTCATGCATTTTTTGAGCTCAGAGTTCTACATGAATGTATGCAGTTTTTGAGCAAAGTGTAATGTAACTCTGCAAGTACAAATTCATCCCTCAAAATATATGTGTGCATGTGGGTCTTTGTCTGTCTGTGTGTGTGTATATCTGTCTGGGGTGGAGGTTGTGAGTGTGAGAAGTGTGTGTGTGTGTGTGTGTGTGTAGTGAGTGCAGAGTGTCTTAAGTCTGTGAGGGGGTGCGTGTGGGAGTGTGTGTGTCTATAAGAGTGTGTATGGCTGTCTGTGTGTGCGTCTGTGTGTACCTGTGTCCGTGTGTATGTGAGAGAGTGTGTGTGAAGGAATATCTGTGTGTGTGTTGAGGCCCTCCCTATGGGTACCGAACTTAACTTGACCACCTTGAAGGATGGTCAAACCCAAGGTGGACTTCGGGACAGGTAGCAGAGGAAAGTGGCCAAGCAGAGGCTGATAGCTAAGTTCGGTACCCATAGGGAGGGCCTCAACCGGGACCATGGGGTCATGTCACATTACAGTGATCACCATTGCACTACACACACACAGATATTCCTACACACACACACACACACACACACACACACACATACACACACACACACACACATATTTTGTGGGTGAATTTGTACTTGCAGAGTTGCATTGTACTTTGCTCAAAATCTGCATAAATTCATGTAGAACTCTGAGCTCAAAAACTGCATGAGTTTATGTAAAACTCTGTTATCTCACTTTTTAGATCAGAATCAATCTAAACATCATGGCACGACAGAGAACACAGGGGGCCAACACCTTCAACATATTGTCTAGCTATCATCATTGTTAACAGTTAACCAGAGAATGCAACTTTAAAAAAAGGGTTTTGTGATTTACACATGAAAGAAGTGAAACTATCATTGTATTCTAACAGATGAAATTAACAGACAATCAATTTTTCAATGTATAATTTCAGTTACATCACATTGCAAATTTTTGCTATAAATTCTGTGTTACGATCGAGCCCTCCACAATCACCTGATAAAGGAGCGTTGCTCCGAAAGCTAGTGTGCTTCCAATTAAACCTGTTGGAGTATAACCTGGTGTTGTGTGATTTTTAACTGGGTAGACCATGTTATTTAGCTTGGGCAAATCTCATACATTGAGCAAACTTTTCCATTGCCTCTCCTTCAACTGCACCTCTTGCCCTTTAAATAAGCAAATCCTGATCTTTGTGGTGGAGCTTTTTAAACACACACTGTGATGTAGTTTACTGAAATGTGGCAGGTAAATGGCCTTGATCAGTTTCAGAAAGAATGGTCAATATCAGGAGTAGTCTTTTCATCAATGGAGCTTCGAGTCAGGTTGAAGCGAAGCAAAGTGCCTAATGAACAAATTTCCAAACTACAAGCATAAGCAAAAATACAGTGCAAGGAATCCAAAAGCTTTTTTTCAAAAAAGAAACAAGAATTGATCTCAATATAAGATCAGTTTGGGCAGTTCCAAAACTGACTCTGACGGCTATTGATCTGTAGAATCCTGCATTTCTTCTGCTTATAAAATCTTCAATAACGAAGCACTGTGCAACAGCATCTCCAGAATAGCAAACTAACTCTAGATACCGTCTCCATTCTGCCAATTGCACCAAAAAAATTACAGTTTCCTATACCAGCGACCCACTGGGGAGACAGGACACCAACTCATGGAACGTTTCAGGGAACATCTCTGGGATACATGCACCAAACAATCCCACCACCCTGTGGCTGACCACTTCAACTCCCCCTCCACTCTGCCAAGGACATGTAAGTCCTGGGCCTCCTCTACTGCCAAATCCTAGCCATCCGATGCATGGAGGAAGATCGCCTCATGTTCTGCCTTGGGACCCTCCAACCGCAATGCATCAATGTCGATTTCACCAGCTTCCTCAGCTCCCCTCCCCCCACCTCGTCACAGATCCAATCCTTCAACTCGGTGCCGCCCTCTTGAACTGTCCCACCTGTCCATATTCCTTCTCACGTATCTGCTGCACCCTCCACTCTAACCTATCACTGTCACTCTCCTCCTGCATCTACCTATCTCCTTCCCAACTACATTCCCCTGAGCCCCAACACCTCCCCACACCTCCCCCCACCCCCCCATTTATCTCTCAGCGTGCCCTCCACATTCTTGATGAAGGGTTTATGCCTGAAAAGTAGACTCACCTGCTCCTCAGATGCTGCCTGACCTGCTGTGCCTTTCCAGTGCCATACTTTTTGACCCTTTACCAGTGTTGGGGATACTAGTCTGTTTGTTCTTGTATCAGTGCAGCCACTATTTGTCTGGCTGCTGCTTTAGTTGTAATCTGTATTGTTACTGTGTCAGGTTTTGCTAGTTGCAGTGTGTCGGCTTTGCATTGCAAGTTTGGCTTTTCTGGTGTTTTTGCTCAGAGCAAGTTTTAAATGTGGATTCTGGTGATGCTGCTGTTTTTGATCTTAATGTTACAGATTTTGGCACTTGTTTTGCTGGTTGGACTGTTGCTGTTTTTTTGTTACACTGTGGTTTTCTTTTTCTTTTATTTTCTGTTCCGTTGTTTTTTCTTTTTTTTATTACTTTATTATTTCCATAACTCTTTCTCCTGTAGCAGTGAACTCTGGGGATAGTAACATGTAGTCAATTGACTCATAATTTGAGTTATCCGGATCTTTGCCACAGAATCAATTGAAAGTGATGATTTATGTAGATGCTGAACTGGATGAGAGACATATTTATTTTGCACTAATGTCTTTGTCATATACTGGCAGGGTGGATCGCATTAAATTACACTGACTTCACAATCATACTCAGGACTATTTGTTTGTTTTCCACCCATATTTCTCCATGGCTTTCCATTGATTTGCCTAATGCCAACTGAACCACTTCCAGCTCAAATAAATAATGAAACAAAGCATTTGAGTTCCCCAATGCCTGGAATGGAAAAGAACTGAAACAAAGACCTCTCCTATCTTCTGGATAAAAACTGTCATTTCTTTTTCTCTGACTCAAATGATAAATACAAAATCCCAAAATGAGTTGAAGAGATAAATCTACAGAGTTGAAAGAGAGTGTTGAAATAAACTGACCCAAAAAACAATAAAGTTGACATCAAATATATTCCAAACTAATAAACAAAATTGAGCATTGTATCAACAAATTGGCATCCTTCATCAATGGCAATCTGACATAATAAAATATGTAAAGCTATATTTAGAATTTTAACAAATTAGAGAAGACAATGTACAAGACCTAGTAAACTGAAAAGAAACAGACCATATTTATTTGGCAGGTCTATCTGCTGAAGCAGTTGGTAATAAATAAGGAACATTTTAGTCAGCATTAAGTATGGAATATGGGTGATGTCTGAAATTATGGAACTAAAGTATGCCAAATACTTTGATAATTTCAGTCAGATTGAACAATCTGCCATTGTGCTACCATCATTAAATGCTTGTACAACCCATTATGCAGTGAAAGTGAGGCAAGACATTGAAGTGGTCATTATTCCTTCCAGTTTGGCTTATTTAAGGAAACTTCAATGAATAAGAAAAAGAAGAGCAGATGTAGTTGTAGATGCTACTTTTCACTTCATGACATTAAATTATCTGTGGACCTTAGGAATAACTCCTTACATAAATAGAACAATATAAAGGGCTAGTAAAAGAGGACTTTTCAGATGCTGTTAATAAAAAGGAATGTCTATCCCGTCCCTGAAATACCACAAAATAGTGGTTCCGTCTAGCTGATTTCTCGTGGTGTTGCACTGGAAACGTGAGATTCAAGTCTCTTATACAGATTTAAGTTGGTTAGAGGAAGAAGGGGAAATAACTTGTCCCCTAGGAGCAACATAGTTCAGAACCTATTTTAAAAAGTAATGCATTCTGTCCATACTTCCAATATAAATGCTTACATATATACTCACAATGAATGCTACTCACCTAAACTTACCACACTATAATTGGTCCCTCTGGTATGAAGTCCTTGTACGTATAAGACATTACAATTATGATCTCTGAGATTGCTAATTGTCAATAATAAACCACTGCTGCACAACTGTGCTAGAAGGTATCAAATAAAGAAAGAATGTTCAATTACTTAGTTCAGTCAATAGCTAAAGGGCAAAATCTGTTGGAAGCTATGGCATTAGACAATAATATTACAGAGTTTTTAGCCATACTCTACAGTACATCAACCACTTTAACCACTTCATTGAAGAAGAAGCAGAGGACACCAGACAGCACATAGATCAAACTATCCCACAGAGTACTGCACCTTAACGTAGTGAAATAGCAGGAAGTGAGTAAATTGACAGAGTGAACCCTTCATATCGCACAACCACCTACTGTGGACTTACCACTAACCTCAACTTGTGTACTCAGAGTCACATCCAGGCACATGAATGACATCAGAGTAGGTTATTAAGAATTCTACATAATTCAGTTCTTTTATTTGTTCTCCACTCCACACAATAGGGTGGTAAGAACCACAGTTTGGAGAAACTCAAGTGTTTGTAGGTACACTTGTGAGAGTTTAGTAAAGGATGTTGTAAACATCCTTCTGCTTGTTCAGCACCAATAATCTAACCCATTTATCTATTGGGTTAATGCATTATCTGATACTCAAAAGGTAACAACAGGAAAATGTGACTAGAGAAATAACCCCTGAAGAGTTAATGCTAGATAGAGCCAATGGGCTAAATGACTTCCGGAGCAGACCTGACCCAATTGGCAATGATCTGTGACAAGATTTTGTAATGCACATTTAATAGTGAGATTGGTCACCAATTTGTAATTTCCACCCTCTCTCCCTTCTGCTTGTAGATGAGGGTGATAATGCCTTTCCTCATGGATTCACCCATGGACCTGCCAGAAGCATGCTGACAAACACCTCCAGCAGGTCCTGGCCAATAGAGCAGAATAGAACTCGACTGGGAAGCCATCACTTCCTGGAAGGCCTTGGTCATCCAGATAAAGCCAGCCTAGCACTGTCCCCATGACCTGTCTCACCTGCCAATCTCCCTTCCATCTATCCGCTCCACCCTCCTCTCTGACCTATCACCTCCATCCCCACCCCCATTCACCTATTGTACTCTTCACTACATTCTCCCCAGCAGCATTCCCCCCACCCCCCACCACCATTTATCTCTTCACCCTGAAGGCTTGCTGCCTCCATTCCTGATATATTTAGCTGAGGTGTCAGCGGAGCCCAATTATTGTGTGGCCCCCTGTTCTTAGGCAGGCAGACATTACACGGTGGTCTTTCACCACTGCGCCTTGGTGGCAGCTGCCCCAAGCTTCAGCACTTCCCTCAACATGCAGTCCTGGACCTTGGAATGTACCAGTCCACAACACTCAGTCAGAGTCAGCTCCTTCAGCTGGAAGATCAACAGGTTTCGGACAGACCAAAGAGCGTCTTTGACCGAATTGATGATCCTCCAGGCACAGTTGATGTTCGTCTCGGCGTGTGTCCTGGGAACAGACCATAGAGCACAGAGTCCCACATCACGGAGCTGCTCGGGATGAACATCAATAAACATCACTGCATTCATCTCCAGACATCCTTTGCATAGGCACATTCCAGAAGGAGGTGTGTGACAGTCTCGTCCCCTCCGCAGCCACTTCGAGGGCAGCGTGCGGTGCGGCAGAGAGTCCGGGCATGCACAAAGGATCTCACAGGCAGAGCCCTTCTCACCACCAGTCAAGCCATGTCCTGGTGCTTGTTGGAAAGTTCTGCCGATGAGGCATTCTGAAAATGACTTTGACAGTCTGTTCAGGGAACCGCTCGATAGGATCCACCCTCTCCTTTCCCCGAAGGGTCTCAAGGACACTATGTGCTGATCACTGCC
The DNA here is from genome assembly GCF_020745735.1 of Hemiscyllium ocellatum. NCBI lineage: Eukaryota > Metazoa > Chordata > Chondrichthyes > Orectolobiformes > Hemiscylliidae > Hemiscyllium > Hemiscyllium ocellatum. The sequence goes on along the minus strand of NC_083428.1, from coordinate 28,411,608 downwards.
TGATGCACTTGTGGTCAAAGGTGTTTTTCTTCATGAATTTCTCCACGGACGACAGGTGATATGGAACGGTCCAACTACTTCGAGCGTTCCGTGGCAGCGAGGCCAGGCCTATCCTTCGCAACACCGGGGACAGGTAGAACCTCATTACGTAGTGACACTTCGTGTTTGCGTAACAGGGATCCACGCACAGCTCGATGCAGCCAGACACAAAGGTGGCCATCAGGGTGAGGGTGGCATTTAGTGTGTTTTTTTCCCTGTTGCCCAGAGCTTTGTACATCGAGTTCCTTCAGATCTTGGTCATCTTTGATCTCCATATAAAATGGAAGATGGCCCGGATGACTGTGACGGCACTGTTCTGGGAATAGGCCAGACCTGTGCCACATATAACAACACTGAAAGTGCCTCAAACCTGATGACAGGTTTTTACCCACGATGGTAGCTTCCATCTGCTCAGTTTCTGCTTCACTGTCTTGATTCGTTTCCCCCAAGACTTGGCGCACACCCCAGCCCCTCCGAACCAAATACCCTGCACCTTCAGGTGGTCAGTCTTGACGGTGAAGGGGATCGAGGATTGGTCGGCCCAGTTCCCGAAGAGCATAGCCTCGCTCTTGCCTCGGTTGACCTTGGCCCCCAAGGCCAGCTCAAACTGGTCACATATGCACAAGAGTCTGTGCACGGACAGCGGGTCCGAGCAGAAAACGGTGATGTCATCCATGTACAGGGAGGCCTTAACCTGCAGGCCCCCGCTGCCAGGAATAGTCACTCCTCTCAGGCTCGCATCCTTCCTGATAGACTTGGCAAATGGCTCTATGGAGCACACAAACAAGGTAGGAGAGATAGGGCAGCCCTGCCTGACTCTAGATCTGACTGGGAAGCTATCTGATTCCCACCCATTGATTGAGACTGCACTGACAATGTTGGTGTAGAGAAGTCTGATCCAATTGCAGATTCCCTCCCCAAAGCCCATTTTGGAGAGAACATCTCTCATATACATGTGTGATGTCCTGTCAAAGGCTTACTCCTGGTCTAGGCTGATGAGGCAAGTGTCCAACCCTCTGTCCTGCATGTAGGCGATTGGATCCCTGAAGGGTGCGAGACTCTCAGCGATCTTCCTGCCCGGTACAGCACAGGTTTGGTCAGGGTGGATCACTGATCCCATGGCAGACATGACCTGGTTGGCGATGACCTTTGTCAAGATTTTGTAATCTGCATTTAATAGTGAGATTGGTCTTCAATTTCTGATTTCCTCCCTCTCCCCCTTCCGCTTCTTTGGTTCACATAACAGATTCACAAGTTCATACTAGAGGAAATGAACCATGTTCCAGTTTTCCACTGACATTGGAATTAATGCTATTGGTACCCCCTTACAGTCAGTGGAGGTAATTTTAGGAAATAAATAGGTAAACAGTTTGTCAATGTGAGATCTGGAACAAGAATATCGGTTTAGCCAGTATTTAGTGCAGGATGCTCTTTTGGTGAAAGTGTTGAACTGTTCATGAGGGACAGCCAATCAGAAGCTTATTAAAATGCTTTACTGGCATTCAGTAAAGAAACCTCATAGTAATTTTTGGGCCAACTGTCAGTGATCAGCTGTTTGTGGGTGGGGGGTGTGGTTAGTATGGAAAAGCAAATGTTTTCACTGAGTTATTCACCTCTACCTTCTCCCTTTACAATGCACTTTCCTGGCTATAATTGCAGATGACCTTCTCCATTCCCCTAGGGTCTCCTATCCTTCTCCAATCACCCCTTGGGACTACTGTCTCTTTCAAAATCTACCTTGGTATTCCTGCTGTTGCCCCTTATCGCACTCCCATCAAGATCACCATCCCCAAAGACTCAGCTTTCACAACTTTTTCAAGAAGAGACTTTTAAAGACTCACTCTGAGAGAAAAGAATGACCTAATCACTTACTAAATGGATGACCCCTTATTTATAAGTAGGGACATCTAGTCCTAGATTCTTCCACAAAAGGAAACCTCCTTCCAAATCCATCCAGTCAAGATGCCTCAGGATCTCAAATGTTTTAATCAAGTTATTGCTTAATCTTCCAAACCCCAACAGGTACAAGCCTAGTCTGTCCAACAGTGGTGGGCGGCACGGTGGCACAGTGGTTAGCACTGCTGCCTCACAGCGCCTGAGACCCGGGTTCAATTCCCGACTCAGGCGACCGACTGTGTGGAGTTTGCACGTTCTCCCCGTGTCTGCGTGGGTTTCCTCCGGGTGCTCCGGTTTCCTCCCACAGTCCAAAGATGTGCGGGTCAGGTGAATTAGCCATTTAAATTGCCCATAGTGTTAGGTAAGGGGTAAATGTAGGGGTATGGGTGGGTTGCACTTCGGCGGGTTCAGTGTGAACTTGTTGGGCCGAAGGGCCTGTTTCCACACTGTAAGTAATCTAATCTAATCTAAACTGTTTCTGTATAAAACAACCTGCCAATCCCAGGTCTGGTCTAGTAACCATGCTCAGATCTGCTTCAAATGTACTTATATCCTTCCTCGAATAAGGTGGCCAAGACTGTACGCAGGTGTTACCTCACCAGTGTTCTGTACAACTGAAGTATAACCTTTCCCTTGCAATAAATGATAATATTCTATTAGTTTTCCTCATTACTTGCTGCACCTTCATACTAGCCTTTAGTGATTCTTGCACTAATGCACCTTGTTAGCTAGCCAATTTTCTACCCATGGCAATATGTGACTCTTTACACTACAAGGTTTTATTTGTTGCAATAACCCTTCTTGTGTCATTACAAGAAGCCAGACTACACAAACCAGAGTCACATGTAAGCCAGACCAAGTAAGGACAGCAGATTTTCTTCACTCAAGGACATGAGGGAACCTAGTAGGTTTGCTGTGGTCACTATTAGGCCAGTTTTTTTTAAATTCCAAATGTTAATTAAATTCAGATTTCACCATCTGCCAGATCATTGGGGTTCTGCATTATTTTTCGGTGATATTACCTCCTGAAGAGGTAGACGAGTGGGATGTTCAGGTTTCTGCCTGCTCCAAGTACCATTTGCACTTGGCCTCCATTCGGGCCTGCTGGAGATGCTCAAAATACTTGAAATCTTTGTGTAGACTTCTTCTCCAGTTTGGGCTGTCATGGGCAAAACAGTCCCATGAGTTGGGGGGGATATTGCATTTTTTTCACAGTACATTTGATCACATTCTTGAAGGATTGCCTCCATTCTCCTGGTAACTGCTTTCCATGGTGAAGCTTGGAGTCGAGAACCTTGTTTTTGGAAGCCTTGTGTCAAGCATGTAGATGATGTGGCTCACTCAAACCAGTTGATTGATTGTAACCAGTATCAGATGCTTGGCATATTGGCCTGAGAGAGGACGCTGCTATTGGAGCATCTGTCCTGTCAGTGGATTTGCAGGATTTTACGGAGGCTCCAATGGTGATCATTTTTGAAGGATTTGAGGTGCTGTACGTTGTCTATGTCTCCAATGCATAGGAGATATTACTGGAGGACAGGTATTACTGCTGCCCTGTAGACCATAAGGTTGGTGCTGAGTTTGAGGTCTTTGTTATCAAACACTCTATTCCTCAGATGGCCAAAGACTGACTGGCCATTGCATGTGATATTTAATTTCCTTGTTCATTCATTAATTGCATTGTAGATATCTGCCCTTGCTGAGAGGAGGCTCCCTGAGGTATAAGAAGTGATTCACATTGTCCAATGACTCACTGTGACCTCAATAATGTTAGTCAGCAGGAGTAGGTTGGTAGATGACCTTTGTCTCTGGTCCATTCTCTTATACACCACTGTGAATTCACTGATGATGGTTTGGAGCTTGGCCTCTGCATGTGTGTGCTTATATGAGAGTCACCCACCTCGTGCAGCTTGATGACAGAGGTGAGCTGGTCTTGGTTCTGGGCTGGAGGCAGTGCAGGTTGAACAGTTTCCCACTCAGCCTGTAGAGAGGCTCCACTCCAAAAGGGGATGGGGTGAAGTGTTGTAGCATTGATGGTGGAGCAGAGGGTCGGTGCAATGACACAGTTTTACTCAATCCCAGGTGCAACTTGTATTGAGTTTGTGGTAGATCCATTGGAACATGGCTTGCACACCATCATGCAGCAGTTGGAGGATGGTGACTAATTTCTGTAGGCAACCAAATTTGTGAAAGGCACTCCATAAACCCTCTTGCTTGACAATGAGGGTACTCCTTGGGTAGATCGTTCTTCATCGAGTTCTCAAGTCCATCAACATTGAATTTCGATCTGTTTTGAGACCATGATGAAGATAGTACACTGGATGAGGTGATGGTTGGTCCAGCAGTTGCCAGCTACTGTCATGGTCCAGGTAATGCAAACATCCTTGATGGCCATTGCTCCTGATGCGAGGTCCTGCATTTGTCTTTCTGATGGAACAGGGTCATAGAGTCATAGAGTCATACAGCATGGAAACAGACCATTCAGTCCAAGTAGTCCATGCTGATCATGTTCCAAAACTAACTTAGTCCCTGCCTGTACTTGGCCCAAATCACTCTAAACTTTTCCTATTCATGAACCTATCCAAATGTTTTTCAAATGCTGTAACTCTACCTGCATCCACTACTTTCTCTGGCAGTTCATTACACTTACAATTACGTCTGTGTAATAAAATTGCCGATCACGTCTTCTCCTTTTCTTCGCATTTTTTCTCCCCTCACCTTAAAAATACGCCCTCTAGTTTTGAACTCCCCTCCCCAGGGAAAAGACCCTTGCTATTCACCTTATCTCTGCCCCCTCATGATTTTATAAACCTCAATAAGGCCACCACTTAACCTCCTATGCTCCAGTGAAAAGAAAAATCCCAGCCTTTCCATCCTATTTGTATAACTCAAACCCTCCAGTCCCGGCAAGATCCTGGTAAATCTTTTCTGAACCGTCTCCAGTTTAATAATATGCTCCCTATAACAGGTTTTTATTAAGACCAGTCTTGGCAATAATTTTAGCATTTGAGTTCATCCTTTGACCAAAAGAACACTAGTCTTTTTAACAAAAAAGAACTGCAGATACTGGGAATCTGAAACAAAAATAGAAATTTCTAGAGAAGACTGGCTTCAGAAAGTTTGGCAGCATCTGTGGAGAGAAAGCAGAGTTAATATTTTGGGTCTAGTGATCCTTCTTCAGAACTGATCAGAAATAATCCTTTAGTAAACATTTAGGGCATAAGTAGATTAGGAGTTTTGGTTTGCTCATTCCATTGAATTTTAATCTTGTTTACTCAACCATTCACTCTTTTTAAATTTGGAATCATATTATTCTTAAGTACTCTGTTTTGGGCATGCTATGACACACCTCCATTAGAGTGGTGCTGGAAAAACACAGCAGGTCAGGCAGCATCTGAGGAGCAGGAAAATCAATGTTTCAGACAAAAGCCCTTCATCAGGTGATTCTGATTCCTGATGAAGGGCTTTTGCCCGAAACATTGATTTTCATGCTTCTCGGGTGCTGCCTGACCTGTTGTGCTTTTCCAGCCCCACTCTAATCTTGACTCTAATCCCCAGCATCTCCTGTACCCACTTTTGCCACCACCTCCATTATAGGCAGGACTTAAACCTAGACTGTCCAGCTCAACAGGAGCCTTTAGCTGGTTTCTTATTTGTGGGTTGGTCTGAACTTGTAATTATTTAATTTCTTAGCTGCATTATTAATTTAATTGCTTGTTTTAATGTCCTGTGGTAGCTGGGCACTGGGTGGTTTGAGTCAGAGCATTATAAATAGAGTCCAATTGTGAATTTGCATTTGTAAGTTTCATTTAGCACTTTGTCTTTTGTTGCAGCGTCCCTTTCTACTCATTAGGTTCAAGTTAATTTAAATGGTTAATTTCAAAATGGTCTTAACAGAATCCAACAGGTGGAGAAGTCTTTAACAGTGACAAGCTGGTGTTGTGGGTGAAAAGCTGATGATTGTGAAATGTCGCTTTGGGGATGTTCAGCCTTGGAGTGTAATTGGCCTCAAACTTCAGCTTCTCAAGCAAAAACTCAATTAAGGATCTTGCAGCAAGCTTCTCATGAGAGCTGCCCATTTCCATCAGTTCAAAGGCTCATTTCAATCTGAAGAAAATTGCAGAAACTTGGGTTGCTGCAACCCTTGTTGATTTGGTGATGACGTACTCTGATCAGGTCTGGGACAGACCTGGGGCCTTTATTCAGATGTGGTGTAGATAGGAGATACTTTTGGAATGTAGGAAATATTATAGTTGCTGGATGGGTAGCCAGAGCTCTGGGCTAATGATTTGCAAGGTAAAAACAATGACTGCTGATGCTGGAAACCAGATTCTGGATCATTGGTGCTGGAAAAGCACAGCAGTTCAGGCGGCATCCAAAGTGCAACAAAATCGATGTTTTGGGCAAAAGCCCTTCATCAGGATTTGCAGACAGGAGGATAAATCCTACTACTGCTGCGAGGGATTTCCATTTAATTAAATAAATCTAGAATTAAAAGTTTGTATCAATAATGGTGATGATAAAACTACAAGATTTTCAGAAAAACCCAAACGATTTACTTGTATCCTTAAGGATCGGAAATCTGCTATTCTTACCTCATCAGGACTTAATGTGACTCCAGACCCAATGAGCCTTGAGGCTGACCCTTAATTACACTCACCATTGGTCTAACAAATTACTCAGTTGTACTGAAGAAAACCGTTCCATACCAACTTCACAAGGACAGTTAGGGGCAGGTTACCAATACTTGGTTTGCCAACAATACCCACTTCTTGTGAATAAGTAATAACCTGACACCCTACCCCCCAACAGCCTATTGACTAGACTGGACTCTTGGCTTGTGTGTTCTTCCAGCCTCCTGCTTGTCTACCTTGGATTCCAAAAACTGCAGTATTTTTTGTCTCCCACCAATGTCTAACAAAAATCTAGAAGAGTTGTAAAAGTCTATGTTGTCGTATTTTTACGATTGATTTCTTCTTTAATGCAGCAATTATTCAGATCTGAAGCCAGACCTTGCCCTTGAAGAAAACTTTTACGAGGATGAAAACTTGGCCAAGAGCCTGAAGCACTCAGCCTTCAGTTCTGAAGAAAGGTCACTTGACCCGAAAGCTTAATTCTGCTTTCTCTCAACAGATGCTTTCCTTTTTGCTTTTCCTGCTATCTCAGACTCATGCAGGGATGCAATTTCAGTAGATAGCTCTTGTTTCCTCAGTTTTAGAAATATAAAAAACAGGAATTGGCCATTCGGTCCATTAAGTCTGTCAATGGAGCAAACCTGATCTACCTCTGTGCTATTTTTCTCAGGCTTGAACATACTTAATGACTGAGTTTCCAAAGATTCACCAACCTGAGTGAATAAAAAAATCCTCCCATCTCAGTCCTAAATTGTTTGCCTCTTGTTCTGAGTCTGTGCCCATTGGCTGTAGATACTCACAACCAGAGGAAGTATCCTTCCTGCCTCTGCTTTTGCAAACTCTGTAAGACTGTTTAGCACTTTAATGAAATTGTCTCTCCTAAACTCTAAAGAATAGCAGTCTTTTCTCTTCATCTTTTCTCATACAACAATCCCATTTTCCAAGGAGTTTTCTGATGAATATTTGTTGTATTCCTCAGTGCCAGGTATATTCTTCCTTCAATAAAGATAGTCCTGTATCAAAAACTAGATGGCATATTTTAAGGTGAGAGGAGGAAGATTTACAATGAACCTGAGGGGCAACGTTTTTACACAGAGGGTGGTTTGTATGCAGAAATGAACTGTCAGATGAAGTGGTAGATACAGGTACAGTTACAACATTAAAAAAAAACATTTGGGCCAGTACATGAATAGGGAAGGTTTAAAGGGATATAGATCAAAGTGAAACTTAGTTTAGTCTGGGAAACCTGAGTCAGCATGGATGAGTTAGACCGAAAGGTCTGTTTCCATGCTGTATGATTCTATGGCTCTATGACTTGCTGAGTTTTTTGAACAATTTCTGGTTTTGAGTCTGAAGCAGAAGTCCTTTTTGGGTTATGGGAATAGCTCATTTATGGCAAAATTAATTTGGATTACTGTTCAAAGTATAAGGCTGCCTGAACCATCAGTACAGGAAGTAGACCGGGAAACAAATCTGGAACTGAGCTTCATCTGGATGAGGATTTAATGTGGTTAATGTACTGAAGTGCTGGCAATGTCATGAGTTGCCTTAACAATTCAGTGGCAGGAGAGCACTTTGCTGTAGCCAGTAAACCACTGGAATACTTTGAGACCATGCTGTTTGCTTTAAAAGTCCAAAATGAAAATAGTTCATAAACCAAATCCTATTATTGAAAAACTCGATAGTATCAGTCAGGTTTTGAGAGTGTAAACCTGCTATTTAACTTTTATGTGTACATTCCACTCTCTACCAGCTATTACCTCACTCATAAGAAATGTTCAAAGTGGCTGTATAAGAATATTTGTAGTCTGCTTGTGTTAAATTTTGACAGTACTGTTTTAATCCTCCTGGCACATTAAACTGCGACACAGCTAAGAAATCTGTTGACGAATGAAATGTAGCTCATTGTCTGGATGTCAACATAGGACAGCTAGTTCAGGAAGCTAGAAGATGGATGGTTAGAGATTAAGCCTATACAGTTCTATGGAGGTGCATGGTGTATCAGCCTCTGGCTGCACAACAGGTACCTGTTGATCGAAAAGATTCCTGTTAGGAAGAAAGGGATGTTAGGAGGGTATCAGACACTTGGAACTGATGGGTGTGGCCTTTCTGATGTTGTGCAACAATCACTAGGATAGCAATATGATTCACTGCTCAGCAAATCATAACTTTTATCTTCAACACAAAGTAAAATACCTTATTTCCGCAATTCATACCCCAACTTCAATGTTTATGCTGATTCTAACTAATCCAGACCAAAACTTGAAGCCAGACTTAAAACAAGAATACTCCTCCCTCGACTAAGATACTTCCACCTTTGGAACAACACTCCGGTCCTAGCTACAAAGGCCATGACCAGGACCCACACCAAACCTAAAATCTCTCAGCCCAAATGACCTTAATCCTAACTCTAATTCCATCCCTAGCCACACTGAATTCTAATTTTAATGCAGATTTCTCTTTTCTCCCTAATACAGAAAAAGATCTGACCAGTCTTAATGCTAAAACTTACACCAAATATTGGCTAAATCCCATCATTACCACTGGATACCTCGTTACAGAAACTGCATTTGAAGGGGATGTTGTCTAAAAGGATACTGAAGAATTCACTGTGATGAGTCAGGGAGAAGAGGTCCGTTTTGAGCTGGCTGAATCTTTCATGTTTAAAATCAAATAATATGTGTACAAAGAATGTAGCATAATGTGGAAACACAATATGGGGTTTTTGGTTGTATAAAGAAAATATTGAGAAATATCTTTTCTGTAATTTTGTGAATTAGTTGCGTACAAAGTGAAGTTTAATCAAAGTTGATTTTAGTTTCTTTGTCACAGTAAAATTCTTACAATATGAAACCCAGTGATTTTATCCTTCTGAATTGGTCGCTGGGAAAGCAATCTCTCATTTTGAGTTATCGGTTTCTATGGGGATTGTAACACTTCACTGCTTAAATTGCGGCAAATGTGTACAAAATCCTCTTTTGTGGTAGACAAATAATTGCTTCAATTTTCTACCCCACTGGTTTTCATGGATGGACAATAGCTCTGGGGAGGCAGAAGTGGAAAAAATGTAGTCAAGTATACTGTTTGACTCAGCCTCCATCCTTCCTGACTGAAGGTGCCAATAACTAAATGGTAGTATTATCCTGACCAAAGGAAATGCCATAGGAAATCTGCATGTTCCAGTCTATTCATTCCTTCATATAATATTTGAATGAAGCAAGTCCATTCCATTACTCTCCTAAGCCATGATGGACGTATATTGTGTTTTCATGGCCTTGGCAGAAACATTTCCCTTAATGTCAATTCATTCTATCATTATATCCAAAATGGCCAAAGAAATAGAGAGCTAGTTGTAAAAAAGATCATTTCTACACACAGTCAGTGGAAACATTCATCCAAACAAAACATTTTCTGGTAAATGAGGTATGTATTAATCAGGAGCTGTCTGTGCTTTCAGAGTGCAATTAGCCAGCTCCTCTGACAGCTGAAAGATTTGCCAGACAGTAAAATGTGAACTTGTGCACAGTCTACCTCTGGAGCAGCACACTTTATCCAGCTGTATTTCTCCCAAGATTGTCTGACATTGTGCATTATACAAGAGTGTTGTAATCCCTGTGTGTACAGTCACATTTCTTGTCCTGTCTTTCCAAATTTCTTGAAGACAGCCTGTTGAAATCAAAGACTTACCCATCACAAAAAGAGGCCGTTTGGTCCATTGTGCCACTCTTTAAAAGAGTTTTCCTCGTTATCTTTGTTCTCTGCTCTTTCCACACAGCCCTATACATTTATTTTTTTTCAAAGTATTTCCTTCTGAAAGCTATTATTGAATTTGCTTTGACTGGCTTTTCAGGCAATGCATTCCAGACGGTAACAAACGACTGCCTAAGAAAGACCTCTCCTCATTATCTCTCTGGTCCTTTTGCTATTCTCACTGCTTTGACCATTGCCTTGTGCAGCTACAACTGCGCCTATGAGTTGTGCATCTATCCCAAATTTAAATCGTTCTGGTTGGGTATTTGTTTGATTCTCCAGGACCTTGCGAGCCTTCACTGCATTCTCAGTGAGACAGAACCTTACCAAAAATTAGCTAAGTGTTGGTTTCAAGCAAATTGAGTTCCAAGCAAATATCTAATTAATTTGTGACATTCACAGCCATTCAGAAACTCACATATCTTTTTGTTTGAGGATCAAGAAAAGAACTTCAGAATTTCAGCCAGCCTGGCCTTGTCTTTCACCAAGAGCAAAATGAAACATAGAAATTTAATGTGTGCATGATCCTATCAACCTTAAACTTGGATTAGTCATCCAAACTTGGCTGGGCAAATCTCAAGGTGTCAAGCCATCATAAAGTCGCTGTTATCCCAGAGGACTAGAGGGCTACTATCTCGCGAGGGAGAGGCTATTAGTGATGAATTTAACCTAAGGGTCACCATGCCTCAGCCACTGGGGCAAGGTTAAGAAGGTGGGCCCTTCCTGGGTACCTCAGCAGATGTGGGAATTGAACCCCATCCTGACTGGTGTTACTCTGCGTCAGAACCCTGCAGGGTAAAAACAATGACTGCAGATGCTGGAAACCAGATTCTGGATCAGTGGTGCTGGAAGAGCACAGCAGTTCAGGCAGCATCCGAGGAGCGGTAAAATCGACATTTCGGGCAAAAGCCCTTCATCAGGAATAAAGGCAGTGAGCCTGAAGGGTGGAGAGATAAGCTAGAGGAGGGTGGGGATTGGGGTGGAGAGAAATTAGCATAGAGTACAATGGGTGAGTGGGGGAGGGGATGAAGGTGATAGGTCAGGGAGGAGGGTGGAGTGGATAGGTGGAAAAGAAGATAGGCAGGTAGGACAAATCATGGGAACAGTGCTGAGCTGGAAGTTTGGAACTAGGGTGAGGTGGGGGAAGGGGAAATGAGGAAACTGTTGAAGTCCACATTGATGCCCTGGCGTTGAAGTGTTTCAAGGCAGAAGATGAGGCGTTCTTCCTCCAGACGTCTGGTGGTGAGGGAGCGGCGGTGAAGGAGGCCCAGGACCTCTATGTCCTCGGCAGAGTGGGAGGGGGATTTGAAATGTTGGGCCACAGGGCGGTGTGGTTGATTGGTGCGGGCATCCTGGAGATGTTCCCTAAAGCGCTCTGCTAGGAGGCGCCCAGTCTCCCCAATGTAGAGGAGACCGCATCGGGAGCAACTGATACAGGAAATGATATTGGTGGATGTGCAGGTAAAACTGTGATGGATGTGGAAGGCTCCTTTAGGGCCTTGGATGGAGGTGAGGGAGGAGGTGTGGGCACAGGTTTTGCAATTCCTGCGGTGGCAGGGGAAGGTGCCAGGATGGGAGGTGGGTTGTAGGGGGATGTGGACCTGACCAGGTGGTCACTGGGGGAACGGTCTTTGTCGAAGATGGAAAGGGGTGGAGAGGGAAATATATCCCTGGTGGTGGGGTCTTTTTGGAGGTGGTGGAAATGTCGGCGGATGATTTAGTTTATGCGAAGGTTGGTAGGGTGGAAGGTGAGCACCAGGGGCGTTCTGACCTTGTTACAGTTGGAGGGGTGGGGTCTGAGGGCGGAGGTGCGGGATGTGGACAAGATGCGTTGGAGGGCATCTTTAACCACGTGGGAAGGGAAATTGCGGTCTGTAAAAAAGGAGGCCATCTGGGGTGTTCTGTGATGGAATTGGTCCTCCTGGGAACAGATACAGTGGAGACGGAGGAATTGGGAATACGGGATGCCATTTTTGCAAGAGGTAGGGTGGGAAGAGGTGTAATCCAGGTAGCTGTGGGAGTCAGTGGGTTTGTAAAAAATGTCAGTGTCAAGTCGGTTGTCATTAATGGAGATGGAGAGGTCCAGGAAGGGGAGGGAGGTGTCAGAGATGGCCCAGGTAAATTTAAGGCCAGGGTGGAATGTGTTGGTGAAGTTGATGAATTGCTCAACCTCCTCATGGGATCACGAGGTGGCGCCAATGCAGTCATCAATGTAGCGGAGGAAGAGGTGTGGAGTGGTGCTGGTGCAATTATGGAAGATCAACTGTTCTACGTAGCCAACAAAGAGACAGGCATAGCTGGGGCCCAAACGTGTGCCCATGGCTACCCCTTTGGTCTGGAGGAAGTGGGAGGATTCAAAGGAGAAATTGTTAAGGGTGAGGACCAGTTCGGCCAAACGAATGAGAGTGTCGGTGGAATAGTACTGTTGGAGACGTCGGGAGAGGAAAAAACAGAGGGCTTGGAGGCCCTGGTCATGGCGGATGGAGATGTAGAGAGATTGGATATCCATGGTGAAGATGAGGCGTTGGGGGCCGGGGAAGTGGAAGTCTTGGAGGAGGTGGAGGGTGTGGGTGGTGTCTCGAATGTTTGTGGCGAGTTCCTGGACTAGGGAGATAGGACAGTGTTGAGGTAGGTAGAAATGAGTTCAGTGGGGCAGGAGCATGCTGAGACAATGGGTCGGCCAGGGTGGTCAGGCTTGTGGATCTTGGGCAGGAGGTAGAACTGGGCAGTGCAGGGTTCCTGGACTATGAGGTAGGAAGCTGTGGGTGGGAGATCTCCCGAGGTGATGGGGTTCTGTATAGTCTGGGAGATGATGGTTTGGTGATGGGGAGTGGGGTCATGGTCAAGGGGGCGGTAGGAAGAAGTGTCCTCGAGTTGGTTTTTGGCTTCAGCAGTGTAGAGGTCAGTGCGCCAGACTACCACTGCGCCCCCTTTATCTGCTGGCTTGATGGTGAGGTTGGGATTGGAGCAGAGGGATTGGAGAGCTGCGCGTTGTGAGGGTGAGAGGTTGGAGTGGGGAGGGGGGTAGACAGGTTGAGGTGGTTAATGTCCCGGCGGCAGTTGGAAATGAAGAGGTCGAGGGCGGTTAATAGGCCAGCGCGGGGTGTCCAGGTGGATGCAGCGTGTTGGAGGTGGGCGAAGGGGTCCTTGGAACATAGGCGGGAGTCCTGATTTTAAAATAAGCTCGGAGGCGGAGCCAGCGGAAGAAGTGTTCGACGTCACGGCGTGTATTAAATTCATTGATGCGTGAACGGAGGGGGATGAAGGTGAGTCCTTTGCTGAGGACTGATCATTTGTCGTCAGTGAGGATGAGGTCTGGAGGGATGGTGAAAACTTGGCAGGACTAGGAACTGGGATCTGGTATGGGTGTGGAGCTGGGAGTGGGGTCGAAGCCAGTAACTGGAGTGGGTGTGATGGTGGGGTGAATGGGAGTGGAGTCATGAGCAAGGGTGGTGTTCCCCTCAGGGTTCTGGGGGCCAGGAACCCAGCGGTTCATTTGAAAGAAATAACTTACGTTTATATAGCATCTTTAAAACATAGAACACAGAACAATACAACGCAGAACAGGCCCTTCGGCCCTCAATGTTGCGCCGACATGTGAACTATTCTCAGCTCATCCCCCTACACTTTCCCAAAATCATCCCAATCTAAGGATTGTTTAAATGTGGCTGAGTTGACTACATTAGCAGGTAGGGTATTCCACACCCTTACCACTCTGCATAAAGAACCTGCCTCTGAAATCTGTCTTAAATCTATCACCCCTCAATTTGTAGTTATGCCCCCTCATACACGCTAACATCATCATCCTAGGAAAAAGTCTGCACTGTCTACCCTATCTAATCTTCTGATCATCTTGTATGTCTCTATCAAATCCCCTCTTAGCCTTCTTCTTGCCAATGAGAACAGGTTCAAGCCACTCAGCCTTTGCTCATATGACCTTCCCTCCACACCAGGCAACATCCTGGTAAATCTCCTCTGTATCTTTTCCAATGCTTCTACATCCTTCCCGAAATATGGGCACCAGCACTGTACACAATATTCTGCACCAGCATTTTGTATAGTTACAGCACGATATTGCGGCTCTGGAACTCAATCCCAGTACGAATGAAACCTAACACACCGTATGCCTTCTTAACAGCACAATCCACAGCTTCATGACTTGAAAAGCACATTGCAACTAAAGAGGTTCTTCTTTTTAATAATAACTGTGAGAAAGTCTTGATTATATGTTTTTAGGTGTCAGTTGAGGGATACATATTGGTAAGAATACCCAACATCTCAATGATGTCATGGGATCTTTTACATCCATCTTGTAGAGTAAATGGAGCAATGATATAATGCCATTTGAAAGTTGGCTCATCTGACATTGCAGCATTCACTGCTGTTGAGTTTTCCATCTGTATATGATACGTCAGGTCATACTTCAATAGTCTGATCAGCATTTTGTGTTCTTGTGATTACATACCCTCATACTTATTTTCTTACACTGATCTGTTCAATATGGGTAATGTATTTCTCTTGAAGCCTCTGCTCTTATTCAGTTTACGTTATTGTATAAGTCTGCACCACTCCCAATGTCAATCTTGAACTCTTTCTATAGCCTTTCTTTTAATTGACTCCATCTGTGAACTAAAGTCCAGTTCTGATAATGCAGCCTGAACCTCCAGGGGAAGGTTGTAGTTGGGCAGAAAAAACACTGATAGAAACAACTGTTTGGTAAATCTTTTTTCAAAATAATATCCCAATTAATCGCTTCATCACATCAAACACAATCTACAGAAAGCACTCAATAAATGTATGAACTAGAAAAATCATACAATTTCTGTCTTGAGCTGTCTTGGGTCCAAACATATTAACACACTTGGCATTCTTAAAAACTTGGGGAATGGCTTTTCTTGGAACAGAATTTGTACTTCATTGTTCTGGTCTCATATGCTGAGTCCATGAGATACTTTTTTTTAAAACTGAAGTGTCTGGATTAAGAAAATAAAACTTCAGAAGTGAAATTCCCATTTGGCAGGGACTGAAAAATAGGCAGTAACAGATTGGCTTCATATTTTAGCTTATTTATTCTTTTAATCAAAATGTTTGGTCATATCAATGAAGGAACAGTATGCAAATTTGTCAACAGTATCAAACTTAGCAGATGGTCAATTGCAGTAAAGATCTTGGAGTCAACTAGCAAGATGGTCAAATAGGTGGCAGGTACAGTTTAGTGTAGGACATAGTGAAATTCAGAGTGAACAGTTTGAAAAGAACCAAGAAAAGAGATTAAAGGAGTACAGGGACATTCATATGCAAATAAATTGGTCATACAGGCTTGTCTTTTATAGTCATAAGTTCCCGATCCAAATTCAAGGCAGTGGTATGTAATTTGCATAAGGCTTTACTGTACTTAGGTTGCAGGCATACAGCTCTGCGTAGCTCTGGACACTTTATTCCAGAAAGGATAAAACTGCAACAGGAAAAGTGTAACGTAGTTTTATAAAGAATGTTAGAAAGGATGTGGTGTTGTCGTAATGAAGGACAATTTGAGAAATAGCGACTTTTTTCAATAGAGTTGGGATTCGAAGTGATTAACCATGGAATTGCAGAATGGTTGCAGCACAGAGGAAGGGCATTCAGCCTATCATGTCTGTGTCAGCCCTGTGCAAGGGAAACACATACTCTGTAGCCCCACCCCACTCCTGGGTTCTTCTCACCCTTCACCTTTTTTTTCCCTTCTGTTAATTATCCAACTCTTTTCTGAAAGCTGTGACAGCGTCTGCCACACTCTGGGTAGTGCTTTCCAGCCCTTAACACTTTGCAGTGTAAAAATATTTTTCCTCACATTGCTGAGCTTTTTTTGGATCAATCACCCTAAGTCCGTGTGTCCTTAACCTTCCCCCAGCAGAAACAGTTTTCCCCTGTCTTCTTTGGCAGCACTCCCCATTATTTTAAACACAACAGTAACATTAATAGAGATATTCAAGATAATGAAGAATTATGATGAGTGAATAGTAACCATTCAGCAGATTTAGATTAGTGATATATAAGAATGAATAATAGCATCATGCCAACAATTAAAGGGAACGCTAGAAAAAAACTCATTTGCAGAGAAAATGTGAAACTTGACGAAAAAATATTGTTGAAGCCGAATCTGTAAGTTCTTTATAAAATGGAATCTTGATAGTTACAAGTAACAAGCAAGAGAGTTGGTTAGAGTGGGTGGGTCATGTGCACTTTAACAGGCATACATTTACTGGACCACATGACCTGATTCTGTACAGTAACATTCTCAGCTTTGTGAAATGTGTCGTGACATTTTAAATACATCCTGAAAATTTCCCCTGTGCCGTCCCCTCAGCAAAATTTTGAAATTATGTTAGAAAATGCTGCAAATGCTTAACAAGTCTGGCAGTCTCTGTAGAGAGAGAAAGAGTTAATGGTTCAGGTAAGTGCCCTTTCATGACTTCCAGACCTCAAACGTTAACTCTGTTTCTTCTGATGAAATTGCTACCAAACCTACTGAGCATTTCCAGCAATTTATTTTCAACTGAAATATTTCATTTTTTGTATTGGGAGGAATTATGAATCTCTTCTAAAATGACGTTGCCCAATAGGATGTGTTATAATAGATATGACTATGGTGGCATCATTATAGATACATGCACTTATTTCCATAGGAAATGACTGAGACACAGAATGCAGAATCAGAGCGCGTTTAAAGCCACTTGACCCATCATGACTGTGTTGGCTGAACATTGAGCCATTAGCCTAATCCTATTTCCCAGCATTTAATCTATAACCCTGAAGATACCGTCTCTAGAGGCCCATAACCAGTCACCTTTTAAATGAATTGAGGGTTTCTGGCTCTCCTACATTCCCAGGCAACAGGCTCTAGATTCCTATCATCCTCTGGGTGAAAGAAAACACGTTCTCACCTCTCCTCCAAGCTTTGTAGATTTAAAAACTGTTGATCAGATAGATACTCTATGCTGGAAAAGGATGTTATTCTTGTTATTCATTGGGCTGAATCAACAGAATGAAGAAGAGAAGCTGTAACAACAATAGTAGCATTTTGGACAATAAATTAAGAAAAGCATTTGAGACTCTCATGAGGTCACAAATGGCTCGAGGTCATGAACAGAAAAAAGTTTACTTGAGGGAGGCCTTAACCAATTATAGCCTTCAATGATATTTTCCCATATGATCAATACTCCGTTGTCTTTATTTTGTCTCAGGTCTATCTGGTGATTTATGGAGTATATATCTCCATTAGGTATCCACATAAGAGGCACCATTCTTAGATAACAAGAAAGCTTATTAGCTGATGGTGTTTGCTCAAACATAATAACTAGGATGTTCATGTGCTTGTACAGATCTATCTCCCGCTGTAATTTAACTCTTTGTTTCCTCCCACAGACTGGGTGTGACAACGTGAACATTAACCTCTTCAACACCATTACTTTATGCAAACGCTTCAAGCCACTTTTCTGGAACAATGTGAGTGGTAATGAATGTGAAGAGTAACTTCCACATACAGGTTGTTGCAGAGCTACTTTTCAGGAGCAGGACATACCTAGTCAAGTTTTCATATTGTTCGATAGACGCCAGCTTTGTAGATGTATGGCAACAGCTTTAAATCACACAACACCAGGTTATATCCAACAGGTTTAATTGGAAGTACAAGCTTTTGGAGCGCTGCTTCTTCATTAGTTAGTAAGTGGGGCAGGATCCTAGGACACACTTTGATCTTTTACAATAAATTCTGTGTCCTATGATTCTGCCCCACGAGCTACCTGACGAAGACATAGCATTCTGAAAGCTTGTATTACTTATTAAACCTGTTGGACTATAACCTAGTGTTGTGTGATTTTTAACTTTAGTCCACCACTGTCCAACACTGGCTCTTCCACATCATGCAACAGCTTGAGCAAGGGTTAATATCCTGGCTTAATGGTGATGGTAGAGCCAGGGATGCACATGATATGTGTTTATAGATTGCAATTAAAAATATTTCTGCTGTTGCTGATGCCCCAAAAATGCCTCATGGATGCCTAGTTTTGAGCCATCGTGAAGCTGTCCAATTCCACATAATGCCATACACAAAATGGAGTGTATCCCCATAATGAAGATGGGACTCATTTTGCAGTGGTAATTCCTATCAATGCTGTCAGATTGTCTATCTGTCTATCTGTGCCAGGTAGATTAGTGATGAGGAGATCTCATTGTTTTTTTCCCCCTTTTATGGGTTCTCTTGTCACCTGTCAAAGGCCTTCAACACTTGACAGTTTGGTGATGGGCATTGATGCCCCCAACCGAGAATATATTGTGTGCTACTGCTACCTTCATTGGTTCTTTCAAGTGGTGTACAAAATGGAGGAGAACTGATTCCTCAGCTGAGGAAGGATGGCAGGTAGTAATCAGTTGATTTCCTTTCAAAAGTTTGACCTGATGCTTGACTCCATAGCGTCTGGGGTCAAGGTTGAGGACTCCCAGGCCCTCTTCCTGCAGACTGTAGACCACTATCCAGTACTGTGAGTCGGATAGGACATGCCCGGGGATGGTAATGGGAGACACTGGGATGATGGTTTAAGATATAATTTAGTGAACAGAACAATTTTGTACTAGTTGAGCAGTTTTCCCAATTGTAGCACAAACTCGCCTGGATGTTGGGAAGAAAGAATTTGCAGGGTTGACTGGTCAGGGTGTGCTTCTGCGGTCTTGGTCGATACCAAGTTGCCTTCATGGTATTATTCTTACTTAACTTTTACATAGCTAGATATAACAAATTTCAGATGCTAATTAAGCATTAACAATTTTACTATTGTCTGGAGTCACATGTAGGTCAGACTGGAAAGAAATGCCAGATTTCCTTCCCTGGAGGCCATTCATGAACCTAAAAGTATTTTCATGGCGATCTGGTAGTTTCATGATCATCATTAATTAGTCTGGCAGAAGAGATATTTTCTAATAAACCTGTCCAGCAATGTTATTACACATCTCAGGCCAAGTAGGACATGAACCTGGATGTCCTAGCTCAGAGGTACTGTCACTACCACTGCACCACTGCACCACAAGCAATTCCAGATTCATTAATTAACATGCTCCAACTGCCATGGTGGGGTTTGATCTCACGTTACTAGAGGTTTTGGCTGGGCATCTGGATTAGTAATCCAGTAATGTTACCATAATTGTGAAAATATTTATTGTCTAGCTCCTCTGGGCTTATGGTTGCAGAAGTATTAACCCCTTAAGCATTCCTTTCCCTTGGCTCCCAAAATCCAAATCTCTCCACTGGCTGCTGGAAAACTTTCCCACAGCTTTCCTAATCCTGCGTTCAAGTTTCCAACCTCACCATGTAGCTACCTGCCTGACTTCAGGCAGGAGACAGAATAAATCCTCCCAGATAAATCATGGCCATTAGTATCAGTTGGGCCTGTCGTTATTGTAACTAGGTTAGCCAGGTGAACCTCATAGAATACTTCTCTGATTGAGGCTGTTAACCCCGGTCCAATCTGGGAGCCCTGGCTGACAGATAAAAACAGAAATATCAGAGGTTCTTTTCACTCTGAGGGCTGGCTCTCAGGGAGTTGGACCGGCGTCAAGTACGATGCACATGTAAATAGGAGTGTCTTGGTGATTGATACCGGCCTCAGTGGAGTTATTTCAGGGCCTCCAGTTCCCCAGACATTCCAGATTCCCTGCCTATATCAGGGCTCAAGTGTACTGTAAGTGCTCCCTTTTAATTATGCTGCAACTGTACTTCTTTAGCTTAATTATGTTGCACTTGTTATTTGTTCTAAGCTCAGTTTACGTGCTGGTCAAGCATGACTGATACATCTGTTCCTGCTCCTGCTTTCCACCTTCTCACGCTAGCTTTACTGTGACATTCCCACACTGAATAACAGTTGTGCCATGGCAACGAGTCAGCAAGAAAACAGATCTTGGTATATAATTCTCTCATCACTTGGGTGGGAAAGCTATTTATCCTATGTGTTTCTACTTCACATAAGGTTGCAATATAGTCCTTTTGGTTGGAAATACTTTAGTTTGGAGTTTACGCCGTCATGTTAACACATAAGAACTGAAGGCTATTACACTAACACAGCTGGTGCTACCAAACTTCCATCAAGAAAGACTGTAATTTCTAGTGTCTTATAGAACATGCAAAACACACTGCAGCAAATTATGTACTTCTGATTTGTCACCTCTGTTGCAATGTTGGAAAAGTGGCAACTTATTAGCACCCAGCCAGCTCCTGCAATCAGCAATATGATAATGGCCAAATAATTTGGTTTATTTAGTGATGTTGTTAGGGGATATACATCACAATTACAGGACTCCTGCTTGAATTGTTGGTCTAGCCAACGTTTTTGTGTGAGTCATTGCATCCAGCTTTGTTTTATTGTTTAACAATAATCAAAAATCAAATACAGTGGTCCAAACACACAAATTCAGCAGCCAGGCATGACCATGACTCTTTAAGCTGCTACAGCTCTTCAAAGTCTTGCTTCATCACACAACACCTTCTCTAAACCTCAGTGTCATTGTTTAAAAATTAAGGGTCATCCATTTAAAACCTGAATGACTGTATGAATTTTTTCGCGTGGTTAATTTTTTTCATCTCAGGAGAGTCATGAATCTTTGGAACTTTTTAAAAAAAAGTTTTCACAGGATGTGCACATCACAAAGCTAGGCTAGCACTTGGTGCACATTGGACAGTTAAGAGTCAACTGCATTGCTCTGGGTGTTAACTCACATGTAAACTGAGTGAGGACTGCAGTTTCTCTTCCCTACAGTTCATTAGTGAACTAGATGGGTTTACGACAATTGACAATGGTTCCATGTTGACTATTGGTAGCTCTTTATCCTTGACTTCATTGAATTCAAATTTTAACCATCTGCCAAGGCTGAGTCAAACCCATGTTCCCGGAATACTGGCCTGGAGTTTGGGATGACCAATTCAGCAACGTTACCACTATGGCTAACACCTTCCCAACTTTTCTTCCTAGAAACCGTGTTTTCGAAGGGGAATAGATAGATTCTTTTTCAGCAAGGGAATGATTGGTTATCTGGGATAGATGGGCATGTGGATTTGAGGTTACAATCAGACCATTCCTGATCTAATTGAAAGCTGGAGCAGTTTCAAAGGCCTACTGACTGAGTGTGGAATCTTATCAGCTGTGCCAAGGCAGTTTTGGAGGCTGGAGGGTAGGGAAATTTGGAACTGTGCATGTCAAATCTTCTACCTGATATGTTCCAAATTTGAGTGATCTTACCAGTTGTTGGAGTGAGCTGTGCTTAGAAACAACAGGTAAGTAATTATTAAAAATTTTGTGCCACTTAAGACCAAAAGAAAACACCCCATTTGAATGAATCATCTAGTTTGACCGACATAGATTCGTTTCATCACCAATACACAACAGCAGCAGTGTGTACCATTTAGAAGATACATTATGGCAACTCGCCAATGCTCCTTGGCGAGCTGCCATAATGTATGCAACATCAACAACAGTTGCAAGATACAAATATCACTTGCAGGTTCCCCTCCAAAGCACACACTATTGTAACTTGGAATTATATTGTCATTTATGCATTATCACTGGCTCACACTCTTGGAACTACGTCCCTAGCAGCACTGTGAGTGTAACTCCACCCATGGACTGCAGTGGTTCACCATCTTTTCCCAGGCAAATCTACATAGGCAATAACAGCTGGCAATAAGTGGCCAGTGATGCCAATGTCCTGTGAAAGAATGAAAAAACAACAAAATGATGACACTTTTGGACCCTTTGCTGAGGTAAAAGCCCAGTGGTTGCATGCATCTGGCTTCCTATTGAAAGGCAGAATGATGTTTCCATTCACTTTACAGTTGGAGATCAGGATATCCTCACAAATGATAATATGTAATGTTCATACAAAGATGATTAGCAACATTTCCCTAAATGCACACTGCCACAATTTCTTGGCATCTACGTTGACAGTTGTGATGTCACTGGACTAGTAATCTATGAACTAAGACTAATGCCATGGGGAAATAGGTGCACATTCCACCCTAGTCACTGGTGACATTTCAGTTCAGTTAATACATCAGGAACAGAAAGCTATTCTCAGTAATAGTGCCACAAAACTACTCTTGATTACTGTTAACAACCATCAGGTTCACTAATACACTCGAGTCCCCGGAAATCTGCCATTCTTACCTGATCTACTATACATGTGACTCCGGGTCCACAACAATGTGATTTTACTGAAATGTCTGAACGTGCCATTCAGTTCAAGATGTGGAGGTCCTGCTGTTGAACTGGGGTGGACAAACTTAAACATCACACAACACTAGCTTACAATCCAACAGGTTTATTTGGAAGTATAATCTTTCGGAGAGCTACCTGACAAAGGGGCAGCACTCTGAAAGCTTGTGCTTCAGATCAAGGAATGGGCAATAAGTGCTGACCCTGCCAGTGATGCCCACATTCCATAAAATAATTAATTTTAATAAAGAACATCATTTACAAACTTTCTCAAGGACATTTAGTAATCTTCTGCTGACCTTACAGGAGAGATCAGGGAACCTTAATGGAAATTCTGTTCCACACATTGCCCTGCCTAAGAGGAACTTGGTAATTACCTCTCTCCCATGTACACTGTATCATGTCTAAAAGTAAACCTTCCTCAGTTCCTCCGATCCATCCCCCTCCACAGGCACAGCCAGATCTAGCACTCACTCTTACAGGAATGCCCCCTTTGCAATTATACAGATCACCCAGTGTATGGGGAACATACTACATTTATCAGAAAAATACGGCAGAATTCTGTGATAATGTAACCTGAGAGGAAAAGGCAGGGCCTTTAAAAAAAAATTATACAGGTTTAGTGATTTGACATGTTATGTAAGTATTGTGTTTTAGCAAACACTTTGCAAAAATATCATCTGTTTATTGATTCTGTGCCATTCAAACTCTTTACAGCTCCACACGGCATGGACCCATTCAGAATGTATATTTATTTAAAGTTCACAGAGCTGGGCAAGTACTCAGGCAGCGTTCTGTATATTTGATTTTGAATTACGGCCTTTGAATGAAAAGGGACCTGTATTCTGAACAACAAACAGATGTTGAGGCTAAAAAGCTGAAAATGGGACTGAAAACATCTCCTCCCAAGAGTTGTGAAGGGGTGCAGGCAGTTCAACTGGATAAATTCAAATGTTTCTAGGATGCTGTGCATACAAAGCCAATCAAAATGGTGAAGAGTGGTATGGTTCAGAGTGAACAGCACTCTGCATTTTGGACATTCTACTCCCCAAAAACATGTGCCATTCGCATTGATCCACTGAAACTGGATGTTAACTGTTGGTGGTCTGAAGTAATATCATTGTAAAAAACACAAGCAATTTATCCTTACTGCAACATAAGGAAGGCAATGTGGCTGGATTCATTTGAGTGTATTTATTTGACAACATAATGAAAATAATAAATGTAAACAATAGCTGTTCTCTAGTTACACTGTGTGATTGCAGAGTATTGCTTCACTCCAGTTGTTCTGGGTGTGTTGCTCTCAGGAATGTTGGATGTGGCAACATAAAGACAAATTCAAATTTACAGATGTTTGGAACTGTTTTCAAATAGAGTGCAAGTATCAGGCTGATCAAAGTGAAATTCTTCCCACTTCTGGCTTAATATTGAGGTTCGTAAATGCAAATTCAGTCCCATTGGTGATCTTGCTTTATTCCATGCTTTAGGTTAACTTTGCTTCTAGCAAAGTTGGATATATATTTGTATTTCTGAACTTTGACCCACACAATGTTAAAGGATAATGGCTCCTAATGCGAGTGTAAGGTGTATTACACTTTTCAATATTGTAATACTCCTTATGTATATCTATACATTAAAGGTTACTGAACACAACAGTCTCGTGTCAAAAAAAATTCTCTTCACAAGCCTTGATTAGTCTTCAAATCTGATTTCCTTTTCTTATTTCCCTGCTGACAAAGTGACATCATCAATTGTGTCATCTTTGCGCACATATTCACATATACGACTTCCCATCTCTGCATGTTTCTTTCTTACTTTGAGTAAGGAAGTCCAGCAACTTGTTTTTTATTTATTTACATTTTCATTGCTTTCATTAACATCATGACTGCTGTCTCTTCCCTGGTGTCTGAATTTCAGAGGTCGAGATGATATCAAAGATTGACTGAATACCCTGATCTGGTTTTCATGATTTCCACAAATGGTTCTAGTGGTGGTTCTATACCATTCCTGGAAGGGATGCACAATCCTGTACAGTATTTGAAGTAGTATGGGTGGCTTAGTCCCATATCCTGTATTAATCTGGTCAGACTTGCTTTGTGTCTCAAATACAATCAATGCCTCCCTGTTTTTTTTCCTGGATGAATCCTTTAGGTTCTCTGACAATATGTAATCTCAGTTGATCTATTCCTTTAATTGTTGCTTTTGATTTTCTGCCTCTTGAACCAGATTTTCTGGTTTCAAAGGCAAAGTTGTTGAATGGCTATAGTTATACCACTTGTTACTTTTTTCCTGTCAGGCTTCTCCAATTCCTTAATCATCTCATGATTGGTTATGTTTGGCTTGGGCTTACACTTCAACACTGATATCTCTGTTTACTATTTCCTTCCTATTAGTAATTCAACCAGTGCATAGTCATTATTTAATACTGTTGCTCTATAGGTGAATATTGCTAATTTCCAATCTGCATTCTTCGACATTAGTAATTTTATAGCCTTGATTGTGCTCTCTGCCTCTTCACTTAAGTGAGGATAAAGTGAAGAGCTTGTCACCTGGCTGAAACCTGCCTCTGTTGCGAATTTTCCGACTTTCTTATTCACAAATTTAAGTCAATTTACCAAACTATTCCTCTGGGAAACTATGTGTTGCAAAAACTCAACTCTGGGATCTAATTACTAAGTCTGCTTTGGTTGAATAAAGTTTTACTATTTTATTCCATCTTGAATAGTAGTCCATTAGGAGTAAATATGGCTTTCCTTTGAATCAAATAAATCAGTTACAAACTTTTCCCATGGCCTTTCTGGGAATGTTTAGAAAATTAATGGCTCTGTTGGCAATTGACTGTTTATGGTACATACACAACATGATGAGATAAAACTTTCTATTTCTTGCAAAATACTTGGTTGCCATACCAACTATTGAGCTCTCTGTTTACATTTTGTGATTTCTAAACGTCATCCTCGAATTTCTTGCCTCATTGACTTTTGTAAAATTATTCTATAGTTATACTCCAATAGGTCTTCAACAATCCTTAAGCGCCGATTTGATTCATCACACCTTTTCAATACTTGATCAGCTGGACAGTATTTTGACCATCCTACTATACAGAGTTTAGTGTGTGCATCTTGTCCATATTTTTGAGCTGCGCAAGTTTCTCTGTGTTTTCCTTCAGTTGATGGCAATGTATTGAAATCGCAGTAGATTGATTCCATAAGAATTAAATCTTCTTTGCTAGCTGCACCCATTATTGTATTTGAGAGTGGCTCAGCCATTACATGTGCCACGCCTGGAAAATTGTCTATTATGTAGTCATACCTAACAGTCTAAGTCTGAAACTTTGTATTTACAATGGCATTTTTTCAATCTCCTTTGATCCAAGTAACATTACTAATGGGTTAGTGTGCATTTTGACCTAGAATTGTAATCCCATGAGATATGCTGCAAATCTTCTGCAGTCCCATGTAACAGTGAATGCTTCCTTTTTAATGATTACATACCACTGCTCAGTTTCTGTTTAAGCTTACAATATGAAGTATACAGGCTTTCCTGTTTTATCACTCTGAACCTGATTAAGGACAGCTCCTAGCCCTGTGGACAATGCATCTCCAGCTATTATAAGGCTGGGTTGTGGTAAGTTCATGTATCTGCAGACAATAACTTCTCCTTAATTTTCCAAAAAGATGCAGCTTGTTGCTGACCCCAGTCCAAATGCTGGCCTTTCTTCAAAAACTCTCATGGATTGAGTGGATCTGACTAAGCCAGAGATGAACTTTCCCACTTGATTCATTACAACTTAGAAGCACTGTATATCATTTACACAATTTAACGCTGGAAACTTGCTTATGACTGCTGTCTTTCTAGGATTCATGTTGATTCTTTGTTCTTGGATTATATATACCAGAAATTTGATTGCTGCTTTGGAGAATTGACATTTCTTATAGAGACTAAGGCCTGCATTTGGAGTGCCCTTGGACCTTTCTTGAATGCGTGGCAATATTTCTTCTGAGTTTGATCATGCAATAGGATATCATCCATGTGACATATGGTTCCTATTTTCCTTCCTAAATTCTTGCCATTTTCTCTCTGGGGCTACTCATTCAAATGTATCAAAAGAATCACTAGTGTGCTCTAGGTTAAATGTGGGTCCTGAGGTCCACCTGAATAATATCACCTATTCCAATGTGAGGTCCAATGTGAGGAAATCTTACAATTGCTCATTCCTGGCAGCTATCATTTCCAATTATTTTCTCCTTTCATTTGCCACAGTCATAAAAAAAAACCCAGAGCACCAACAATGTGGCCAGGAAGGGAAGTTCTGAAAGCAGTAATTTCAGCATTACAGAGCTGCATCAACTATCATTGAAAGGAAGATGAAACAGCAAGTCAGCATGTTTTTGTATGCTACAGGTCCAATAGCAGATGACGGTTTGGTAAGACAACATTACAAAATTTGTATCTTTAATCAAGTTGTTCAAGACATGTTTTAGGCCCCAAAAAAATCTAGGAATGGTTTACTCAATGGTCTTAGCAACAGGAAGAATCAGTTGAAGCACTTATAATAAATGCATAAAAATTGGCAGGATGGTATGCATACGGAATTAGAGACCTTTACTCTAGGACAAGACAATGTCCCCACTGGACCTTCCATCCCAAGTGACTACACTGATTTAAGTGATTACTTAAATAATAGCAAAATACTGCAGCTTGCTGGAAGTCTGAAATAAAAACAAAAAGTGCTGGAGAAACCCCAGAGGTCCAGCAGCATCCACGAACGGAGTTAACATTTCGAGACTAATCTTACTTTTCTCCAGATTCCATCGGTTTAAAAGAATGCAATAAACCTCATGACTTTTAGGATAACACGAGAAAGAAATTATAATGCAAACTATTTCAATGGCCACTGGGTAACAAGTGTCAACGTCAAAATGTGAGATTGAAATGCTGGATAGGTGAGATAGCGACCTTTCCACAAAGGAACCTCATAAACTTCTTCGGGTTTTAATCATCATCTAGCAATCGAATTAAACTTCCCACAGGGGATTTGAATTCATGAGGCAAGATTTTAACTCATTCAAATCCAACCACCTAAGCATAATTTAAATCAGGCCTTTCATGCTAAGAGGGCAGGAAGAGAGAGAGAGAGAGAGAAAGAGAGACCCTAAGCTGGCTGGTTTTAGATCTTTTTTTTCAAAGTTGGCTCTTGCTGGATTTCTTTTTAAATGGCTGTGGTCAAACACAGAATTAGCAAATTGACTGTTTCCAGAAATTTTTAGAAATTAATTGGACAAAAGCTATTGAAATAACTCCACTGAGGCCAGTATCCCATCACCAAATCACCCTTTATTTAGACATGGAGAGCCCTTGACACTGTTGCAGGTTCCTCAGAGCCGGTTCTCAGAGTGTACAGGATGTCAGACTCTCATGTTTAAATCTGTCAGCCAGGGCTCCTTGATTGGACCATAATAACGATCCCAATCAGAGAGCTTATATACCATGAGGTCTACCTGGCTGACCTCATTACAATCGCTATAGTCACCTCCTGAAATGTGACACTCCCTACATTTTATGAGCATTCCAGCTAAGCCAACATAATGTACCAGTAGACATGATGTCTGCCTCAGTCAGTTCTGAACAAAGGAGAACATTGGAACTCATGATTGCTTGATTTGGGGCAAACATCCCTACAGTCATCTGCTACAAAGTTTAATGGTTTCTGACTAGAAAACACCAAAGTTTCTTAACTCAAAGCCTAAAGCTACTTATTTGTTTTAACCACTCTTTATTACAAGCTTAGCTAAAAGCCTCATCTCAATACCTCTCAAAAACTGATCCCTGAAATTAAAAACTGTTTTACCTGCAAAGTGAACAATTTCCTAGCTTTCAATTGCTAACCTCGAATATGCACTCTCTCCTTCACTTTGCTCTATCTTTATTTCTTGGGTGCATGTATGCATGAATGTGTCTGCGAACCATTCCCCCGAGCTTAATGTAATAATAAACATTCCTTAGTTTTACACCAAAAGAATTCAGTATGGGTCATTTTTAAATTGGAATGCAACAAATAGGAACCGAAAGAACTGAGAATGTTGTAAATCAGAAACAAAAACAGAAGTTCCTGGAAAAGTTCAGCATAAGAGAAATCAGAGTTAACATTTCAGTCTGGTGACCCTTCCTGAGAACTGATGATAACTCAGAAAATTTTGGTTTATTTGCAGAAGATGGTGGGGGGGAGTGGGCGCAAGGAGTAAATGATAGGCGGGGATAGAGCCCAAAGAGAGAGAACAGCTGATCGGATAAAGAAGTTGGTAATGATCTGGTTAGGAATGTGAATAGCTGTTAATGGAGACTGTTAGTGGCTAGCAATAGGTAGTGTGTAATGACAAACTATGTGGTAGCAAGGCCTGGGTTTGGTGGGGGGGCAAGGAAACGGGAGAGTTCAGGCCCTAAAACAATTGAACTCAATACTGCATTTGGAGGGCTGCAGGGTCCCCAAGCTAAAAACTAGATGGATTGTTCTTTCAGCTTGTGCTGAACTTCAGCGGAACACTGCAGTGAGCCTGAGACAGAGATGGTAGCCAGGGAACAGGGTGGTGTGTTAAATTGGCAGGTAACTGGAAGCTCAGGGCCCTTTTTGCGGGCAGAACGTCAATGTTCTGCAAAGGGCTCCACCAGTCTCCGCCTTGTTTCCCTAATGTGGAGGAGATCACACTGTGAGCAGTGAATGCAGTCAACTAGATTGTGTGATGTTAATAGGACTTGGGGCATCACACACACACAAAAAAACAAGAACCAAAGAATAAAAACCAATCTCTAATAAGGACAGGTGAGGAGGACAGTAAAAATATTTAAATTCATCTCTCCCTCTTTACTGCGACAGGGCACGTCTTGCAGATTACTGGACTTGTATCATAATCCTTGTCTTTTGGTGATGGTGCAATGGATACACAGCATTTGTATGAGCTGAAGAATCAAGTCAGTGGCCTATCTTTCTTTCCATTTGGAAGATACAGTTGACTTTATATACCACTTGGAATCTTCCCAACTCTTGAACAATTTTCACAATTACTTCATGCAACATTTGAAGTACAACCTTTTGTGGTGAATTAGGTTTTAGACTGTAGTATCGAGTAATAAAGATGATGCTGAGAAACAGGAGTCTCTGTTGAAGGAGTGCCAAAGGAAAGGTATTAAACGGAACAAGAATCAAATGAAGTGTCACAGAGCAGAAGTGAAATATTTAGGCTATAAACTTACAAAATATTGACTAAAACCAGATCCTGTTAAACTTGAAGCAGTGTTTAAAATAATTTTCCCTACAGACATTGAAAATATTTACCCTTTATGTTAGGTACCTTGCTTGTTCTCCTAATATTCTATGCCTATTTAGTTGCTGCTTTTGTGAAATGATATGATGTGTTGGGTGACTTATTTCCCGAGTATTTGAGACCAGAGTTGACTCATCTCCTGGAATATGCTGATGTAGATATTTTGTTACAGTGACAAGGAATCAGACCTTTTGGTCCAACCTGTCAACATCGACTAAAATTAATCTCGTCCCATTTGCCAACACTTGGCCCATATCCCTTGAAACCCTTCCTATTCATATACCCATTTAGATGCCTTTTAAATGTTGCAATTGTACCAGCCTCCACCACTTCCTCTAGCAGCTCATTCCAAACATGCACCACCCTTGTGTGAAAAAGTTACCCCTTTGGTCCCTTTTAAATCTTTCTCCTCTCACCCTGAACCTAGTTCTGGGCTCCCCAAACCAGGAGAAAGACGTCGTCTATTTGCCCTGTATATGCCCCTCATGATTTTTTAATCCTCTATAACGTCTCCCCTCAGCCTCCAATGCTCCAGACAAAACAGCCCCAGCCTATTCAGTTTCTCCCTATAGCTCAAACCCTCCAACATGGCAAAATCCTTTTAAATCTTTTCTGAAGCCTTTCACATTTCACAACATCCTTCCTATAGTAGGGAGACCTGAATTGCACACAATACTCCAACACTGGCCTAACCAATGTCTTGTACAGCCACAACATGACCTCCCAACTACTACACTCAATACTCTGACCAATAAAGGAAAGCATACCAAACGCCTTCTTCACTATCCTATCTACCCAATACTTCACTTTCAAGGAACTATAAACCTGCACTCCAAGGTCTCTTTGTTCAGCAACATTCCCTAGGGTCTTAAGTGTATAAGTCCTGCTAAGATATGCTTTCTCAAAATGCAGCACCTCGCATTCATCTGAATTGAACTCCACCTGCCACTCCTCAGCCCATTGGCCCATCTGATCAAGATCCCCATGTAGTCTGAGGTAACCTTCTTTGCTGTGCACGACACTTCCAATTTTGGTGTCATCTACAAATTTACTAACTATACCGATGCTCACATCCAAATCGTTTATATAAATGATGAAAGGTAGTGGACCCATCACCGATCCTTGTGGCACACCACTGGTCAGAAGCCTCCAGTATGAAAAACAACCCTCCATCACCACTCTCCATCTTCTACCTTTGAATCAGTTCTATATCCAAAAGGCTAGTTCTCTGTTGAGACGGAAACCGAATAGTCTCGTCTCTACGTGTTCGTTGGAAGGAGAGATCAAACCGGCTAGAGTTTGGAGCAAAAACACCGTTTATTACAGAATCAAGACTGGCAAACTATACAACGAATTCAAAAGCATGCAAATTCGTTGGAGAAAGCGTTCTGTCTCTCCCTTCGGATCTGGTGCAGTTATACTTCGCGCTTCCTCGAGTTCCCGGTCAGGTTCCCCTTGTTCGGCTCTTTCATTGGTCGGTTCACCTGTCTGTGAATGGATTAGTGTCTCTATTGGCTGCCCCGAGATACCTGTCCAACTCCTGCTGTGCTGAACAATGGGTAGACATCCTGGGTTCGGCAGTTTCCGATCTTGTAAATTAAAAGTTTATTGTTTGGAAGGGTTTCCTCATTGCCATGCGTCTGGCTGTCTGGGCGTTCACAATAGTTCTCCATAGTTGAATATACAGATATTATCATTTAACATAGGACCCGAATGAGTTTGACGTCAGCGGAGGCATTAGCAAGTACTTTATCAATCAAGTGTAGTATCGGTGCGATTTACACTATCCGATAGTTACCGGTTTCCTTTATTAACAATGAGAGTGTAACAGGATGATCTGAAACTGACGGACATGTTCTAATCCCCCAGGAATGTGGCCCCAGGCAGACAGTCCTGCAGTGGCTGGGTTTATTTTACATGGCTGTGTTTTAGCTGGTATCTGACAGTGTCTGCTTTAATAATGGTGCTCCCCTCCCTAGCCCCAATGTAGGTACCCCGATAGCAGATTCTCCCCAACATTCCCTCCCTTGGCCTCGAAAGAGGCCACACCCCCTTATCCCGTAAGGAACGCAACCCCACAAGGCGACCGGTGTCCGGTGTTGTATCGACCAGACTCACCGGTTCTAAGGAGACAGTCGTGTGGGGATGAAGGGTGCCCCGAAAAACGCGCCGCTACACAATTAAGCAATAGATGGCCACAGCTGCATGCTAAGCTAAACTAATAGTTGAAGTAATTGAGGCAGTGTCTGCAGAAATAACGAAAAGCACAGGATTAGACAAGCATTGCAATAAGTCATTCAGAGCTGGCGAAATGTACGTGAGTGCGTTAGAATGAGCAAGCCATTTAGTAAACGCAAGTCTGTAGTCCAAAGAGCCGGCAAATGTAAATAGGCGTTGTAAGTTTGGAAAGGGAGTAGGAACAGCCTGGTACCAGCAGGTAGGTACCCGCTAGAGATGTGAAACCCAGTGTGAAACTGTACTGTGCCCCGGTGGTCCCGTAGATCAGTATGTTCCAGAGAGCAGCAGTGCTGTCCAACCATCCGACACTGATGCAGGCAGGCAGAAATCTCATCAAAGGGAGACGAACGGAGGCCACCCGTTCCGATGTCAATGCGCGACTGTGCCTGTCTTAGGTTGTCCCTCGCCCGAGGGATCTTACCCGTCATTGGCTAACCAGTCGTGCTGCATTGAGTACTCGATGCCGACATCCGTTTCACCACCCCAAGGACAGGCGTGGGCAGCTCAGTAGCATGGTCAGTGGCCTCCGAGGGTGGCTGAGGCCAGTCAGGAATACTGGACAGTCCGCAAAGGCCGCTTGCGAGAACAGCAGTGTCTCAATTGCTAAGGCACACAGTACATCTCACCCACCCGCTGTTATGGAAGGATCAATTCACATATCCCCAATTTAAACGGGCAAAATAAATAAGTGGGGGCTCTTTGGACAACCAGGCTTCATTTAGCGTACATGAAGATGAAAAGTTAGTCATGAGTACAACAGGATCAGACGAATTCGAAAGATGAGGGATTAGGTTCTGCTGACCTGGAGCAATGAGAGAAGTGGTGCGTGCGGTGGCCTATGTGTTTCCAGCCAGCTCAGTATAAGATATGATGATGATGATTATGGAGAGGGGGGACAATGTAAAACTCTGGGCAAGTAGGAGATTTGTGGTGGGACGAAATTGGACTGTTTGCCTGAGGGGACTTGTCCCCCCAAACAAGATACAGAACGAGAGGTGCAAGTATAATCCTTGTGTATGCAAGAATCTGTGTGTGTGAAGGGCCGTGTGGCATAGACAAAAGAGAATGCGCAGGTGCTGCGGGCATATCGGACTTCATCCCTGTGTAGAGGAGAGGGAGAGAGAGAGAATCATAAAAGGATGGTCAGACAGGTCAGGACAGAAATTGTCTGTGTAGCACTTTCCTCCGTTTGACACTTGAGGATTTGATCAGTTTGAGGGAAGTAACAGCCTTTAAAAGATACCCCGGGAAAAGAATCATAAAGGAACCTGGTGACCCTGCTGTTCTCAGTGCGAACCAGCGCCTTGCAAAAGATACGAACAGATGAGTTGGAGAGGACTACTCGCAGTTGAAGAGACTGAAGGATTTGGGCAGGAGCTGAGTATTGATCCCTGTGGGAGGCGATTGTATGTATAATGCCTTCAAGCAAAAGGCGACAGCAAAGTGCTGCCGATACTGTAGGTGCGGTGGAGGACAAAAGAGAGCGTTGGCCAGGAGAGTAACAGAGAAAAATGAAAGGCAGGCGTGAGCGCCCACAGTGCAACAGAGGGGTCGGGAACCTTTAAGTTTGCAGTGGCGGTGGCACCATTTATTATTTGGAGATGAGGTGAGGAATCCTGGTAGCAAACCTCAGGGAGCATGAGAGTGGGGAAAGTCCTGGTAGCAAACCTCAGGGAGCGTAAGACTTTGGAAAGAAGATGGGGCGCAGAGCACGGCAGTGGAAGCACAGTGAGTGAAATGCCCTAATGGAGAGATGAGGCCAGAAGATGAGTTACTGTGTCCTGGTAGAAAACCTCAGGGAGCGTAAAACCTTAAAAAGAGATGGAGCGTAGGGATCAGCGGGTCCTCAATTCAATGAGAACCAGGTGAATTCAGTGCAGGCTGAGTGAAGGACAAAGCTGAGACGACCTCAGATCCGGCGGTGACCATAAAGTGTGTAGGTTTGGGAGGAGACGATGAAGGGGCGTGACCACGGCGTGGGGAATGGAGAGCGGGGTGTAGGATAGGGCAGTACAATCAGCAAGAGGAGTCTGTACTAGATTTCAATGGGAAGGTTTGGTACTGACTGGCAGTTACAGGTTGCATGTTAAACGCATTGGAGAGTGTAGCGTCAGACAGGTAGACTGGCTGGCATCTTCACCCCGCATGGTTGTCAATACCCGCTTTAGGGACTGGAAATGGCAGTGTCTGTGGCAGGAGTAGCACAACCCTCCCTAGCCGCAAACTTGAGGAGGGGGGGATAAGTAGCAGGAGGAAATTGCTTTAAAATGAGCGTCCATAATGCTTTAGCGAAAGAAAAGATCTGTGGACTTGGGAGAAAGGATAAAAATGGGTTCGTGAGAAGGGGCAGAAAAATTTGGAGGGCATAGACGGAAGAAGGAGTAGGTGGGCCCCCCCTCATTCTTGGCACTTTGTGAACACGAGGGGAAAAGGGATGGCCTAAACAATCATGTCGGCGGACAAAAAGATGAGTGAGCGGCCGCGAGGAAGAGAGATGGGCCAAGGACCCTGCTGGGTGCTGAGTAACACGTCCTAGTTGGAGGCCTGAGGCCTGTGACCAGCGGGGGAAAAAGAGAGAGAGAGACAAAAATAAGTGGGTTGGGGGATATTTGGGCAGTGGGACGGCCAAACACTGGACCTACAAAACATTGTAAATGAAAACGCACAGTGTGGCGATACGGCAATGCGCATGTTGTTGGTCGGGACGTTATAGTTAATAGTAAAAGGTACAACCTGTCAAGCAAAATGTGGTTGGGGCATGATTCATATCAACATCCCAGTAACTGAAGAGGACCTGTTCATCGAGCAATCCCCTGGAGTAGGGCAATGACGCTTGAGAGACCCATCGCGGTAGTGGTGGCGCGGTAGTTGAGCTAATAGGGTGGCGGAACGTCCGCAGGCGAGCAGCCCCTTCTAGACTGTGCAATCCCGCCAAGAGTGAGCATTCGCGCCAAAAGCGAACGGGCACCGCCCCAACTGAGCATTCGCGCCAAAAGTCAGCTGGCTCCGCCCAACCTGAGCCTTCGCGCCAAAAGCAAGAAAGCCCGCCAAGAACTAAGGTGACCCGCCCAGAGAAGGGTGACCCGCCAAAACTAGGGTGAGCACGGGACACCCCGGGATTTACCGTCTTAGGATTCCACAACCGTAGTGTTATTAAAATAAAAAGGCTCCACCATCCCTTCCTGCGGCCCCTCCCTGCATCCAGGTATTACTTTCCAAGTATAAGAGTAATTAAAAGTGATAGTGGGGGAACAAGCGGTATTTAATCTTAAAAATCAAGACGAGACTATGAAGAAAAATCCCAGACCATTAAGTGAGCAATCCCAAACCGCTAAGTGTAGGGAACAACACTCACGTACTCCGACAGCAGTAAAACTGCGTTCGGCTGCTGGGCGGCTTCCCACGGTCCCTCTCCGTCACTCAGGCTGTCGGCGACGGTCCACTGTACACCGAGATCTGGGATAAAACATTTGCTGCGACACCTCCGTTCGCCACGTCTGTTAAAAATCACTGCACTCACTCACTCACTCCCTCTCTCACTGGGCCGGCCCCACATTGGTTTTCATCCACATACATGCCAACCCACGCATACTGTCGGTATGTTAGTACTCTCGTCTCAGTCTGTCGCAGTCCCTTGTCCCCAGTTTCAGTGACATGTATCGAGGCATCACATCCTCGCAGAAACTGACAATTTGTGTGAAACCGTAGCCTAATACCGGTTTCTATAATCCCGAATAAAGTCGGCCTTACAAAAACATGCCGCTGCTTGGTGTTCAGTAAAAAGTAAAGATTTCAACCTGTTGGGAAGGATGTAATTGGAAGCATGATGTATAATCTCCTGTGTGTTGTTGCTGTGAAAGGACAAAAGATTGAGTAAAAGGCTGATAGTGAAGCAGTTTTTTAGTTGTGGGTGGACAGAAGTTACCAATCCTAAAACAAATCAATGTGAGATTGTAGGGAAGTCCCAACTGAACCAGGCACGGACCGTGAGGTGCAAGGAGGAAAACTTACACAGTCGATCCCCAGTAAAACTGCTCTTAGTAGTTGCGCAGCTCACCATGCTATCCCCATCTGTCATGGGCCCGTCAAATAATCCTTGTGGTTCTCCATTCTTAGGCAAGACCCATCCACCCATTCCTGTCTATCCCGCGTCCTGGGGCCCTTTTCCATAATCCCTTGGTTGTTTCCCCCCGTTGCCGGGGTTTGTCACGTCTATACTCAGGGTGTCTATAAGAGGGTGAGCCAGCTGGGAGTGTGGACCCCGCTTGTTGCACCCTTTCCCTGCCGCAGTGGCGGGCTTTATGTCCTGTCCCTTTACAAATCCAGCATGAGTCATCTGTCTCCATATCGCATCTATAAGAATTATGTCCAATTTCGCGACACTTCCAACAACGCCCGGGTAATGGATCTCTCCTTCCCCCCTTCCGTGTCCCAGCGGGCGGTCGGGTCGGTCTACTGCAGGCAGGCATGTGGTACTGAGGACTGCCTGCCCTGCTAAGGGAGGGCGAGGGCAATAGTCCCTGGGCGTAGGGCGAAGGGGAACTGCACGGCTGTGGAGCCAAAGGCATAAGCCCCTGCGCTGCGCACTTCGTCTCCAACAGTAAAAGTATCTTTTCGAGTCGCTCTATAAGTTGCATAGGCAGTGTGGAAGCCTGTCTGTCGGCTTCCGCCTTTTCTGATGCTCGGTACCTGGATGGATAGTGGTGTATCTGTTTTTTGCACTGGTCCTCCGGCACTGAGTGTACCCCCACAAGGTCATTCAATTTGCTCTGTACTGGGGCGGGAAGTTCTTCCATTAACCCCCGTTGAAAACGGGCTATTGGCAAGGGGGAGCCATTGGGCCTTTCCCCTGTGCCAGTCTCCCAGAGGTCCGTGGCCCTCACCAGATATTCATGTACACCGTCCCCGAGCTTTAGCCTGAGGGTGCCCAGCGCATCCAGAGAAGGGGGAGGCGGACTGATGTTGTGCACTTCGGCTTGGGCTGGTTGTAGAACTGAGGGTGTGTGGTGGGGAAGGGGGTAAAGTGGGTTCTGGTGGGGAATCCACTCGGGTTCATACTCTGGGAGGGGGTCGTGGTCGCTCTGACTCGGCGGCTCTGCGGGCGGGGCTGGCAAATGGGTCAGAGACCTTACTAAGAGCTCCCGTAGGGAGACAGATTCGTCAGCTGCCTTAGGAGAAGGCTCTGACAGATTGAAAAGAACTTTCTTCCTCCCATCTCTTTTCCCATCTAAGTAGGTGTGGAAACTGGTTTGGAAGTTTTCAGAATGTACTGGTGTGAAAAAGGACTGGTCAGCAGCAGGGAAGCAGCCCTTGTGCCACCAGAAATTGAGGTTGTTGTCGATGTAGCGGAGTGTCCGCTGAGCCTCTTT
The DNA here is from genome assembly GCF_020745735.1 of Hemiscyllium ocellatum. NCBI lineage: Eukaryota > Metazoa > Chordata > Chondrichthyes > Orectolobiformes > Hemiscylliidae > Hemiscyllium > Hemiscyllium ocellatum. The sequence continues at coordinate 28,374,124 of NC_083428.1, read as the reverse complement.
GGTGGTGTTGTTTTCTCTGAGCTGTGCACGAATCCCGTCCAGCACCTTTCCCATAAGGGGTTGAGGTGCCGGGGTGTTCGGGAGTGGAGTGTGTTCGGTGGCGTGTGCATCAGCTGGAATGGAAACAGCAGCAGTGAGGTGGTGCAATTCTCGGGCAGGGGCGTCTGAAATGACTGGGGCTGTGGTGGAGGTACAGTGGCCCCCTTGCCACTGTGGGTTGAATGTTACTAACAGTTTCGTCTTCCACCCCAGGGATTTATCGGCGGTCGGCGGTGCCCAATCAGTAGGGGGTTCCCCTAGGGCTGTTGTTTGCCGCACTGAATACTGCGGCGAGAGTAGGAGACCGTTTAAAATTTTGGTCATTAGCGCCGTATCTGTGAAGGTCTCTTTTAGTCTCGTCAATATCAGGTCTTTTTGGGCGGGCGCTTGGTTAAACACTTGATCCAGTGCTGTCTTGTGCACTGTTACACTGTCCAGTAATAAATGGGCATGCCAAGTTACGTCTGTGTCAACCGTGAGGTGCCACCAGGGCACTCCGGGGCGTAATGGTCGAAATTGGGTCATTTTTGGTGGTCCAAAGTTCAAGTCCCCCATGACGGATCTCACCTGGTGGGTACCGCTTTAAAACCAGTGCGTTTTTCAAAAGCCTGACCTTCGCGTGGCAGATTTCTGCTCTTAACAACCGGTCTAAGGCAAACGCCTGTGCAGGTAAACCCTATCCAGGAGATGAGATCCGCCCTCTGTCCCCTTAGGATGCTAGCAGCGAGTGTGTCTATCGATAGTTGTCAGAGATAAAGTGCTTACTAAAAAAGAAAGGATCCAATCAGTCAAGTGCGGTCAGCACTGTATTAATTAATTTCAGAAAGCGTCCAGGCTCCGTAAGCCACGCTTTTACCTTAACTCAGAAAGCTGCGTCCAGGATCCGAAATCCACGCATAAACTTTACTCAAAAACCCGCGTCCAGGATCCGAAATCCACGCGTAAAACTCAAACTCAAAAAACTGCGTCCAGGATCCGAAATCCACGCATTAACTTAACTCAAAAACCGCGTCCAGGATCCGAAATCCACGCGAAAAACTCAAACTCAAAAAACTGCGTCCAGGATCCGAAATCCACGCATTAACTTAACTCAAAAACCGCGTCCAGGATCCGAAATCCACGCGTAAAACTCAAACTCAAAAACTGCGTCCAGGATCCGAAATCCACGCATTAACTTAACTCAAAAACCGCGTCCAGGATCCGAAATCCACGCGTAAAACTCAAACTCAAAAAACTGCGTCCAGGATCTGAAATCCACGCATTAACTTAACTCAAAAACCGCGTCCAGGATCCGAAATCCACGCGTAAAACTCAAACTCAAAAAACTGCGTCCAGGATCCGAAATCCACGCATTAACTTAACTCAAAAACCGCGTCCAGGATCCGAAATCCACGCGTAAAACTCAAACTCAAAAAACTGCGTCCAGGATCCGAAATCCACGCATTAACTGAACTCAAAAACCGCGTCCAGGATCCGAAATCCACTCGTAAAACTCAACTCAAAAAACTGCGCATTAACGTAAGGCTAGCCATGGATCAATTAGTCACTTCAGTACCGCGAAAACAGGCAGGTATTAGTGAAGAAGTGAGAAAATAGCTTACCAGTATGGACTCTGCAACGTTGCTGCCAAACTGATTTAAAAGTACTGTTTGTGTTGGTGAGGATCAGGGAGCAGACAAAGACTGACTAACTGAAAAAATTTACCTACTGGAAGTCTTTGCTTTAACAGGCGCTTCCTCACCTTTTAAAAGTTCGGCCGAAAGTTTGTCTGCCCTCCGGTCCACCAACGTGGTCAACTTGCGGTTGTCTCTTTCCCTTCCCACGGTCAGGCTCACCATCTGTTGAGATGGAAACTGAATGGTCTCGTCTCTACGTGTTCGTTGGAAGGAGAGATCAAACCGGCTAGAGTTTGGAGCAAAAACACCGTTTATTACAGAATCAAGACTGGCAAACTATACAACGAATTCAAAAGCATGCAAATTCGTTGGAGAAAGCGTTCTGTCTCTCCCTTCGGATCTGGTGCAGTTATACTTCGCGCTTCCTCGAGTTCCCGGTCAGGTTCCCCTTGTTCGGCTCTTTCATTGGTCGGTTCACCTGTCTGTGAATGGATTAGTGTCTCTATTGGCTGCCCCGAGATACCTGTCCAACTCCTGCTGTGCTGAACAATGGGTAGACATCCTGGGTTCGGCAGTTTCCGATCTTGTAAATTAAAAGTTTATTGTTTGGAAGGGTTTCCTCATTGCCATGCGTCTGGCTGTCTGGGCGTTCACAATAGTTCTCCATAGTTGAATATACAGATATTATCATTTAACATAGGACCCGAATGAGTTTGACGTCAGCGGAGGCATTAGCAAGTACTTTATCAATCAAGTGTAGTATCGGTGCGATTTACACTATCCGATAGTTACCGGTTTCCTTTATTAACAATGAGAGTGTAACAGGATGATCTGAAACTGACGGACATGTTCTAATCCCCCAGGAATGTGGCCCCAGGCAGACAGTCCTGCAGTGGCTGGGTTTATTTTACATGGCTGTGTTTTAGCTGGTATCTGACAGTGTCTGCTTTAATAATGGTGCTCCCCTCCCTAGCCCCAATGTAGGTACCCCGATAGCAGATTCTCCCCAACATCTCCCTGTATTCCATTTGATCTAACCTTGCTAACCAGTCTACCATGAGGAACCTTGTCAAACGCCTTACTGAAGTCCATATGGATCACGTCCACCGCTCTGCCCTGATCAATCCTCTTTGTTACTTTATGACTCTAAGAGATGATGGTCCTTTTCTGAAAATTCCTGAATGTGTCAGTAGCAGCAAAGGCCTTACAAAATCAGGTTCAGTGCCACTTTCCAGTGATACAGTAAATATGTACTTGGTCCTTACAACCTATTGGTGCTGGACACGTTTATTAGTTTTACAAATTGATTTCAGAACATATAGCAGAAAGTGCATGACTGCAGATGCTGGAGATCAGACTCGAGACAATGGTGCTGGAAAAGCACAGCAGGTCAGGCCGCATCTGGGGAGTAGTAGAATTGATGTTTCAGGCATAAGCTCTTCACCAGCACATTTCTGAAGAAGAGCTTATGCTCGAAACTTCAACTCCCTTGCTCCTTGGATGCTGCCTGAGCTGCTGTGCTTTTCTAGCACCACACATTCAGGACATATAGTCTCAATAACATCTTAGCAGAGCTGTGCAAATTTAGCTTCAAGGTTCCAGGTGAAGCAGTGGTAGCTGTCATTCTAGTGTTCTGAGAAGCTGTTTCTATTGTGCTGATGCTGCAGAAATCCCCCAGATATCCCTGCGTTTGACAATTCATTGGAAACTCGTGAAACATTTGAAATAGGAGCAAAATTAAACCAATCAGCCCTCAAGACAGCTCTGCCATTCAATAAGATCACAGCTGCTCTGTTTATGTTTTGCGTTTTCCATTAATTTTTGATTTGCTTGGCTAACAAGAAATTATCCATTTAAATAAAAGCAAAATGTTGCGGATGCTGCAAGTCTGAGGTAAAAAGAAAATGTGAAGCATTGTATCAGACTGGAAATGATACATTGCTCTCTCTGCACATGCTGCCAAGCTTTCTGAGCTTCTCCAAGATATTCTCTTTTTATTTAAAATTCTATCCACCTCCACCTTAAAAATATTCAGTGATCCTGCCTCGACAGCCTTCTGAGGGAATGAGTGCCAAAGTCACACAACCCTTTGAGAGAAACAAATTGTTCTTCTCTCTGTCCAGAGAGAGACCCCTAATTTTTACGAATGACCCACAAGAGGAAACATCCTTGCTGCGACCACCTTGTAAAGATCTTCTATAAAACGTGCTGGAATTCTCCTAGTTGTCCATCTTCTAAAGCATTGACAGAGAAACCAGCTTACATCCCCCCCGGCAGTCTGTTCTGTTATTGAAAATGTGGTGGAATGGAAAGTTCATTCCTCAGTGTGATGTTGTTGATATCATTCAGATCTTCAAAGTTTGGATCAATTGTGTGGTCATGAATGGCACACACTACATCTGGAAGGGCTTTTCACTATTGTCCATGCCAAACCATTGCTTGGAAATTTGGAGTGGTGCCTTACTGCTCTAGTGCCAAAGAGCTCCCTGAAATTTTATAACAGCGCAGTAGGCAGCATTTCTGTAAGAGGTCAGGAACTCCTCCAGGCATAGTACCCTACACTGAGATACAGAATATCCAGCCATAGCCCTTTTCCCAAAACAATCTCACAAATATCCTGCACAACCTGAATATCTCATAACCTGAATATCTCAGTGTTCTTCTGCGCATATGTACAATGTTAAAGCTACTTTCTTCCTGTAACCTGAACAATCTTTCCTGACTGCTGTATCTATATAACCTGAGCAGTCTCTTACTGTACCTGTACCTGTATAAACTGAACAGTCTCTCACTGTTACTGCCCCTGTATGACCTGAACAGTCTCTTGCTGTTGCTGCACCTGTATAGCCTGAACAATCTCTCGCAGTTCCTGTACCTGTATAGCCTGAACAGTCTCTCACTGTTACTGTACCTGTATAACCTGAACAGTCTCTTGCTCTTCCTATACCTGTATAGCCTGAACAGTCTCTCGCTGTTACTGTACCTGTATAACCTGAACAGTCTCTTGCTCTTCCTGTACCTGTATAACCTGAACAATCTCTCACTGTTGCTGCACCTGTATAGCCTGAACAATCTCTCACTGTTGCTGCACCTGTACAACCTGAACAGTCTCTCGCTCTTCTTGTACCTGTATAATCTGAACAGTCTCTTGCTGTACCTGTACCTGTATAACCCGAACAGTCTCTCACTGCTCCTGTACCTGAATAACCCGAACAGTCTCTCGCTGTACCTGTACCTGTATAACCTGAACAGCCTCTCGCTCTTCCTGTACCTGTATAACCTGAACAGTCTCTTGCTGTTCCTGTACCTGTATAACCCGAACAGTCTCTCACTGCTCCTGTACCTGAATAACCCGAACAGTCTCTCGCTGTACCTGTACCTGTATAGCCTGAACAGTCTCCCACTGCTCCTGTATCTGTATAGCCTGAACAATCTCTCACTGTTCCTGTACCTGTATAACCTGATCAGCCTCTCACTATTCCTGTAACTGTATAACCCGAGCAGTCTCTCACTGTACCTGTACCTGTATAGTCTGAACAGTCTTTCAATGTTCCTGTACCTGTATAACCTGAACAGTCTCTCACTGTTCCTGTGCCTGTATTGCCTGAACAGTCTCCCACTGTTCTTATACCTGGACAGCTTGAACAGTCTCTCACTGTTCCTGTACCTGTCTAACCTGAACAGTGTCTCACTGTTCCTGTACCTCTATCACCTGAACAGTCTCTCGCTATTCCTGTACCTGTATACTCTGAACTATGTCTCGCTGTTCCTGTACCTGTATAACCTGAACAGTTTCTCTCTGTTACTGTACCTGTATAACCTGAACAGTTTCTCTCTGTTACTGTACCTGTATAACCTGAACAATCTCTCACTGTTCCTGTACCTGTATAACAAGAACAGTCTGTCACTGCTCCAGTACCTGTATAACCTGAAGAGGCTCTCGATGCTCACTTCACCTGTTTATGGTTCACTTTGGTTAACTAACCTCCTAGATCTGCATAATTGCATGAATTTTCATGGTTGTTTCTGGCACACAACATAGTTTTCTGCAATGTGTGTTTCCATTTAAAGGAGACAAGTGAATCAAGTCCAGCTTTTAATGTCAATTCAACTTTATTTTGCTCATTGTTTTTGATTGATTCAGTGTGATTGTGGGGTAGCTGGGCTAAAGCTGAATTGACTCATTAAGCAATTTATTTCATCTGGTCTCATCTGAATATCAGATATTTAGAGCACGTTTGAAGTCATTTCTAAAGCAAACTACATTTTCATCTTTGTCTGTTTAGCTTTTTTTTTGCTTAGTCCTATCAATGTCCTGCCGTGCAGTGTCTGCTGCTTCCAATCTTTTCAAATATTTCCTCATGGTCAATTAATGGAGTGTCCAATTCCAGAGGTGGCCTCTCAATATCCGTGACATGGCTTAAAGATGAGTTCCTCATTCCCAAATTTTGACACCAGCTTATTCATGACACAGTCACAATTCTCTGACTTTGATGATGAAATAAAGTCCATTAGTATGGAGCTGCCATCATCTCAGGTTAGGATAGTAAGGAAGGGCAGAATCATCTCAGGCCCTGAACAATGTGCACTGTGGCAAGAAATCTGAGCAAATTACATGAATATTTAACTATTACTGTTCTCAGTGTTGACGCCGACAAATCACATTTTCTAACTATGTTCTGGTCATTGAGATATGACTCTCACTGGTGATGGTGAGAGGCCTGTTACTGGAGATTATCATTCACTATCATCGTCACTATTACTCAATTTCACCTTATTAAAATGCACTCTTTTATTCCACCTCCTGCCACATAAAAAACAGATGTCAACGATTTCCAATTTGAAAGTCCGAGTGGGTACCTGATGCTTCTGTTCATCACTTGCTCATCTGGCCCTCCATCTTGAATACCTGGCAATGTCATACCTAGGTCTAATCCATGGACAGTTTCTGCACATCCACATCCATGGGCAGTCTCCACACATTCACTGACATTAGCATCCAACATGTTCCAGACTCTCTGTAGCCTCATATCTCTGACCCAGTTACAGCATACCCTTACATTTCAGTGCTGCAAATTGGGTGTTTTAAGGTCAACACTGCCCACCATCACCATCAGCAAAACCCCCCCCCAACTCCCACTCCAACCCCCTCACCACCTCACTTTAGCCATTCTTTCTGTTGCCTTTCTTACCAGCCACTGCAATGCTGCTGCAAGACATGTAGACGTATGCACCTAGCTGATGGATTGGATCAGGCCATATCTCAGGCTCTTAGTGCTCACTTATTTAGGGTCCATCTGGTTGCTCACAGTATTCCAACCTGACCTTGCCTTTTTGAGCTTTAAGGTTTCAATATCGGGCAGCACTGTGGATGGGGCAGCATGGTGGCTCAGTGGTTAGTGCTGTTACCTTATAATGCCAGGGACCTAGGTTCAATTCCAGGCTTGGGTGACTGTGTGGGGTTTACACATTCTCCCTGTGTCTGCGTGGGTTTCCTCCCACAGCCCAAAGATGTGCAGGCCAGGTAATTGGCCATTCTAAATTGACCATTGTGTTAGGTGCATTCGTCAGAGGGAAATGGGTCAGTGTGGATTTGTTGGGCCGAAGGGCCTATTTCCACACTGTAGGGAATCTAGTCTCCCTTTCACCCAGAACTTACGGCCTTCAGTCTTGCTTACCTTTTAGCATTGAGACAAAGCCGGCAGCCTGTCGTGGTTGTCAGCAGTGATCAGTCAAGGGGGGTGATCATAATGTGGTATGGCATTGTGCTATGTCAATCTCACACCTGGTAAACACATTGCATGTGCTTCAACCAAATGGTCGTGTCTCAATGTCGAAGGGGGGTATTCCTCAGTCAATTCAAGGAAAACACCCTTCGGGCAGGAGGTCCTAGCATAGTAAGTCAAGTTCAACCTTCAATATTAGTTCAGGAGTTTGAGCATAGTCAGTTATTCACCTAGACCAGCTGGTGAGTGGGACAATTGGACTAGCATCAGCCAAGAGGAGGGGCATGATAGGCAGTGGATAAAGCAAGTTTAAGACAATTGTGTGAGAAAACTCACTGGGTCTTGCATGAAACTCAATGAAAATGACACTGCCAAATATGGGAAGATACACCTTTTGGACTCTCACACAGTCACACAAATGCTCCAACACAAACACACACTAACACTGACATACATACTCATAGCTGATATAGACATAAAAGAACCTGCTAGGCAACATGGGTATAACTTGATAACAACTGGTGTCATTGCAAGTCAGAAACATTCAGCGACGGGCATCATTAGGCATCATAAAATTCTTGTCAATTGGAAGGAGTTACTGAGCCACTGCACATAATTTTCATTAACATCATTAAGTTGTATTTAAATTGTGCATCTGAAGTAACTGCTGGTACCCCCAAGTGACTCTTTATTTACATGTGCACAGTACACTGGCTGTGACCAGCCAACTCAGAGTCAGTCCCTGAAGTCAGGAGATTCTCTGAATTCTCTGTATTTTTTTCTGTTTACACTCCCGCCTAGTTGCTGTAGTGCTTATTTTTTCCTCAGCACCCATGTGTGTGTGCAAGTGTGAGACACAGTGAAAGACACAAGGTGCACCAATCTTTATTCAGTTTCCACCACCAGGAAGAAAAGAAACACCTGAGTGGCCAGTGACAAGCAGTGCCCTTCACATTAAAGGGGAGGGGAGGGGAGGGATTAAATCAAAATAGAGTTGGAGGGGGAAATAATGCACTCCATTCCCTGCGGCACCCACCTCTCCCTGAACAACTCCAGGGTGTTAATTCTCTGTTTATTTTCTTTTTCTCTTATCCCACATACCAAATGGTCTCTCAGCATCTCATTAAGGGTTTACCCATTGCTTTTCATCTGCCCCATTTCATTTGACCAGAAAAAAACATTGCATTCTTTCCACATACTGTACCCAGTCTTCAATGGCACAATCAGACCAGTTGCCTCCCTATTAGTGGCCTGATACCAGAAATGCCAACCCCAACTCAAAGATAACTGCTACTAGTGATTTTCTACAGGAGCATGCTTTTTTCTCATCGCCAGTGAAATAACTCTACAGAGGCCAGTATCCCATCACCAAATCACCCTTTACACATGCAGAGTCCTTGTCACTTATCCAGTTCCCTCAGAGCCAGCTCTCAGAATGGACAGGATGTCTGACACACCTGATCCTTTTTTTTATTACACATGTTGTGTGAGGCACAGTGAAAGACACAAGGTGCACAAATCTTTATTCAAATTTCCACCACCAGGAAGAAAAGCAACACCCAAGTGGCCAGTGACAAGCAGTGCCCTTCACATCAAAGGGCAATGCTGTGTGATCAAACAGTGAAGGGGAGGGCAGGGATTAAATCAAAATAGAATTGAAGGGGGAAATAATGCACTCCACTCCCTGCGGCGCTCACCTCTCCCTGAACAACTCCAGGGTGTTAATTCTCTGTTATTTTTTGTGGTCAAAATTAAAGTTTTCTCAAATTAAAGAAGAAAGAATTGTATTACTTACTAACCCTGAGAAAAGTAATAAAATACAACATCAAAACGTAAGAGAAATTTTTTTCAGCAGATTGAGCAGCTAAACACTGAGCATCTGAAATAACACCAGAGAGGCCAGTAACCTGTCAACAAGTCACTCTTTATTTGTACTGTCACTGATCCAGCCCCCTCAGAGCCTGCTGTCAGAAGTGTGTTGGATACTCGATACTCCTGATCTTTTTCTTTTTTTGTTTCTTTTCTTTCTTTTCTTTTTTTTAATTAAACCCCCACACTACCACCTAATTGTGGTGGTGCTTATTTTTTCCCCAGCTGTGAGAGATCTTTATTCAATTTCCACCACTAGGAAGAAAGGAAACACCCGAGTCGCCAGTGACAAGCAGTGCCCTTCACATCAAAGGGCAATGCTGTGTGATCAAACAGTGAAGGGGAGGGCAGGGATTAAATCAAAATAGAGATGGAGGGGGAAATAATGCACTCCACTCCCTGCAGCACCCACCTCTCCCTGAACAACTCCAGGGTGTTAATTCTCTGTTTTCTTTTCTCTTGTTATTGCACTGGCTGTGGGCCAGCCAGTCCCAGATCAGTCCCCCCCTTCTCCTGAAACGATCAAGAGGGGAGTCCTTGAATACTGGTCCAGCTCACTCAGAGTGAATAGGATGTCTGATGCTCCTATTTATTTTTTTCTTTTCTTTCTGTTTTATCTCTCTTTTTTCTTTTTATTCCTTCTTATTTTTTTGTAGTGCTTATTTTTTCCCCAGCACCCATGTTGTGTGTGTGCAGGTGTGAGACACAGTGAGAGACACAAAGTGCACGAATCTTTATTCAATTTCCACCACCAGGAAGATAGGAAAACACCCGAGTGGCCAGTGACAAGCAGCGCCCTTCACAAAAGGGCAATGCTGTGTGATCAAACAGTGAAGGGGAGGGCAGGGACTAAATCAAAATAGAGTTGGAGGGGGAAATAATGCACTCCTCTCCCTGCGGCACCCACCTCTCCCTGAACAACTCCAGGGTGTTAATTCTCTGTTTATATCTGTCAAGCAGAGTTTCCTGATTGTCTCGGGTTAACAGCCCCAATCAAGGATCTCATAGACAATAAGATCCGCCTGGTCCCAATCACTACAGCATCCAACATGAATATGCTTCAAAAAGCACTTAATGAAGGAGGTAAATGGATGCTGATCAGTATAAGAGTCAAAAAAGTAACATAATGGATGGATAAAGTCGGGGGGGGGGGGGGGGCGATGCCGCAGTGTGGAAGATTTTCCTTAAAGATTCCCCAATTCAAGTATCATGGTCTGCCTAATGTGACACCCCCCAGCTGACTCCATTGAAGTGGTGAGCACTAGCACCACAATGGAAACATTCTGATTACCTGTCCAAAAGTTTGGAGGAGACGGAATGTGACGCCACCAGCCACTGACAGGTGGCAATACCAATGACCAACAAAAGGGGTTCCATGTGTCCAAGTTTAGTCCATTTATAAGGGCACAATATAAATCTCATTGGATTTAAAGCAGCACAAAGTAGTTGACCTTAGAATTGCCTATGTTAAAATCTATTTGCCACAGTGATTCGTTATTATTTTATCAAAATCTCTGTAATTTTATATTTCCGTCTACACTGCTTACAATGTGGCAGATTTATGTCTCATTATCTAAATCATTAATAATCCAGTAACTAGTTGAGGCTCCAACATAGATTCCACTGGGCTACTAGTATTCTGTCAGAGTGCCTGCCTGTCTCCCTTGCTGTCAGGTTATCAATGACTGCTGCATTTCCAAATCTGGATTTGAGGATCCAACAATGTTTGCCTTACAATGCCAAAGATGTGCTGTAGGCTACAGTTTCCAAGTTGTCACCACTCTTTTTAACATACAATTAAATAGTGGTTTGAGAGTGCCATTCTCCCCATTGTGTGTCAATGAAACATTGTTCCACCCATTGTGTGCAATACATTGAGCTGTCATAACGTAATAGAAATTGGTCGAGAGGGAGCAATGCCTTATTAATTACTGTCGAGAGTGTGGTGCTAGAAAAGCACAACCAATCAGGCCACATCTGAGGAGCAGGAGAATCGATGTTTCGGGCTGATCGAAACGTCGACTCTCCTGCTCCTTGGATGCAGCCTGACCGGCTGTACTTTTCCAGCTCCACACTCTTGACTCTGATCTCCAGGATCTGCAGTCCTCACTTTCTCCTAATTAATTACTGTACCTGGTACAGAAACTCAAAGGAGAATTGAATAAAAATTTGAAGGGAAAAGGTTTACATGGCTGTGGGGCAAGAGCAGAAAAATGGAGTCAACAGGATAGTGTTACCAAGGAAGTGTAAATAACCTTCTGTTTTAGATCATTTGATGATTCTGTGAATCAAATAAAGGGCAGGAATCAAGCTTCAGTTTTTCCTTTTCAATTCTGACTCAGTGTGGTGAATTACTCACCAAGTCACTGACTATTAATTTTTGACATTTTGTCCTTTATATAATTCCATCATAACCTTGTCAACACAGGTCTGAAGATAAGGGATAATTGGTCACCAGCAGAAGGTGTCTCACCTTCACATTTCACAGTAGACAGTAATTCTGCAGGAATTGACTATTCATAATATTTGCTGGCAAACTTACTGAAATTGGTAGATCACTTACATGACATTGAGAGGCCAGGCACATAATATTTTCACTAGACAATGTCTCTGTAAATTAATATTTAATACTTTCTGATTTTCATTTTCTAACCTCTACCTTAAGGGCATTTTCTGCTGCTGTATTTTTTTGACACAGAGATCACTTCACACATGAGAACAACGGTAGAAGGAGGAAAGCTATTTAGTTGCGGTGAGTTAGTCAATTTTGTTAGGGACTCAGGGTGCATTGCAGAGTGAGACTAAGGCATTTTAGTAAAGGTTACTAGATAGCAACAAAAAGCAAGAATCCTATCTGATGTTCCCCACCCGCCAGTCTAAATTCATTCTTGTACTTAAATTGCTGCTTCAGGTAAAATCAGTTCCTCAATACAGGACAAGGGTTGTCTTAGTCCCACAAAACCTATTGCGTTTACCCACAAAGATTTTAATTCTAAGCCACATCATTACTTTCAAAATGTTGAGTAAGAAACAGGCCTCATCCTTTACTTGACGTTACAGAAGATCTGTATGACATTGAGTCTCACAATATGGACTGCCATGCTGAGACTATTGTGTAGCATTTCTTCCCAACTGCTATCAGTTCTGAAGAAGGCTCAGTAGACTTAAAACGTTTTCTCCCCACAGATGCTGCCAGACCTGCTGAGTTTGTCCAGCAATTTCTCTTGTTTCGATTCAGATCTCCAGCATCCACAGTTCTCTGTTTTGTTTGACTTTATTGTTTATTCTCCGTTATGGTTTTACTCTCAGCGAACATGACCAGCTCTAGCCAAACTAGCAGAAGTCGTCATAGGGGGAGGGTGGCACATGATAGATCCCGCCATCTCACCTGATTAATTCCCAAGCACCAAGCCTGCCCAGGGGGAAAGCATTAAATTCCTACTGTTCCATAAGGCTGCTCTTCCCCATACGCGTAGCATGGTGGCTCAGTGGTTAGCACTGCTGCCTCACAGCGCCAGGGACCTGGGTTCGATTCCTGCCTCGGGTGCCTATCTGTGTGGAGTTTGCACATTCTCCCCGTGTCTGCGTGGGTTTCCTCCCACAATCTAAAAATATGCAGGCCATGCTAAATTGCCTATAGTGCTAGGTGCATTAGCCAGGGGTAAATATAAGGTAGGGGAATGGGTCTGAGTGGGTTGCTCTTTGGAGGGTCGGTGTGAACTTGTTGGGCCAAAGGGTCTGTTTCCATACTGTAGGGAATCTAATCTAATCTCTCATTAGACAGAGAGATCACTAATGGCGGTTTAACCTGAGAGACACAGATACAGTGAGCATACAGGTGTTCTCTCAAACTAGGAGTCTGTGACACACCAGGAATCGTGTCTTTGACAAGATAGCCCTCAGACTGTTTGTATGACATGGAGTGATGCTTAGAAAAGTAGACATAAAATCATAAAATCCAGAAAGAGAGCTGGATTACAATCTCAATGTCGTCCTGACCTTCAGCTAAATTACTGCTCAGAGGCTCACTCCAGGGTGTATCCCAAGAAAATGTTGCATTACTTTTGCTGTTTATTGTGGTAAGGTTTTAATTTAGTTTATGGCCTGGCTTACAATGAGAATTGGCAATACGTAGTCGTCAGGGTACCAAAGTTACCTTAGACAAAAGTGAAACTGTACAATGTGGTTCGACCAGTGCCGAGGACACTATACCAACAGAACATATTGCTAGATAATTTGCTGTAATAAGTAATGTGAAGGAACGTGTGAATGCAGCAGGTTGTCAAAATAATTAATCTGTTTCACAAACAGTTCCTGATGCTGGCTATACCAAACAGAGTATGAACAGCAGTTTTTTTTTACCTGTAAGTATAGGAGAAGGGAATGTGTTTCCATCTGCAACGAATGACAGAGTAAATTGCCATCAAAATGACTGGCTGAACACTGCGCGACACTATCTTCGAGATCAGATGGGGAACGCTGGCGGAGCAGATTAAAGGGAAGCTGTCAGTAATGAGTTCGGAGCTGGCTGGTTTGCATCCATTACTTGTCAATTCTCTCTGTGGCAGATTCTACCCTATCAGTCAGAAGCAGACTGCCGGAGACCGAATGCTGGAGTCAGCCTTTCTGCAGCCGTCTTCTTCAAAGAATAATTTAAACCGTGGCTGCCATCTCTGACTCCCTTTGCCCATTTAAGTTGCTTGTGCAAATCATTTAAAGATTTGAAAAAGCTACGCTTTCCACTTTTAAATCTTCATAAAGAATATCTCTGCAATCTTTGATATTTGCGTTAAGTTTCCTCAAATCTCAATGATGTCTTCTCAGGAGCTGTGTGGCTTAGGTGTCTCTGTGAAGGAAAGATTTGCATTTTCGTAGCGCCTGTCAAGATGTCCCACAGTGAGGTCGTCGATGAAGTTCTAGTCCCTGCTGTAAATTAGGAAGCACTACAACCAACTTGCTCCACGCAAACAGAAATGTGATCAAAACTGGATATAGTCAAGTGACGTTGGTTAAAGCATAAGTATTGCCCAGGACACAGGACACCTGAAGGAACTGAAGAGGTCATGTGGTGAAGAGAGGAATCACTCAGGTAGCATCCAAGGAACAGGAGAATCGAGTTTCGGGCATAAGCCCTTCTTCAGGAATGGGCAATAAATGTTTGCATAGGGCTTATGCCCGAAACGTCGATTCTCCTGTTCCTTGGATGCTGCCTGACCTGCTGCGCTTTTCAAGCAACACATTTTCAGCTCTGATCTCCAGCATCTGCAGTCCTCACTTTCTCCTGGAAGAGAGGAATCACCCCCAGCTGGTGTAGATCCATGACTGCATAACTATTCTGCAAACAAAAGATTATTGTAAACATGTACTCAGACTACTGCAGATGTATTTATGTACCAATCAGGCTCTTATCACCCAACCAGAAGGTGAAATTTGTAGCAACAGGGTAGTAACATAGAAAGTCTACTAAGGAAGAGCTTATTTTATTCATTCATTGGATGAGGGTGATGCTGTCTGTACAAACATTTATTGCCCATCCTTAACTGCATTCAGAGCAGTTAAGAGTCAACCACATTGCTGTGGGTCTAAATTCACATGTCGGCCAGATCAGATAAGGTGACAGATTTCCTTTTCTAAAGGACGTGTGTGAATCAAAAGCAGCACATTCTGAAGGAAAGCTGACAATGGTGGCAGCTCACAGAAGTATTTTGATGGAGAAAGGAAAGCTAGTCGACCCATTAGCGAGTAGCCAGTACGGCCTTGGGAGCAGGGTCAGAGCCCCAAAACAGCAACAATGCAGCAAAGCTTGGAGCAGGCATTGGACAGAGAACCAGAGGACACAGATTGAAATGGATGGACAAAAGAATTAATGGAGAAAAGCCGTTTCAGGGTTCATTTCTCTGGTATATGTACTGACCAGTCTGCCTGGTTTAAAATATAAACAAAGTCTGAAAGTTAATTTTCAGTCAACATTAATTTGGTGCATTCCCCACAGCAAAGC